>NW_012151663.1:506276-515287 GCF_000956105.1 Propithecus coquereli
AAAAAAAAAAAAAAAAAAAAAAAATGCTTTACCTTGTGCACTCATCATCTTGGGTCCTGAAGGAGGACCCTGGTGTAGGGGACAAAATTAATATCAAATATTTGGCAAAATTGCAAAAATTTCTCTAATCAAAAAGGTGCTATCTTGCCATGTTTTGCCACAGGGGGGGAAAAGCAATTCTTAAGCAATTCTCACCAAAGTTCATCATGGTATGAACAGTAAACAGTGGCTGTTTACTGACAAGTGTGTGGGTTTTGGTTGAGTAGGTGACTGGGGAAGGGAAATAACCTGCTAAATGCTTTTTCTTGTTTCCCCCCCCCCCCCCATAAAAACTGTAATCAGTCTACTTCAATTGTTGTTTCAGTTAAAGAATAGAATTAGGGAGTGTAAATAATAGTAGGTAAGATTAAAAGCACCTCACACAACGTATAGATTTCAGGAAAGGTCAAGGAAAGCTTACTGTTTTTTAATTGTAGCCCCAAATGAGAGTGAGGTCCCGTTGCCACCATTGCTGTGTTTGTGCTGTAGGCTGGCTCAGTACGTGATAGGTGAGTTTGCTGGACTTAAAGTCAGACTTGCTTCCGAGGCCTTGCTTGTGTTTGACTCAGAAGAGGCTCCTCTTCTGAGAAAAGGCTGCATATAAGTGAATGAGTGAATATCAAGCCAGGGTGCAGTCTCATCAAGAGGAATTTTTGCACTTGGAAAATAAAAATGCACTCTAGTATAAAAAGGAAAGTAAAGCGTGTATGGCTTGATGCTATTTTGGAGATGTGTGTATGTAAGAAGCCTGGGCTGTGGTGTTGAGCTTCTCGTGGTCCACATCCTTTGTGCAAATTCAGTTTGCTTGGATCCACAAATGCAGTTATAGCGGGGTGAGTTTTTTGTTTGTTTGTTTTTTATGGGGTTTTTTTTTTTTTTTTTACATTTACGGTCATTTATTTTGTCATAGCTTGCATTCTTACCAAGGAGAAAGAGCCCTAAACTTCCATTAATTAGCTGTTCTATTGCTCCACTGGGGCAAAATGCCTGAGCCAACATTATTTGAAAAGGATATCAAGGGAATTTAATACCCTTCTCCCCTCTCCTCCTTTAAAACTTTTGAGGGCTTTTTTTTTCTCTTTTTGGTGGGGATAGGTGGGTCTGGGGAGTACCTTTCAGGTGCTGCCCCATAGCATGTGTGTGCCTGTTAGAGGGCAGCATGTTAGAAATGTAGCCTTCCCAAAGCAGTCTAACCAGAAGCAGCATGATAGAACAGCCACAAAGCTGCATTATAAATCATCTGAGTCTTGCAATGATACTGCCCATTAAGGAGACTTTTTTTTTTTTTTTTTGCCCTGCTCAGTTCCTAGCTGTACTAATAGAACAGCGCATCAAGCAAGGCTGTAAATAAAAGTTATTACCTAATAGGTGGGTGCCGAAGTGGAACGGACGGAGCTGAGGCCTGGAGGCCTTATTACTGCTCATCAGCAATTATAAACAGGATAAAGTGTCTGGGCTTGCGCTGATGCAGCGAGGGCTAATAGAGGCTGGGGATGACACTGGGCCATGATAGGATGATGTATGCTGATGGGTTTTACTGCCTCATCTTGCTGCTTGCTTCTAAGACAAGTTGTGTTATCCGTTTTCCTGCTTGCTCATCTATCTGAAGAGACAGTCCCATTGCCTCTCCTGCCAGCAGGTGGGCTGGCATTTATTCCTCATACCTGTATGTCTGCTTCCAAGACACCCCCCTATGCAGGGTCTTCAGAAATATTTCATGATCATGGCCGATTAAAGCTGTAATCTTATTGTATTGCCCACTGTCATAGTTATAGATCACACCTTCAGAAGTGGTTGCTTACGTGGAATATAGGACCAGCTGAGACACTGTGGTTAGTCAGCCAGTCTAGCACTTTATTAAAAGACCACTGTGACAGAGTCCTGATTTTGATTCTACAGGAACATGCACAAGAAGTGATAAACATTCGTCTTGCCCTGGGAGCTTATACCATAAAGAGAGTAAGTATAGAAACAAATACAACTAATTCCACCTTTAGTGAGCAAGAACTGTAACTTAATGTTTATTTCAAAAAGTGCAAGCAGGGAGGATAGACTATGCCATTCATTAGGAGCAAATATAATACTAATGTGATCTTTTTCTTTTAAAGAATTACCTTCCTAGGGAAATGCTTAGAGTTCAGTTCTTTGGAGTCACTAGGAGGTGATAAAGGAATTCTGGAATGTGGAGGGAATGTGTAACAGTAGGACAGTATTTCCTAATGAATGGAAAACTTCACGTGTGACTTGGCGATGCCTTTGAGTAGCACATAAGCACCTAGTACTTGGGAAGATTGAGATATACTGTTCAACCTCAATCACTCAGCTTCGCTAAAGCACAGGAATTTGACCTTTGAGATAGGAGACGTCTGTAGCAGAGCCACAGAGGAATACTTTTGAAAAGCGCTAACCAGTTTGATCCAGGAGTTATGAGCATTCTGGTAGTTGGTTTGTTTGTCACTTGTGCTGTTAAATGAATACACTTCTTTATGCAGTACCTTCAAAACTAACCTATCAGGACACTTCCTGCTGTTAGAGAAATTGTAGTTTTTCTCTTATGCCTTAAGTTATGCCTAGATTCACCTCATTTTACAGAAGCCTGATACAGGATAAACCCAGTATTACATGCCACATAAACTAAGAATTAATTTTATAGGAGAGTCCTTCAGTCTGTAAAATGCCTTACCATTGGGTTAATGTAAATAAGTTTTTTCCTTTTGCATATAAAGTAATATTCAGCTTACAAAAAAATCAAATCCTACTTATTTATTCAGAGAGTGTTCTGTAAGTAGTGGCCAGCGGAATAGAGAAAGAGAGATGACTGAGAAAGATGATTTAAAAGAATAATTGGCAGGATTCGATGGCCGATTAGAGTTGGCTGAAGAAAGAAGGCAAAACTATAAACCTGGAGAACTGAGGGAAGAAAGTTGTGACTGATGTCAGGGAAGGAGTGGGAAGAAAAACTGGTAGAAACTATTTTCAGTTTTGAGCTAAATTTTAGATTATTGTAATCTTGTGGAAAATGATAAATATGGACGTATTTTGGAAGTTCTCAATCTAGAAGCAGTGATTAAAGCTGTGTAAATGGGTAAGGGAATGAATACAGAAGAACAAAGGGCTGGAGACTGTACTGGGGGGCAGGAGAGAGAAGGAGGAGCCAGTGAGTTAAGGAAGCTAAAGAAAGGAGAAAGCTTCCACAGGATCATGAAAGATGCATGAGAAGAGCTGTTGCTTATGGTAGCAGAAGATTTTGGAAAACCTGAAAGAAATTTGTGTAATGTAGTGGGAAACCAAAGCCTGAGGTCATTAAAGAGGCTCTTGATAATAAGGACATAAAGGCAGCACACGGAAATTATTCACTATGGAGTTAGTTGAGGCATTAAAAACTAATAAATAGTGGTGGTTGGAGGGGGAGAGAGACAGGTCATGGCATTTCTTGGTGTGGAGAAGGTTAAGACAGGGAAATGCACAGACGGTTACCTGACACAAGATGAAATAGGTGGTTCACCCTGGAAGCTGGTTACCATTTTCTGAACAAAGAAATAGCACCATCAGCTGTAAGTAGCGACGGAGAGCTGAGGCTGTAATGAGAGAACTGTTATGGACTGAGGGAAAGCACGATCTCCAAGTAGTAGCTAATCCAAGCTGTCATTAAATAGTTTAAATTTGTAGTGGGCCAAAGTGACACTTTCTCTGGATACTACATTCAGTCCGGAAGAAAAGAACAAAGAAAGAACAAGTGGTGCTCTCTTTGTTTTTTAATCATAAGTTTTACAGAAGTAACACATGGTAGCACATTATACCATAGAATAGAGAAAGTGATAGTCTGGAGGCAATCCTACTCCACAAAACTGACCAGCTTTTCTCTCGACAGTTTGTGTTTTAGTACTTTCATTCTGTAGGTTACCTTATAGCTGTGGAAGAAAGAAATGCTTAAAGCCGTATTTTTTGAGACATCAACTGGTAGGAAATATGAACACTTAGCTCACATTATTCCTCATCCCAATGTTTGGTATCTTATTATTGGCTTTTTTTTTTATTATTATTATCCGGGCATAGTGGTGCATGCCTGTAGTCCCAGCTACTCAGGAGGCTGAGGCAGGAGGATCGCTCGAGCCCAGGAGTGTGAGGTTGCTGTGAGCTAGGCTGACGCCACGGCACTCTAGCCTGGGCAACAGAGTGAGACTCTGTCTCAAAAAAAAAAAAATATATATATATATATATATGTTGGTTTTTATTTTTCTCTTTTGTGATCCATCAACTTTCAGCACCATCTCTTAATGAGGATATTCATACCTCTGATTAGAGAAACTTCCTTATCATACCTCCTGTCAGCTACACTTGTAATTTTTATATTGTCATGGTGGTTAATTACAGGTTGAATATCCCTTATCCAAAATGCTCGGGATCAGAAGTGTTTCAAATTTCAGATTTTTTAGGATTTTGGAATATTTGCATTATACTTACCAGTTGATCATCCCAAATCTGAAAATCTGCAATCTGAAATGTTCCAGTGAGCATTTCCTTTGAGCAACACGGCCCAGAGCTCAATAAGTTTCAGATTTTGAGGCATTTCAGATTTCAGATTTTTGGATTAGGGATACTCAACCTGTATGTACATCCAGGTTGTAACTGCAAGCAAATCTTCCATGTTATGTCCATAGGCTGCTTCTAAAACCTCTAAAACATGGTATTTACATTATTATGGCTCTGTAAGTGCTTTTGCCCTGCCAGGCCACCAAGTTATATGCTAAGAATATATTTCTTTTTCTATGGGTCTAATGTCACGATCTCTGGGCCATTGAAAGAGAATGTTCCTTCTGCAAAGCCAAATTAGTTATTTGCTATATTCTATCAATTACTCAAAAATCATGCCACATTTTATTAATAGTTTATTTGGATTATAACTCTTCGATACAGTTTTTTTTCCCCTTGGTGTTTATAATTGGCCTTCTTTTTTCCTGCAATATTTGGTTTTATGTCACTGCTTCCTGCTTCACTGTATTTATAGCTTATACTTGTAACCTGCTTTCTGGAGCCCACCATCTTTCTGCTCCAATCTGGATGACTAGATGTTCTTTAAGCCTACTGTGTCACCCTAGAATTTCCTTTCACTGCTCATGCTTTATTTATTTTATTCCTTCATTTTCCAAATACACCCCCAAGTTAGTGCCTAAGAGAAGCAGTGTTAGAGTTCTTGCATATCTGAAAATGTCTTTCCTACTTTCATCTTCATGAAAAGTTTGTGTAAGAATTCTTGAATGAAAATCATTGCTTCATTGTCTTCTAGCATTCCATGTTATTACTGAGAAGTCAGGTACCACTGATTTTCATTGTTATAAATAATATAGTTGGGTTTTTTTCACCTTTAGAACTCTTAGGGTAGTGTTTTTATCCTTAGAATTCTGATATTTACAGTGTAATGTCTAATGGGCATCCTTTTTCCCCACTTAAGATGTTGAATTCTTGCTGGGCCCCTTAAATCTGAAGACTGATGCCCTCTTTCAGCTCTGGAAGTCTTTGATATCTCCCAACCAACTTTTCCTCCTCTTTCTGGCACTCCTGTAATTTATACGTTGTAACTGCTATGTTGATCGTCTTTCTCTTAACTCCTTTCTCATAGTCTTCAACTCTGTTTTCTAGGTAATTCTGTTGACTTTGTCTTCCAACTCTTCTTTTGATTCTATTTCAATAATCATACTTTCAGTGAGCTCACATTTGTTCTCCGAAGGTTTCTTTTTCATAGTATCCTATTCTTATGAATATAGTAATGAATATAGTAATTATATAGTAATGTCACGGCATGTTAATTAGTGGTTAGATTTGTCATTTTGCTCTTCGGTTTGCTGAGTTATCAGTGAGGCCAGTTTTTCTGTTTATCTTGGTCTTCTCCTTCATGCTTTTGGTTCTGCTCATTTTCTGGCAAAGCTTGGTTTTCTGTTGACTTTTAAGAAAGAAGGCCTGGATGAGTTGGGAGGGTAGAACTGTTTTCTAACACATCTCTTTCTCGAGTGGGAATTTTTACTGGGGGATCTGTGTGGGAGAGAGTAGGGGGGAGGTATTAACTGGCAGAGTTAGTTGTGAGGAGGTTGAGAACCTGCTGTCAGGCTTTCAAATTCAGAAGAAGAATTTGACCATAAGGGACCATAAAAACATCTTGGCTTAGATAGACCACTCAGTTTCTTCCTTTTCTTCCCCCTCCTTCTCCCCCTCCCCCTCCCTTCCCCTTCCGTCTTCTCCTCTCTCCTTTCTCCTCTCCTCTTCTCTTCTCTTTTCTTCTCTTCTCCTTATACCTAGGTTTGAATATTCAGTTTCTTTAAAGAGGAGCTGGCTAGTCTGGGTAAATGTGGACTAGCTGCCAAGGGTGGGAGGCGCAGGCTAGTGCAGTTGTTCTGCAGATACACTTTCACTGGATCCCTCTGCTTTCTGCCCTCCTATTCTGCTTCCCCCTATTCCTGCTGCTTCTGAGACCAGAGCCTCGTAAGACTTTCCTTGCACACAGGGGCTTGAAGCCATGAGGTTTCAGCCTCAGCCCACTCCAATTCTTTATCAGCTTCTAGAAATTTGTTTGAAATCTCTTGTTTATTGCTTATGTTAAACATACAATTATTGTTATTAAGTGAGTTCATTCTTCCTGTTATTTTTGTGCTTTGTTTCAGCTGGCTCTGGGTAGAAATCAGAGGAAAATGTGAGTGTTTAGTGCACTCTCTTGCACTAAAAGTTATCTGGGACAAAGGACTGATTTCTGATTTAATAATTGGTTAAAGACAAAAGGAAAGGGTAGCCTCAGTGGTTCTTTTATGACATGATTCTTAGGAAATGCAGGGGATAAGAATGTACCCAGTTAGAGCCCCTGATCCTAAAGGAAGGGAAGTAAAGGGTGGTGGTCGAGAATGCGGGCTCTAGAGGCAGACTGCATGGGTCCACACTCCAGTGTTCCCTTTTACCAAACTCATAACTACGAGAGTTGTTGAATTTCTCTGTGAGCCTCGATTTATTTATTGTGAAATAGAATGAATAATAATAGATCCAACCATAATGTTGTTAGGAGAGAAATAAGATAATGTATTTAAAGCACCTGATGTGATGCCTGGTAAATGCTCAATAGACAGACAGTATCCGATGATCCAAATGAAATGAAGAGTGAAGATAAATTTGGGGATAGTGTAGAGGAAAGTGAGAAAGAACTCACACAGATGGTCTGTTTGGAAAAAGAGTTACAATCAGAAACTGGTAATAAGGACCCAAGGCCAATCAGAATGGAAAATGCAGACATAGAAAGGAGACAGAGGTCATCGGAGTCAGGGAAAGGAGGAGAGAGTTAGCCCTTGTTTGAACAGATGAGGGCTGTGAATGACAGAAAGCTAGGAATTAGAACTGGGAAAATCAAACTTCTTTTTTGTTTTTGTTGTTTTGCTTTTTTTCTAGGCTTTGTTTTAAAAGTTAAATTTTATTGAATATATTGGTGGAAATCCTAAGAGAGATTTCAAAGCTTGCCTTCTAAATAAACAAATACTCCTATTTCCTGAGCTCTTATCTAAGCTTTTATGCTTATAATTGAGAACTCCTCTTCTTTCTAGGACAAATCACAATTTAGGGGCCACAGAGGGTTAATAATTTTCTTGTTGTTAAAATCTTGGTTAAAAAGACTGGCTGTTGCATCCAAGCCAAGAACATGAGAAGATACTTTAGCCAATAAATTCACTGGTTTATGATTAAAAATCAGACAGTTTAACCTTGGAGGAATTTTTATCTTGGGGGACTTCATATTGTGATTAGTTATCTGAACAGCCAAGTGCCTCTGTGGGCTCAGTTAACCAGCTTCCCACTATATACGTATAATTATTTTTAGTGCATACACGTACTCTGCTATAAAAGCTTATTTGGCCTTATGCTCCCTGTCGTTCTGAATTCTCTGTTTCATTACCAGTATCCACCCACAGAGTTTCAGAAAACCATTCCCGAATAGCAGAACCACAACTCAGAATTTTAAATAAACCACTTCTCTATTAGTTCAGTGGATGGGGGAATTAGTTACATGTTATGCATTTCCCACATCCATCTGCCCTTTCAAAACTTATTAAAAATGTATGCATATATAAGCAAGAAGATAGGGCATTTAACTCTGATTGTGTTAATTTTTCTGTTACTTTAGCAAGGGATAGAGAAACAGAGTATGGCAGACAAACCTTTAAGATTTTTCCTTTGAATATGGGGCAAGGAACATACATATTTGTTTGAAAAAATGTACTGGGTGCTGCTGCTTTTTTCCTAGAGAAAGTTGAACAACTCTTTTCCAGTGCTTGAATTATATGTCCAAATATGCAGGATGGCTTTTAAAAGAAAGCTGAATGGAGGAAGTAAACTTGCATAGTTTTGAATGAGAGGTGTTAGCTGTGGCAAAATTTGTTTGCCGCTTGGCATTAACTGACAGTTCCTGTAACCTACAAGATTTCAGCTCCACTTCTTCCTTGGCATCCTGTTGATAACTCCATTTCTAGAAGATTAAAATCACATCTTAAGGTTTTGGTCATCATCCTCCCTGGAACAGCAGTCGTGGTAATTGATACAATTAAAAATGGGTCCTTATTCGGGGTGGAGGAAGTATAAACTAAGAGGTGACATGAAAAGTCTGTGAGTAATCATTAAAGTATACTTACAGGTAAGTTTTGACTTCACTACAAACCTGGCAAAGCACGAGCTTTGACCTTACTGTGTTTTTTTTAATTTCAGCATATCATGGGGGTACAGATGTTAAGGCTACGCATGTTGCCCTCGCCCTCCCTCCCCCCCAAGTCCGAGTTTCAAGCACGTCCATCTCTAGGATGGTGCGCATTGCACTCTTTGTGTATGTATGTACCCGGCCCCTCCTCCTCCCTCCCTTTCCCCCCTCCCCCCTGCCCGACATCCAATAAATGTTATTCTTATATGTACACTTATGTGTTGATCAGTTAATACCAATTTGATGGTGAGTA
>NW_012151663.1:519032-619929 GCF_000956105.1 Propithecus coquereli
GGTTGCTGTGAGCTAGGCTGATGCCACGGCACTCACTCTAGCCCGGGCAAAAGAGTGAGACTCTGTCTCAAAAAAAAAAAAAATAAAAAACCAAGTTATCTGAGATCAAAACTGCCACACCAGCCTTCTTTTGGCTTCCATTTGCTGACCTTACTGTTGATTACCTGCTACAACCATGTTGTCATGTACTTTCCCATCAGACCTCAGTAGTGTCAACATTTCTGGGAAGGAATTCAGCAGGCACTTGTAGCCATTCATCTCTAAGTATGACTGACTATTTGGGACTATAATTGTAGGGTTTTTTTCTTTTTAAACATAATTTCAGACTTCAGAAGTTACAGGGATTCTCAAATTCTCAAATACCCCCTACTCAGATTCCCTAATGTTAACATTTTACCACATTGGCCTTATCGCTTTCTCTCTGTGTACATGTGTGTGTGTGTGTGTGTGTGTGTGTGTGTATTATATCCATGTCCCTAATCATTTGCATAAGTTGCAGACTTGATACCCTTTTGTAGTACACTTCAGTGTGTAATTCTTAAAATCAAGGATTTATCCTACATAGCTGTAGTACCATTGTCAAAATTGGGAACTTAGCATTAATATGTAGTTGATTTTTAGTACTGTTGTTCATAGTGTTCATAGGACATCTTGATAATTAATAATTGTTTCAGCAAAGAGAGTTGAACAAAACTGAATTGAAGTTAAAATGTTAGGCACTTGATAATCAATAATTGTTTCAGCAACGAGAGTTGAGCAAAACTGAATTGAAGTTAAAATGTTAGGCACTTGCTTCTCACATGGTTCAGATATGGACAAAAGACAATGTTTGTGTTGATAGTTTTTATGCAGAGTTTTTTGCCTCTGATTTTCCAGCTGCTCGTTTTACGAATAAGGTTATTTCTCTTTCCTTTATAAACCATTTTCTTAAGGCAATTTCTGCAGCACTCCCCAACCTTCTACACACTTGGCAGTGCCTCCATCAGCACTGACGCATCCCTGAGTAAGGAACACCTAACACACTCATTCAGGGGGAAGAAAAGGTGCAAAACTTTCTCTGGGCACTCTGTGTCCTAATATACTAGAAGACATCTAACTTTAGGTTCATTTAGCCTCATATAAGAAGGAGTTAAAATGAGGCACAGAAGTTATTTTTTTTATAAGCTTAAGGATTTGCCTTGAGAGTAATGAGTCAAAGGATTAGATTTTGGGTAGAAGAAACTAAATGATAGGTAGGGAAAGGAACTGAATTAAGCTGATGCTAAATTAGAAACAAAAATAGTTTAAAAACAAATCAGCTATTTAATTTTAGCATCTACTCAGTTATGCATTCAAGCTGATTTTTTTAAACAGCAAAATATAAACGTTGAAACATTTTTCCTGTACATTAAACCTGAAGTATATCCCACAGGATGACAGTCTCCTATTGCAAGATTACCATCATTAGGAACTTGTCCTGTTATAGAAATCTTTTTCCTTCTTCTTCCTCCTCCTCCTCCATCACCATCATCATCATCATCATCATCATCATCATCATCATCTTGTTGTTGAGCACTACTGGAGTACTAAACATACATAGCTGATTCATTATAAGTCAGACAAAACAATTGGAAGATTAAAACACCCACGGGGAGGACAGTTAAACTTCGTAGGGGTAAGATGATTTGAATGAGACTGACTTTTTGTCTGTATGTGTGCTTTTAACAAAAATTCAGAAAATTTACTTCAATTAGTGTCTCATTCATCTTTACCCATTTCCCCACCCCTGTACTCAGTGTTTCTTCATAAAGGACCCAGTACCAGATCAAGTTAACCCCTGGACAAGACATCCACACTTTGGAAACCAAGATATTGGGGTACAACATTACTTTAAGACTTCCGGCCTGTCCCTTCCCTCCAGGCCTCTTCAAATATAAGTCAACAGTAAGAGGAAGTGGCCATAGGAACAGATATTACCCAGCTGCTCAAAAAAATTATATAATTTTATAAGGCATAATTTGAAAACTTCTAGGCTTCATATAACTACAGAGTACATGGAAGACTGGTTCCATATTTTTAGGAAGTTTAACTTCTGTGTGAGTGTTCTAAGCAAATGAAAACAGCATTGCCCATTTTATACACAGTTATAGTAAGTCTTCACTTAAGGTCATCAATAGACTCTTGGAAACTGTGACTGTAAGTAAAACAAATGTATGACAAAACCAATTTTTTTCTCATCAGCTTTACAACAAAACGACCTCAATTGAGGACCTGCTGTATGTTTCCCTGAAGGTTGCAGTTTCTAAGAACCTGTTGACATTAAGTAAAGACTTACTGAATATAAAAATAAATTTGGATGTATAGCTACTTTATGGACCTCTCAAATTTCTCTTTGTTTAGATAGATGAAAAATACATCTTGACTGATCTTACTTTTCTGGTAATATTGGAAAAGATAGTAGAACAGAAGTTTAAAACTAGTCTTATTGTAAGAGTCTTTGAACTCTCATCATAGACTGATTGTGGTCAAGGAACAGAAATTACAGCATTTGGGCATGTGTACTTTTAGAAGTAGATCTTTCTCTAGGTTTCTTAATCTTGCTTTTTATCTGTTTTGCTGTACCTTAGTAGTGCTAACTTCTTCTGTGGTGTACTGATGCTATAAATGTAATATTTTTTAACATCAATGCATTGTAATGTTACTGAACTCTAAAATACCCAAACATGTTATTAAAAGGAAAGGTCATCTATTGAGGGTGATTCGTTAGTCGTGATGAGAACTGAAACATCTATGGGAAAAAGTAATGTGGTTTAGTTGCACGTGCAGGAGATATCTTGCTAATGAAGAAGGTAAAACAAGGAAGTGACGTTAGGCCCAGTATCAACCACACAGGATGACTGCTGTGTTGCTGGCCTGACAGGTTCTGCTGACCAGCTCCCTCTTTGTGGGTTTAGCTCCTGGTGATTCCCTTTCATTAATTAGTGCAGTGGAAATGGCACTTAAGAAACAGGGATAGTAGCTGCAGTTTTTCAAATGAACCCCGCACCTTCCTCTTTTTAACCACCCCCATAGCTTCCCACAGCTCATCTACCAGGTCTCTTACACCCTAGTGTATGAGGTCTCTTTGCAAAAGAGGAGGGTGTAAGAGACCTGGTACCTGAGCTATGGGAGGCTGTGAGAGTGGTTAAGAAGAGGAAGCTTTAACTTCTGCCTGTGGGGCCCATATAAAGCCAAGAAGACATGTTTGGCCTTATCTGGTTATTAAGAGAATAAAATTTCAAATGGAAGTATTCACCTTTTCCTGTGCTATTGGAAGAATCTGTTCTGTGCCATCCTACAAATAATCAGTAAAGAAACTTTTGTGGATAGAGTTGTAAAAAATAACATGTGAGTGTCTACATCCAATATAAGCCCAAGATATGACAGATGGAACAAAGCACATCAAAAAAGAAAGAATAAAGCTGATTTTATATAAATTAAATACTATGACTACAATCCACAGAATCCAGAGAGTTAGCAGGAGTAGAAAGAAAGTGATATGAGAAATTATCTTATATTCTAAGAGCAAAGGGCAAGTAGAATTATTCAACAGAGATGTATCCTGGAGAAACTGACAGTCATTTGGAAAAGAGGAGTCTGTGTGGAACAGAGAGAGGACCTTGTTTTCGTCCCCCTGTTTGGCCCGGGATCTGTCCCTACCGCATCCCAGAGACAGCTGGGTCTTTGTATACATAGAAAGTAACACAAACTTGTCTTCATGGTAAGGTGCTCTCATGGGAGAGCAGAATTAGAATCTTAGAATGTAACAACTATTGGAGACATGATAGTATGGTGATTAAAAGCAAAGACTCGAGACTAGGCTGTCTGTTCAAATTCTAACTCTTCTACTTACTAGCTGTGTATGTGACATTGGGCAGTTTGCTTTACCTGTGCCTCAGTTTCCTCATCTGTGAAATGCAGGTAATAATATAATAGTACCTACCTCATAGCCTTGTTATAAAATCAAAGTGAGTTACTATATGTAGATGCACTTAGAAAGTACTGGTAAGAATAAGTGCTTTGTGTTAGTGTTCATTATTGCAATTATTATGGAAGCTTAACTTAAAGAATCTCTTGTCATATTCACCTGCTATGATGAGTGGCCTTAAAAATGAGCTTGGACAAAAGATTATGTACCATATGATTCCACTTATATGTGCATATAGATGACGTTCTTGAAATGACGGAATTATAGAAATGGAGGATAGATCGGGGGTTCCAGGGACCGAGGGGGAAGGGAGGGAAGTAAGCATGGCTGTAAAAGGGCAGTATGAGGGATCCTGGTGGTGATGGGAATGTTGCGTGTCTTGATGGTATCTGTATCAGTATCCTGGCTGTGATGCTGTCCTAGAGTTCTGTGAGATGTTACCATTGGGGAAAACTCGGTGAAGGATAAATGGGATCTCTCTGTATTATTTCTTCTAACTACATGAGAACCTATGATTATCTCAAAATAAAACATTTAATAATAAAAAGAAAATGGGCTTGGAAGATTCCTGAGAGAGAAAAATTGACAATAAAAGCCGTGTGTGTGTGTCTGAACAGATAGACCAATATTGAGGTAAATAAACATCATGGAAGGAAAACTGTGAGCTGACCATTCACATTTTAGTGAGATGCTCATGAACCCCCAGGGAAAAACTGAACTAGTTGGAGTCAAGGAGAGGGGAAAGATAAACAACAGCTTTATTTCCCTAAAAGCCCACCAAACCGGCATTCCCCAATTGCCTCTGCTCCTTAGACTGTGAAATGGTCTATTTAGTTGATGATTTGGGGTAAAGAGAAGAAGGTAGATGAGCAACAACTTATATACAGATTATATTCTGAAAGGCAGGCCTTACAGAAAAGAATGCAGGGTTGACAAGTATGAGCTGGAAATCGTCTGTCTACATATATATAATATAGTTCTTAAATTCAGGAGGCACCTTTTCTGACCTTTCCCTTGTCTACTTCTTAATCATCCCTCCCCCTAGGTTTTATCACTTCTGCTTTTTGTGTTCATAGCACTCCACTCATATATTAATATACCATGTACTATACTCTAGATTTATTTGTTTATACAGCTTTCCTTCTGGATTGTGGCCTTCTCGAGGGGAGAGATCACTGCCATAGGATTTTGATCTGCCAGTTCAAAGCCCAGTGCCTGGCACACAGTGGGTGCTGAGAAATACTGACTCGTCGTGGCCCTGAACAGAGTGGCCATTAATCTAGAGTCGTATATAAATTAAACAGATTAAATAAACTGGGAATGTTATTGCACTAAATGGCGTTGTGGTTATTTTTACAAATGAACCTCCTTAGCTTTTGTTTTCTAATCTGGTGAAATTTTTTCTTAGGTTTAAAATAAGGAAGAATTTTAGAAAGTTGAGTGATATAGCTATGAAGAGATGTATTATAGCAACTATTAACAACAGGGTAGAGTCAGTAAGGGGGCGAAGGGCAATCAGAAAAAGGCCAGGAGGCCATTGGAAAGGAGATAATTGGAGGAATGATTTGTGTGGCTCCCTGGGATAAATTTTAGTCACAGGGAATGCCATCAGACTAAAACAAATCATGGTTGAGAGCACTAGTAGCTAGCGCATCTCCTAATGTTTGCTTAAGCATCCACTCCTTGCCAAGGCACAGGTGAACCATATCCTGACGTCCAGTGTGTAGCAGAGGTGCAGTGGAGGCAGTCGGAGGAAGAGCATTCTTCCCCCACCGCCAAGGTGCAATAGAAATGGGGCTGATTCCACAGTACCTCCCTTCACTTGTGCCAACCCTCCAACAGCGTGAGCTTGTTAGGTGTCTGCTGAAGGTTTTACATTTCTGGTTCTGAATACGTAGCAGAGGAGGTGTACAATTAAAAATCTTTCTTAAAAGTTAAATGATACCACAGATTGATTGATAGATCAATAGATAGATAGGAAAGGAAGAAAGGCAGAAAAAGAACGGAAGAAGGGAGGAATCCAGGCTGTGGCATATTCCACAGAAAAAACTGTTCAGAAGGTCTGTGTTATTTGAATGAATGAACAGTTTGAGGAACATGCTGTTCTAGATTAAAAGAGACTTAGACGTAAGAGCTGCATGTAATACATGAAACTTGATTGGACATGCCTTTAAGAACAATGAGGATAATTTGAATATGGACTGAATATCAGATGATACTGGGCATTATTCTTAGTATTCTTAGGTGTGATAATTTTGCCATGTAAGGATAGTCCTCATTAGTAGATGTGTATGTATTCCATGGTGAAGTATTTTGATATTTACAACTTATTTTCAAATGGTTCGGGGAAGGAAAAGTATAAATATGAAAGGGAGAGTTTAAGGTATATGACAAAATGTTAACAATTGTTGAATCTGAATGGAGTGTACACAGGTGATTACTGTATTATTCTTTCAACTTTGCTCTATGTTTGAAATTTTTTAAAATAAAAGGTTGAGTAAAGACTGACTGCTTTCCCCCTAAGGCTGGGAACAAGACAAGGGTGTCTTCTCTCAACGCTCCTATTCTGCATTATACTAGAAAGCCTAGCCTGCACAACAGGCAGCAAAAAGAAATAGAAGGCATACAGGTGAGAAAGAAAAGTTGGAGTGAAAACTCTGTTCTTTGTAACTGTTGGACTCTGGTGTCATGACTTTTATTTAAGATTGTTTTATTTGATGAATAGCTTTCTCCCTATGGCCTGTTAGCTTCTGCTACTTGATCTTTTGATGAATTCATAATCACTTGTTTCTGGTATCAAGGTGTGTACCACCAAAATAAGCTTCCAGCTTCTTGTGCATCAGGAATTGGAGGGGAGGGTGGGTTGTGAGGAAGTGAGATATCTAATCCTAGTCTTTAAAACATGCCTTGGTCCAGGCACTGGTGGCTCACACCTGTAATTCCAACACTTAGGGAGCCAAGGAAGGAGAATCGCTTGAGACCAGGAATTCGAGACTAGCCTGGACAACACAGCAAGAAAAACAAAGTAGAAATAAAACATGCCTTTGGGGTATGTGGGTACCTATCTCCTGAATGGCACAGATTATCATGACTCCCGACTTCTGTGTATTCTGCTGCTCGTTATGCTGTCTTCCAGCCAAAAGAGTCACTTCAGAAGCAGCTTCTGCATTGCTGTCACAAGGACCAAAATCAGATAGATGATAACGATTAGCCCCAGGAAGATTTCTGATACCTTATGTTTCTTGAGCATTCTGTGAAGGACAGAGACTCCCAAGATAGTCAGCCCTGCTGATCAGCCACTCCAGATCTCCCAATCTTGTGTTCCCAGCCGGAGAGAGGGATTAATGCTTAGGAATTACACTGCCTAGTAGTTTGTGAACAACTGACTTTTAAAATGGTTATGATCCAGGACATGGCATCTCAGGTGTATTTCAAGCTAGATGCATCTCCATATTAAATGAAGATTATGGCATTCTCCACAAAATTTTAATGATCAGCCTGTTGAACCTCATTCTCTGTCCATGGAATGGCTTTTCAACAGGCACGTTAATCCAAAGTTATTCTAAGGCCATTAGGAAGATAAGAAAGGAAGGGAAAATCCCAAATGACGTGGGGAAAAAAAATTTAATGAGTAATGGGGGAGTTTTCTCTCCTAGAGTCTTTCATGGCACACAGAGTAAAATGCCAGAAGAGGCTGGCTCTCATCCTTGCGTCTACTCTGAAGGTGAAGCATGAGGAGAAACACAGTGAGAAGTTACCTGTGAAACAGGTTTTCCAAGCCTCTTTTTATCAGTTTTTCCAATGAGAGAGTGGTATTTTTCGTGGACAGAGGTTTTAACAGCTTAAGCTCCTTTCACATGGAAGGAGAGACAGCAGTGATGTGTGACGGTTCATTAATTATTGCTCTTACTGATGTTTGCACATGGCTGTTGGGATCATAAATGTCAATCTGTCAAGAGACTGTGATAGGTTCTAAAAAAACTGATTGAGTACCTCAAAAGCTGTCATAGAGCCTGAGATTAAACAGATTCATCTTTCTTTCATAGACTAAGAAAAGGTGTGGGCGAAGGGACTAGGAGAAGGCTTTCTTCTCTTTGTTGCTGCTTCCTTCTCCTGTTCTCCCATGTCGTGAGTGTTGGCTTGCGCAGGTCTGAGAGCCCACCTGAGATGTCAGAAAGCCACAGCTGTGGTTAGCAGCCTGGGGTGTGTGCAGGCTGCCGGCGGCACAGTGGTAAGAGATTAAGAGAGATTGGGATTCAACTCTGACAGGCCTGACACAATTTATTTGGAAATTTTCAGGAGAGAACATGAGTAATAAAGACAAGAACAGTGACAGTAAGGAACAAATATGAATTTCTGTCAGAGACAAAACAGAATTTTAAAGGAAGTAGCTCTGTTTGTTGTCTCCAGTCAGTCTTTCCAGTTGAAAAACAATTTCAAAATTGAAAGTCTTACCACTGCTTTCTGCCATCAGCTAGGAAAGTACAATTAGAAGAATTCTTCTCTTCAGATTATATGTTTTTAAAACCACTGCATAGTCAGCCCTGCATATCTGTTGGTTCCACATCCATGGATACAACCAACCATGGGTTGAGGATATTTGGGGGGAAAAAATGAATGGTTGCATCTGTACTGAACATGTACAGACTTTCTTGTCATTATTCCCTAAACAATACAATATAACAACTATTTATATAAAATTGACTTTGTATTAGGTATTATAATCTAGAGGTGATTTAAAGTAGTGGCCTTTGAACAGCATGGCGGTTGCACTGTGTGGGTCCACTTAGATTTTCCTCCCCCTCTGTCATCCCTAAGACAGCAAGACCAAACCCTCCTTGTCCTCCTCCTCCTCCTCCTCCTCCTCAGCCTGCTCAACTTCAAGACAAGGATGAGGCTCTTTATGATGGTGATCCACTTCCACTTAATGAATAGTTAATATATTTTCTCTTCCTTGTGATTTTCTTAATATTTTTTCCTCTGTTTTACTTTATTGTAAGAATACAGTATATATTACAGATAACATACAAAACATGTCAGTCGGTTGTTTATGTTACCCATAAGGCTTCCAGTCAACAGTACGGTGTTCGCAGTAGTTCGGTTTGGGGGAAGTCAGAAGTTATTTCACATATGCAAATTTGTGCGGGGGGTCAGCACCCCACGCCCCCAGATTGTTCAAAAGTCAGCTGTATACGGGATGATGTGCTTAGGTCATATGCAAATATTACGCCACTTTATATAAGGGACTTGAGCATCCTTGGCTTTTGGTATCTGTGGGGGGACCTTGGAACGAATTCCCGGAGGATACTGAGGGGCACCTATGCAGTACTTGTTTCTCTTTTGCAAATTAAGCAGTGGTTACATTCAAACCAAGAAAGCTATCGGCAAGATACTTTTTCTTAAGATATTCCTTCCTTATTTAATCACGTTATGCTTTGTGATCAGACTTTTCTTTGACTGGAACTGCAGTCCCCAACAGAGTACCGGTCAGTGGCCTGTTAGGAACTGAGCTATCACCACCTGAGCTCTGGCGCCTTGTCCTCTCCTCTAGCCCCCAGGCTGTGGGAAAATTGTCTTCCATGAAACTTAGGAACTGGGCCATATAGCAGGAGGTGAGCAGCGGGTGAGGGAAGCTTCATAGGTATTTACAGCGCCTACAGCTGCTCCCCATCGCCACCCCCACTCCGCCCCCTGTGGAAAAGTGTCTTCCATGAAGCCGGTCTCTGGTGCCAAAAAGGTTGGGGACTGCTGTACTAGAAGATCCGATGCGATATCTTTCTTATTCTGTTAAACATTGGCAGAGAAAGAGGAGGGGGATCTGGTGAGTACCAAGAGCTGTGAACCTGGCGTGGGAGTGTGACAGCTCTGCGTGGGTATATCCAGACTAGATTATGTTCTTAAGAAAAGGCATACTGGAAAAAAATCTGCTTTGTTGGCCCTTTATGAAGGACCTTAATTAGAAGTCACTCTTACCTCCTGGGGTGGGAGCAGTTTCTGGCTTTGCCATGGCAGCTCCTCCTGCTGCTAATGAGCATGCTCCTTGCAAGGACTCTGTTCTTCTGACAGTTAGAGCTGTGTAAGAGTTATTTCTGCTCACCTTTCTCTCCACGTTTAACCCTTACTGCCCTGGTTCAGAGTGTGTAAGTAGACTATTAGATGTTTTCTGTCATTGTTTGGGAAATTGAAAATGCTTCAAGGTAACAGGAGTGATATTTGTGAGCAAAAAATAAATAATCAAAGTTTATTCATTATGGAAAGTAGATGGTTCCTTTAATATTAACCATTTTGGATCTTTTTTTTTCTGATAGTCTTTTTCTAACTGACATAAAACTTATAATTTGAATAGTTGAATTATTTAGTTCATTATTATATAATTAGAATCCTTGCCCTGGACATGTTTCTCTTATTTAGGCAACTCACCCTATGGCACAAGGTTTCATTAGGTAATTAGCAGAGGAAATATAAATTTCTTATGCTGACGATGATCCTGTAGACTGTTGTTTACTTCATTAGCTTCTAATTAAAACACTAAGTTGACTTGTGAGAAAATGCCAAAGAATGGCTGGCTTCTCCAAGAAATTATATATAACACCCTCAGCTTCCTGGATGGCAGCATGTAGAGGATGGTAAACAGTTTGGGGAGCTTATTTCCCCTCTCTCATTGTGGTAGGGACCATTAGAGGGCGTCTAATAGAATATCAACTGAGGGAAGGGTAAATGAGCATATTTCAGAGCTTAAAAGTTGTGGATCTCTTAATGCTTGGGAATAGTTCCTTAATTCTGAAAAGTAACACACTCTGGCAGACATTTTATCTGTCTTGGTTTAGAAGCATCGAGGACTGCTTCCTGCGGCTCAGACTTTGTATACGTGGATGCTGGGACACTGACTCTCAGAGGACTGACTAGGCCTCAGTGGTGTCCTTGTAGGGTGGCCAGTGCGGTGCAGCCAGATGCTGTGGCAGCGTTGGAAACCTCCCTCAGGACCCATCATTCAGGCACATCCCGTGCCTGGCCAACCACAACAAACAACTCAGTGGTCTTTGTGTTAATGTGGAATGATTAAAGGAAAATTTCAGCACAGGTCCACGTAGACTTATTCCTTAGTGTTGTTATTGAATGCTTGTTGGTCAGTTAAAGTGGGGAATTAAGAGGAAAAGAGGTCAGGACTGGACAGGCCTCCTGGCTTTTGGGGGTCCCATCAAGGGGATGCTGTTTGTTGACCAGTTATGATAATGTAAATATGAATTCCATTTCCCCAGTCATAGGAATCGTACATTAAAAAATATTTTCTTCACATATCACTTCCTTGCTTATTTGAAAATAGCCTATGAATAGCATTGTTACACTGGAATTCTTCTTTTTTCTTTTATTTTTTTCTAGCTCTATTGCCACATTGAAACTAAATTGTCTTCTCCTTGCAGCAAAGGTTTGCTTTAGAAATGGAAGCAGGTGCTTCACAGGTAGATAGAACATTTGATAGTTTGGGACAGATTCATGTGGAAGGAGTTTTGAATGTGAACTCCGCATTTCCAGACATAGTTCTATCAGAGGTGTGAATGAAAGAAGCTCACACTCTGAGTGGTCCTCTTTTACATCAGAGGTGTGCTGGCATCATGCCAAAGCCTTCCAGATTTTAACCATGTTGATGATGAAAAGGCCTCAACTGCCTCCCTTTCTTGTGTTGACACCCAGCCCCGGGGGATAACTTCTTCTAAGGATGTTTCAAATTTAGACCTTGTCTCAGAACAAGTATCATTTTTTTGTTACGACTTTTACTCTAGAATTTTCTTTTGTTACAAAAAAAAAAAAAAAAGGTATGTCTAAACAAAGTTATTAATATAAATAGTGCCATTGCTGGCTTGTGTAAAATGAGCACCCCCCCCCCCCCACACACACCAGAGAGCAGTGTGGCTCATACAAGGTGAATTCCTTTTGGCTGGCTGCTTTGTAATGATTTACATTTAGATTGTTGCTTTTGTTGCTCTTGAGGAAAAAGGAAGAGGGGGCCTGCCGTGTCTGTGGCTGCCTCAGTCACCACACAGACTGGGTTTGGACAACTTTGCTCAGCTGAGCTGGGAAATAGGCTAAACTTGGTTTCAATTGCTTTCATCAAAGGCTGTATTTAGTTGGTTTGTATTGGGGGAAAATGTCACGTAGGACTGGAAGAATTAACTGAGATGAAAAATGAAGTTTACAATTGCTAAGAATGGTGTGGGGCCTCTGCGTGCCAGTGTGCAGTGCAGTGGGGCTGGCGGACTGTGAGCAAGCCATCATCGCTGTCGGTGTGGGTGGGCCGTGGTGGGTGAAGTGCAGCATCTTCCGCACACACACGGAGGCTAGGGAAAGACACACAGACAGCCTTCACTAAAATACATGCTACCGGCTGTGGCTTCTCACTAGAGCCACTTTAAATAGAAAATCAGGACTGCCTAGGAGAAGACTCATTCATTCAGGAAATTTATTGAGCTGTAGACACGGAGGGCATGTCAGTGAACAAAGCTGGTGAAATTTCCTGCCCTCTTGAAGTTTGCGTTCTTCTAGGGGATAATGTTAAAAGATAAGTGCTGTGGAAGAATATAAAGCAAGGAAAGAGAGAAGTGCTAGGCGTATTGTGTGGTCTAGATAGGATGATCAAGGAAGAAACCTTCATTGAAAATGTGACCTTGTAACATAAAACTGAAAAAAGAAAAGAAAATGTGACTTTGGGGCAAAGACTTAGAAGAGATGAGGATCCCATGTAGATCTGGATGAAGAGTGTTCTAGACAGAGGGAGCAGAAGGTCCAGAGGCCCAGAGTTAGAAGATAATAAGGAGGCTGGTATGGAGGGAGCAAGGGAGAAAGCAGCAGGAGGTGAGGGGAGGACAAATCGTGGGGCCCTGAGGGTCATAGTAAGTATTGGGACTCTTAACCCTGAGAAGGGGAGCTGTTAGAGGATTTTGAGCAGGAAAGTAACGTAATTCTAACTTGGTTTTTAATGGGCTCACCTGGCTGCCATTTGGAGCGTAGACTACAGGGGCAAGGTGGTGAGCAGGGAGACGAGTTAAGAGGCTCTTACACTAGGCTGAATGAAATGGTGATGGCTTAGACCAGGGCAGAGGTGGCAGAGGGATGAGAATCATCTGGATGATTTTGAAGAAGACCATTTAGTAGGAGACTCCCTTCTAGAGGTGATTTAACAGAAACCACTTTGGAACCTTGGCAAGAATTACATCCTCAGCATGCAGTGGCAGCTGATCTGGGAGTACAGAGCCCCTGAGTGCTGCCCTGTTTTGGAAGGCAAGAGTCATTTACAGCCTGGCTGTGATGTGAACTTCATTGCATTTTAGTTACTTTTTTGAAGTTATATGAGACAATACGTCATACAGTTCACCACCTGCCATTTTGTCACCACTACAAGGGTTGTGGTGCCAGGTGCTGCCTCTGTACCACCCCAGAGTGGAGGCCATGGGATAGCTTGCTTGTGAACTAGCAGGGGGACCTTTCACTCTGAACAAAGTTGGACTGATTTTCAGTATTAAAACCTCATTCTTGAGTGTTTAGGAGTAGAAATGTGAGTAATTTTACTGGAAAAGATTATGGATCACCCATCAAACACTGGCTTTGGGTATGGAATTGTGAAAGATTGTGATAAAAAGATTCATTACATACGTTCATTCTCTAAAGAATTACAGTCTACTAGAGGATAAGCAAATACCCAAGAAGAGGTAAACGACCATGACAAGCAGTAAACATCTAGGGCCCAATGAGGGGGTACAGACAAAGACAGGGTCCCATTTCTAGCTGGAATGGTCTCCTTATGAAAACTTGGATATTTTTTTTTTAAAACAGTGTAGAACTGGGTTTTTTTGAGTCACCCCCACACTCCTCTCCAGCCCAAGCCCGGCTTGTTAGAAGTCAGCAGTAAAGGTACATGCCTGTCATAGTTTGTGCAGTATAAACCAAACAAGTCAAAACCGGCTCTCTTGCTCACACGGGTCCAGCTCCTCCCGGACAAGAACAGTAGCCTGGTCAGAAGAATGCCTGGCAGTACATTAATTAGCATGCTAATCCTGATCCCCTAATGTGTTGTTTCGGTCAGATTCACAGTCTGAGAATGAGGCTTCGCCAGTAAAACGGCCAAGACTACTGGATAATACTGAACGGTCTGAGGAAACCAGCCGATCTAAACAGAAGAGTCGACGTCGGTGCTTCCAGTGCCAAACCAAACTGGAGCTGGTGCAGCAGAAATTGGGATCATGTCGCTGCGGTAAGCCTCTCCCCCAATGGCATGATGGAGACTGTCCCTAACACCCTGGCCCAGCTCTGGAAATTAAGTGGCTGAAGCCCTTCATTATTCTCCTGAGTATTGTAGATAGGTTTGTGTAGTACTCCATGCTGTAGGTTTGGAGCTTGAGAAATTAGGAGCACAGAAATCTTGCTTCTGAACACCCATCATTTCTTCTTACACATACAAAAAAGACAAAAACATCCCCAACTCCTCTCACACATAGTTCGTTAGTGTTGCATTGTCACTGCTTACTGCTTTCAGTAACTTCTGCCCACCATTTATTACTCTGGTTCCTTCTCATTCATGACTCTAGAAAGTTACCAAACTAGCAAAATTATGGACTATGCACCATAAAATTCAGATATTAAATTAATTTTGAATGAGCTTTATACTATCCATGATAAATGGAATATTTCTCCTCCATATCTCTTTTAAATAAAAGTTTCATTAGAAAATTGTTTTCTTTGAACCTTAATTCATTCAGTCAGTTAATACTTGGAAATAACTTAAACCTTTCCTTCCATATTCGCTAGTGTAACATCACCTCCTAGAACTGTAGCCCCGATGTGGGTTGTATGTTTTGGAACTTTATGCCTACTCGGCGTGGACAAAACTTAGGCCAGTGCTTTCTCTCCTCTTGGCCACATAGAGCAACATAGGAACAAAATTGTATAGCTGCATTATTTTAGGCTGATTTACAGTTTTCTGTCTTTATTTTTATTTCCTGATTTTAAAACATAATACTATAAAGTTGTTCTGGGGAACAGAGCTGTTATCGGGCAGACTTTGACACCTGCCTTTAGCCTCCGAGAATCCTGTCTTTCGTCCTGAGAAGTTCCCTTTAGAAGCTGCCTTTCACTTCTAGCATAGCTGGAGATGTCCTACAAGTACTATTGCTGGCAGCCAGGACTAAATAGTTCACTCAGCAGTTATAAAATCTCAGTCACTGGAAGTTCTCTGTTTCCTGAAAACGCAACCTTTGCTGCTCCTGTTCCTCAATTATCTGCCCTTTTGGAAATAAGGAGGAAGACAGAGTATACTAGCGTCTCATGGAAACTAAGTTGGAACTGCTGTTCCTGTGATGACTAGATTTCTGTTTGTTACACACTCTGGTGTGTATGGTTCTCCACAAGATTTGAAGTGTACATTCAACTGCAGAGAGAGGGACCAGCACAGGGAGTCCAGATGTCACCAGATAAGTTTTTGGTTTTTTTTAAAGGCATGTTAGTTACACTATTAAATGCTTGTGGGAAAGGTGAAGAGGGTCAAGATAAGTGTTGGGAGCAGAGGCTGTCAGCAGAGTTTCCAGACTCCAGTTGTGTTCATGCATGTGGTGTGGCCCAGGTAAATCCAGAACCTTGTTCTTGGGCTGTTTGATCAACCCTGCCAGATAATTTTAAATTCTTAGTGAGAAAGAGCAGGGAGGGCTACTGTGGTTAGCCAAAGAAACTCTGAAGTCTGATGACTAATCAACTTTGCCCCACGTCGGGGTGGGGAACCTGCGGCCTCAAGGCCACACGTGGCCCTCCAGATCCCCAAACGCGACTCTTGACTGAATCCAAACTCCACAGAAAAAAATCCCTTTATTAAAAGGATTTATTCTGTAAAATTTGGATTCGGTTTGAAACACTTGGCTTTGGTCTTCATGTGAGTTATTGGGGAGTTTCAGTACTTCACTCCATTACCATTGTTGTGAACCTACCTGGCCATTTTGGCTGTTGCTTTATAACATAGGCCTTTGGTTGTGCCTAAATTAGAATTGTGGAATTTTCCTATACTTTCTGTTCTTGTTTTCTTCTTGAAAATAAGGAATCCTGGGTATTACACAGGATCTGCCATAGTAGATCAAGCAATTGGTCTGTCAAATGTGCTATCTTGCCCCCTGGCAGTGGCTAGCTTCTTCTCCTTGTCAGGCAAGCAGTAAGATTTCACAGTTTGGTGCTGAGATCCAAAGGTCTTGTAACCAAGTCTCCCCGTTTACCCTTCAGCTTTGATGCAAACCACCTAATTTCCTAAGTTCTTAGCACCCAGCCAAAGAAAACCCAGAAATGCATATTAGATAACTTCACATTCCCCCAAATAAAGCAAACTTGACTGATCTCTGGTAAGTCGGATTACTCTGCCATGCTCTTCACCCTCATGGGCAGAAAGCTGGATTGCTAAGTGCCTGTTGGGTTTGTCACAGATGTGCATTCTTTTTAAACGATCTAACATGTAAGTCCCTTGGCTTATGCCCAATTCTGAGAGTCTCCTTATAGGGAGATTTGACTTTTCTGTTGGGGAAGAAAGCCTTGAACTTTCTGCAATCCTTCCAGATGGTAGCCTTCCCAGAGAGGGCTAGGAGTTCACTTTGGCCCACTGAGAACATTTCTTATATGCTAGAAAAATGACTGAGTCAACTGCCATACTTCAAAAGATGAAGGACAGCAATGGGAACATGCCTTAAAAAAAATCTGGGACTGCCTTTGACACATAACTCTTGTGTTCTCTTGCCTGTCTGCTTGGATCTCTCTAGGAAAGGGTGAATTGTACAGTTATTTCCTTGAGGATGCATGGAGTGTTGGAGAGACATGTAACTGCCCTGAAAGGTTTTAGAGGGGAAAACAGTAATTTACTACTGAAAGTGAAGATTTGGGAAGGTAGTTTGAACTCAAACAGAACACTTCTTCACTGCAGAAAATCTTTTTTTATATATAGTCTCAATCTTTTCTTCAATTCCCCTTCCATTCTGTACAGGTTATTAACTGCTGACAAGAAATTCACATCTCATAAATAATGCTTAAGAGCCATTGCTATATAAATCGAATGTGTTATGAATTGTGATGGGCCTTTTTGTAGCATTCAGTGCCTAGAGCAGGAAGAACAGAGGATGTCATTTTCATTAATTTCTAATGAGGTGCCAATTAAAGGCAGGGAAGATGCTCCAAAGGGAAGAGTGGCCAAGCTCCCCTGAATCCTCCGCCCCGGGGCTGTCATCCAAACACTGCCATTGAAGCCTTCTCTAAAAATTCCATTAAATTACAGTCTCATTGAGAGCATACACAGACACATTCAGCTTCCCTTTGATCTTCAAAAGAGCAATTTGTAAGGCGAGTTCTGAGCCTTCTCACATAGGGAACAGCTAGAGGTGATAGGAATTGTTAATTGCTAAGACATTCCATGGGCTTTCAATAAGGAGGTGAATTTTGAAGAGGAATTCTCTGCCTCACTGTGACTAGATAACCTTTAAATCAACAATACCAAAGTAACACCCTTTTCCTGTGAGATCTTTCAGGGTGCCAATTAGAAAAGGCATGTGGCAGCAAGGCTAGGATGATATCCTACATTGTAGAGTACCTTCAACAGTTTAACTTCCCAGGATAGAAAACAACTACATAAAAATGGATTTATGTGTTTCATTTTCTACTCAGTAGGCAAATTGATTAGTTCATTCCCATTGCAGGAGGCTTATCTCCTAGAGGATGTTCTTCTGAAATCTGGCCATCTTCGTCAAACCTGGGCCACCTCACAGCCACGTGAATGCTGCCCTCTCTAAGCAGATCTTGCACGATTATACACAGCTTGGCTTTTTAATCATTGTGCATCGCTTGCCAGAATCAAAGAATTAATTTTTAAATGCCAGTCTAAGGGCTTGCATAGATTTTTGTGTATTTTCAGTTGATGGTGACTTAACAACTATAAGTAGATATGTCCCTTTTGGGGACAGTAGTGCTTTTAGTAACCTCCTGAGTAGTCTGACTTCCTTTATTGTTTTCAAAATAAGTTTTCTGTTCACTTTATAAACGCAAAGTGATGTGTTAACTGGGGCCTCTAGGGTAGTTTATTGTCTTACAAATGCCTCAGTGGTCATTTCTGCCTTATCACTCACTGTCAAACCAAATCCATCAGCATTTATTGAAATATGAGTATGCACAAAGCATTTCGTTAGGTTTTGTGGGGATTATAGGAGCTAGAAATAGAGAATCTAGGAGCTTATAGTCAAGGTCAGTGGTTTCAAACTTGAGTAGGCACCAGAATTCGCCGGGAGGGTATTTTAAAACACAGGTTGCTGGGCCCCACTCCCAGAGGTTTTGATTCAGTAGAACAAGTTCCCAAGTGATGTTGATACTATTGGTCTGAGAACCACATACCTTGAGAACCACTGCTCTAGGTAGTTCTTAATCTTGAAAGCTTTAAAAAGAGATAGAATATCTGGACCCCTCTCTAAGCAATTAAGTCAGAATAGGTCCTCAGGTATTGTTTTCAGCTTTTTACTTGGAAACAATATTTTTTTCTAGATCGTTTGAAAGTAAGTTATAAACCTGATGGCCCTTTAACCCTTTAAATTTCAGTGAACATTTCCTAAGAATAGGGATATTATTTTATATAACCATAGCACAGTTATCAATTTCAGTGAATTGATACCTGATATGGCACTTTTATCAAATCTATCAGCTGTATTCCAGTTTTGTCAATTGGTCTAATAATGTCCTTTTTAAAAGCATGTTTCTCCTTCAGTATAGGATTCAGTTCATGAACATGTGTTGCATTTAGTTACTGCATCTCTTTAGACACTTAATTTGGAACATTTTCACAGCCTTTCTTTTATTGTGTATAATATTGACATTTTTAAAGAATATAGCCCTCTATCCTACACACATACCTCTTTTTTTTTTTTAATAGAATGCTCCTTATTTTGAGTTTGTCTGAGGTTTCTTCATAATTAAATATAGGGTACATATTCTCAGCCAGAATACTGCATAAGTAATAATGTGTCCTTCTCAGGGTTTTATATTGGGAGGGACAGATATCCAAGATGTCCATCATTCCCTCATTATTGATGTTAATTTTGATTCACCCACTGAAAGTGTTGTCTGATTTCTCCACTATATGGTTACTGTTTTCACCTTGCACCTAATAAGCAATCTGTGGGAAAACACTTTAATACCATGTAATTGCCCTACTCCTCATCAGAAATTTCCCCTAGATTGAACATCCATTGATGATTCTTGCCTAAATCCATCTTTACTCCGATGGTTGCAAAACAATGGTTTGTTAACTCTAGCCCTCCTTCCACATTTACCATTCTTCTGTAAGTGAAGCCTCCTCCTCTCCCCCATTTATTTATCTGTTATCAGTATGGACTCATCAGTTGTTACCTTTTTCAGTGGTTTATGATTCATTACTGCATAGTTGTTCCTTGGTATCTGAGGGGGATTGGTTCCAGGACCCCCAAATCCAAGGATGCTCAAGTCCCTGATATAAAAATGGTGTGGTATTTGCATATAACCTAGGCACATCCTCTGGTATACTTGATATCGTCTCTAGATGACTTGTAATACCTAATACAATGTAAATGCTATGTAAGTAGTTGTTGCACTGTATTGTTTAGGGAATAATGACAAGAAGAAGAAGTCTGTGTCAGTACAGACATAACCATCATAGACCTAACTTTATTTCCCATCCACAGTTGATTAAATCCACTGACATGGAACCCAGGGATACGGAGGGCCAACTATACTTGATTATTTTGGTGTTCAGATTGTCCCAGATTTGGCCAGTGGAAGTTCCTTTAAGCTGGCTCCTGTGTTCCTGTGTCATGCTCCCCATCTTTTGTGGTGGGGGGCAGTTGGGAGCATTTCCTTAATCTTTGGAATAAACGTGTTCCAGGTCCATCTTGTAGTTACCTTTCCCCAATCCTGGAATCAGCCACTTCTCCAGGGTTCCCCAAGATGATTTTAATGTACACTCAAATAGGGATTTGCTGGGCCTGAGAGGAAGGCAGACACACAAATAAAATAATTGGCACCCAGGGCAGCCTACCATGAGAGTTTTACCAAAGTACAAGCCACACACTATAGGGACATGGGAAGGGAGAGATTAATTCCAACTGGAAGACTCTGGACAGCTTCTGCAATTGAGGCTTTAAAGAAAGGATGGGACTCAGATGTGGAAAAAGAGGGAGTGCTTCTTCCTTTTTTTGTGGTGTTCTGGAGACTACCTCTGTGCAGCTGGATGGCACCTTGGAATCAAGTGAGGAAAGACTGCTAGAAAGGAGGAAAAGGATTGCAGATTCTAAGCTGAGGAGTTTGGATGTTGGTTTATAGTGAGAAGCCATCAGTGGTTTTGAAATATGGTCAATATGATCTGATCTGATTTTTTTTTTTTAATTAAGCATGCAGGAAAGCCAAAAAGACTGGTGAGTCTTTTTAGGGGAATGATCTAATTCCCCTAAGAATGTGGACTGATTAAATGAAAAGGAATGTGCATGTGTCAGCAGCTGTTGCCACCACCATAAGGGGCCACGTGGTGAATAAATAGTGATATCCTAAGGTCCAGAGTAGGGCAACGAGCTGTAGTGATTACAAAACATATTGGGGACGTGAAAGTACTGGGCTGATCCCACCAGCATCAAAAATCAGCCCACGTGTCTGTGCCTTTATTTTAATTCTCATCCAAGTGTGAACCTGTTGGGCACGTTAGGCATTCTGCCCTATGTCTCAGAAAGAAAGTAATGCAATATGTTCTTATAAAAAACCTTACTCCATGCACAGAGTTCTAGCCTGGATCCTTCAGAAAACTCTGTCATGCAGGGAATCACCTAACATCCTTTATCACAATCAAAACTGACTTGGCTGGTTAAGTGTTTTCATTATTGCCATTGAGTAGAGAGTTCATGCTCTGCCTAGTGTTATACAGAGAAAACGCGGTTACCAAAAGACCCCAGCCCCTTAGGAGCTCCTATGTTTATGTCGAGACTAGGAATGAAAGGCCAAAGCCTCTCCGGTACTCCTAAGAGAGCAACTAGGGTGTATGTTACCTGTGACTCAAGAGAAGGAAGTATCCTGTCTGCCCTCCCCAAAGCAAAAAAGCACAAAAAAACCTTTTGATGGAAGTTATATGTATGAGAGCTAGGGGTAATTGGAAATCTAGAGGCAAATTCTGGGAAGATTTTCTCCCTTCTGCTGCTCTCTTCCTTTCACTCTCACTATATTTTCACCTAAACACAAGTATGCTATCTGTATTCCCCATTTAATCGTTAATGTGTAAGTGTTCCAGTCCAAAACCAAGTAGATTAGTCCCGCTGTTGCCCTGTGTACGTTGCAAGTTGAGGTGTCAGAGCAAAACAAACCAGACCTCTTACCGAACACAGACTCCATGTGTTTAGCCCATTAGTGCAGCACTGTCCCAGAGAGCCGACCTGCCTCAGGTCTTCCGACAGGGCTGTAGAAAGACACCAGAAACACGACGGGCTCCCTCCCCAAGCCAAGGAGCAGCAAATACTGAGCTCTTAAAAGACAGCGTGCAGGGCACATCTGCTGCACCCCGCGTCACATCCCCACCCACACCTGCTGACAGGTGACTTGCAGCTGCTTCTGTAGTCCGATCACAGCAATAACAGCACAGTATGATTTTATCAAAGCTCTCTGGGTAGGTTACCCTTCTTAGAATACTTTTCATGGGGAGAGAAATGGATTATTGTAAAAGGAAATGAATTTAAGTTCCAATAGTAAATAGTTAAATAGTTTCAGTTAATTGTTTAGCAAGGTTTTTAAACAGCTTTTTTGAGATGTAATTTGCATACTATAAAACTCACCCATTTTACAGCTCAATGAGTTTTAGTAAATTTTACGAAAGTTGAGCAGCCATCACCAAATTCAATTTTAGAATACTTCCATTATTCCAGAAAAGTTCCCTCATGCCTCTTTTCAGTCAGTCCCTGTATTCTCCTCCCTAGCCCCAGGAAACCTCTGATCTGCTCTCTGTTGCTATAGTTTTGCCTTTTCTAGAATTTTTAATATCAGTGGATTCATACAGTATATAGTCTTGTATCGACATAGCATGTTGTTTTCAAGATTCATCTGTGTTATGTATCAGTAGTTCATTCCTCTTTAATGCTGAATAGTATTTCGTTGTATGGGTATACCATATGTGTTTATCCATCCACCAGTTGACATGCGTTTGGTTTGTTGCCGGTTTGGGGCTATTGTGAACATTGATCTGCAAGTCTTGTGTGGACGTGTGTTTTCATTTCTCTTGGGTAGATACATAGGGGTGGAATTGCCAGGTTAAATGATAAGTGTACATTTAACATTTTAAGAAACTGCTAAAATCTTTTCCAAGTGGCTGTTATCATTTTTCATTTCCATCAGCAGTGCCTTAGGGTTTCAATTTCTCCATATCCTTGCCAACATTTAATATTATTAGCCTTTTTAAACTTTAGGTGTTCTGGTGGGTATGTGGCATACTAGTTTGTACTTCCCTAATGACTGGTGACGTTGAACACCTTTTTCATATGTTTTTTGGCCACTCATATATCTTCTTTTGTGAAGAATCTGTTCACCCTTAAAATACTTTACCTGTTTTTACAAAAAGATTCACAGAATTGCCATCTTAACACTATTTCAACCCATATATTTGATATGTCTCCCCTTTTATTTAGGTCTTATTTAATTTCTCAGCCACACTTTTTATTGTCCAGTGTATATTTTTTGTTAAATTTATTCCTATTTTAGTTTTTCGATTATACTGTGAATGGAATTTTTAAATTGTATTTTTAGATTGTTTTTTGCTGCCACTTAGAAATAGTCAGGTTTTTTTTTTTTTTTTTTTTTTGAGACAGAGTCTCACTCTTTTGCTCGGGCTAGAGTGAGTGCCATGGCGTCAGCCTACCTCACAGCAACCTCAAACTCCTGGGCTCAAGCGATCCTCCTGCCTCAGCCTCCCGAGTAGCTGGGACTACAGGCATGCGCCACCATGCCCGGCTAATTTTTCTATATATTTTTAGTTGTCCAGTTAATTTCTTTCTATTTTTAGTAAAGACGGGGTCTCGCTCTTGCTCAGGCTGGTTTCGAACTCCTGAACTCAAACAATCCGCCCACCTCGGCCTCCCAGAGAGCTAGGATTACAGGCGTGAGCCACCGCGCCCGGCCCAGTTTTTTAGTGTTATCTTTTTTACTGCAACCTTGCTACATTACTTGTTAGTTCTAGATTCCTTAGATTTTCTAGTCCATGGTCATGTTATCTGCAAATATGGCAGTTTTACTCCTTTCCAATCAATATGCCTTTTATTTCTTATTCTTGCCTTACTGTTCTGCCTGCATAATGTTGCATAGAAGTGTTGAGACATCCTTGCCTTTTTCTTGATTTAGGTAGAAAACATTGTCTTTCACCATTAAGTATGGTTTAGCTGTAGGTTTTTCATAGCTGTCCCTCACAAGTTGTAGCTGATGAATACATTATAGGAAAACATGGGAAATATTCAAATACATTCTCCAAAAACAGATGATTTAGCCAGTGGTAGGCTACCCTGTGGCCTTTAAAGGTCAACAAAGCTGTGTTATAAAGAGTTTTGGCATCCCATAGATTCGTTTCCGTTTACAGTTGAAGCATATTCCCTTTGTGTGTAGTTACATGTCACATGCCTGCTAGGCTAGAGTGGGGAGAGCCCGTACCCTGAGAGTGGCTCTCTTCTCTTCAAACCAGTATCATGACAGATATCCAAGATGCTGATGCAGGTTTCTCTTTCTTGAGGTGATGAAAGCAAACCTCACTGAGAGATACTTGGAAAGGTTTTGTCTGAATTAAATTTAAAATCACAAAAATACATGGGTAGATAAATAATAGAATCTCATACCACCAGGATTAGAAGGAGCCTAAGCAATCATTTAGTCCAGCCTCATTTTTTTTTTTTTAATATAAATGAAGAAACTGAGACCAGAGTGTGGTCACTGGCCTCAGATCACATCTAAGTGCTGGATAGTGGTATTCCGTGCAGCCTTTGATCTCAAATTTAAGACCAGGTCTCAGCTACTTATACCACCTGTTGCCTCCACTGAACCCACCATGTCTCTTTTGAAGTACATGTCTTGGTCTCGCCTCCAAACTAATACACCTGACTCCCTTAGCCTCTTCTTAGTTCAGCTTCCAAAACTGCTGAGGACTTGGGGCCCTTGTATGGAGCCTTCTCAGCCAAGCCACCAAATAAGACTGGTTTTGGTAAAAAAGAAAAAATAAAAGCATATAAAGTAGTTAATATTTATTCAAAATAATGGAATTTAAAATTTTTTTCTTTCAAAATATTAAGTTGCTCATGGAGTTTTATTAATACCTGAAATGTTCTTTCCAGGGCCTTTAATGTATAGTTAAAAGTGATCTGTGCATCTGTACTCCCATAATATGCTGAAATAAAAAAAAAAAAGTGATCTGTGTTTAGCACATTGAATGCAGCAAATATCTGCTGCTCACTCCAGTAGGTTCTTACTTCTAAAAAGTATGGGCCTCAGCCCAGTACTTTGGAGTTCCTGTTAGAGGGGATGCTCCTTTTTTAGAAAGTTAAACTGCAGTCCTTTAGGTAATTCTGGTGTACCCCAAAGTTTGATAAACTGCCCATACTGCCTATACACTTAGTAGACTGAGTTTTTCATAGGACACACAAAGGTAATTTAAAACCAAAGAGAATTACTGGAAATTTCAAATGAGTAAGACCCACATCAATTCCCGTCAACTCCATTGCCTTTCATTTGGAAATTTACACCTCGTGAGTGTTTAATGCATGCCTTCCTTCCACGGGTCTCCTGTTCCCTGCCAGACTTAAAATCCTCAGCAGCCAGGACTGCATGTTGCTTTGTAGCTTCCCACAACTCCTGTTGGAGTATGTGGCCTCTGATGGGTACCTAGTTGTTGTTAATACTGTAACAAAAAAAAAAAAAAAAATTAAAAGTCAAAGAAATGCTGTATTCTGGTGAGCCTGCTGGTTATCTTTAGGGGGAAGCCCTTTTGGAAGAGTATATTAGAGTAGGCCCAAGCACCGAGTGTGTCTGGGCCAGTTCCCATGTAAATTCTTGAGGCCCAGGGTACATGTGCAGGGTTTTCAGGGTTTTCCCCATGGATTATTTGGCTAAAGGACTAAGATCTAGACAGAAAACCTTAGCACTGTTTATTTCTGCATACTTTTCTCTCCCTTGAATTTTTATTACTGGAAGGAAAAAAATCAGACAGGACATACGTACTATCAGAGTAGCATGCTTGTTTGGTTTTATTTAAATTATTTGGTATACTTGTGGGTTTAATTAAATACTCAACCTTGGGGAAGGGTGTATTTGCATAAATAAAACCTGTGTTTCATCTTGGGTATGAATAAAGTGGATTCTTTGGAGGTCACAAACCTACTGTTTATAACCACACTTGTCTCCTATTCCTGCCTAACAAACCTGCCACTCTTTGACATAGAATCCAAGCACTTAAGGGACTTTAGAAGTCATCCGTCTGGTGCCAGTCCAGCCCCCTGAGCTGATGCTGCAGAAACCCCATCAGCAGTGCCCTGGTGGGTAATCCAGCCACCGTGTACATCTCCAGCATGTGGGGATTATGGCTTCTCTTTTTGCTGGGCAACTTAGACTGTTAGGTGCTTCCTCCACTGAACTAAAACCAGCCTCCTTAGATGACACATACTCGTTCCTCCTCACTCTGCTTTCCACTCTGCAACCTATCACAAATCCCTTTCCTCCTCTGCAAGCCTGTCCTTCACAGACTTGAACACAGTGGCTTGGACTTTCCAGCAGCCCCTTTCCTCCAGGAGCAGGTTCATTCACAGGGACCAAAGAACTGGTATCAGAACATCAAGAACAGGGTCGGGAATGGGAATGCCAGATTGGGCTCAGTGTTTGTCTCCACAGTTTTCCTCACCCAAAGCCTTCATAAAATCTAGTGTCTTTTTAAACAAACCCTTCGTTTGGTGATCTCCTTCTGAGCTTCCCAAAAGTCTTCTCTTCTGTGGAATCCACAGTTGGCCTCTGTTTATATTTCTCCAAGCATATTGAAATTGTCTGTCTGTCTACATGTCTGTCCTTCCCCCAGACCATGAGTGTTGCCGGGCAGGGGCCATATCTTATTTTTCTGTGGTTCTCAGCTCTTACTGGCGTACCAGTACCTGGTGTGCAGTGATGCTTAGTAAACATTTGAATAGACTGTGAGTACCCTGCATCTTGCAGTTGTTGTCCTTTGGGTGAAAGAAAAAGAATAGCTGTATTGAGCACCTACTATATACTGGGTGCCCGTATTTCTTTTATATTATTTAATCCTTATAAAAGCATTGTTGGACAAATGATACCTCCATTTTTACAGAGGTTTAACCTTTGAAGTTTAGTAACTCAGAAATATGAAGGGAGCACCTGGGGTTTGAGCCAGGTCTGTTGGGCTCCCAGAATCCCAACACTTTTAAATGCCCCCAGACTGGCCCATGGGGTGCCCTAAAGAGTGGGAAGATGACTAAAGCATGGGCTGTCCATATTTTCAACCATATAGAAGTTAGCCTGTTGCTTAACCACATCCACATTTCAGAGTTGTTTTTTATTGAACATTGAATGGTAAAAATGCATGTACCCTGCTGTGCAAAAGCCACTTAAGATGGTGTTAATGAGCAGTCATCCAGTGCACTATTTTTAGTTGTGTCCCACGTGCCTCTTGTTACCACATCTAGATAAGATGCTTCTGGAGGACAGAGTCCACAGCATTGCCACCTTTCTGTCTCCCACTGCATCTGGGTAATATGAGGCAAAGTAGCACTTAAATCCTGTTGACATCTACATTCTGTTTTCTCCTGAGTGCTAATTCATGTCCTCATATTTTTTGAAAAGTTACCTCTTCCAGGATAACCCTATGCAGTTGACTTCCCCTTAGTGCCTCCGATTTATTACACATCGCTGAATTGTATTGATTTTATTTGCGGTTGATTTCTTGCTTTGCTCCTTGTGACCTTAAGCTGTTTTCCTCTCCATGTGTCTCCAGCTGTCTTTGAAGGCAGGAACTAGTGACTTCTTTTTTTCCTTCTCCTCCATACAGCCCCTAGGATAGAGCTCTGTAAATAGTGCACAGGTGACCAATAAATACTTTTGACTCCTTGAGCTTGATAGCTTCTTTCCCTTGCTGGACTGACAGCCCAACACTGGAGCCTGAATCCTTTATTTATTAGATGAGATTTCTATAGCACCTTTCCTCTGAGAAGATCAATATCAATGAAGTTGGTTTCTGCTCCTGGAAAGTGCTTTTACCTAAGCAGACTAAGATCCTGGTAAGATCACGTGACAGCCCTTACTCCTCAACTGCTGGAGCCTGGAGACGTAGGCTCTTAACAAAAACCTTGTGCCACTTCATGTTTTACTATCTTGTCACCAGCCATGAGCCTGAATAAGATTCTATGACAAAATAAACTCTGGTGTTGATTGATACTGTAGCTAGTGTTACAAAAAGAGAATTTGCATTTGGAGACGACTGCCATCTTTTGGATGGCAGATATGGAGAAGGCCGCCTTCGCAGTCAGTATATCTGTTTAATAACCAGAAACCCATGCAAGGAGTGTTTGTGGATTGTTGGTTCTCACATAGTGCCTGGTGTCAGGAGGCACTGGAACTGTTCAGTCTCTGAGAGTCAAACCATGCTGCTAGGGAGCTAGGTCCCTGGAACAGGACCTGTCAGGTGGTACATTCCCAGAGACTCAAAAGGAACAAGCCCTAGATAGGCTGGGAATATGTGCTGAATGGTGGCACTCTCCTAACTAGTGGGAGAAGGAACGTTCACACTTCAGAACTAGGTAGTTGAGACTAACCATGAAATATTGGAGCAAAGTTCAGAGGCAAAAAACTGAAAAGGGGGGATGTGTCAACCCTATAGTTCATTGAAGAAGTGCCTAAAATATTAATAATTGGATCAGCTGGCTTCTCCAAGAAATGGCTCACCTTTCTACATCTCTTTGTTTGTACAGACATTCCATCCCTATTCAGGGCTAGAAGAGCGCAGTAGGCAATGAACAGATCTCCTGCAAGCTTCGCAGGCAGGTCAGAGGTGCGCACGTAACAGCTGCTTGTTGTGAATACTCACCAGCATCGCCAGACGGGGCCTGCCCTCGAGCCTGCGGTCCCTCTGCTGTCGATCCGGTGTTCAGGCAACCACAGGACTGAGGCTCCTTGAGAAACAAAAAAGTAAAGGGAAATCAAGATGTTGGAGAGAGAGGAGACAGAAACAGAGTAGAGAAGGACTAGAAATGCAAGGAAAGGGAGGGGCGGAAATGGAGCTGTGGGTGTGGGTGTGGGAAGTGCGCTGGCGTCCACCCGAGAGTGGAGTTTGGCCATGGCTCCCTGCGCCTGGGAGGTGCCGCTGCTTATTCCCTCTGGAGATTTGAAGGGTGTTCTCTTTCTTTGTCGCCACCTGTGGAGCTGAGAAGTGGAGCCACCAGTACGCTTTATTGCCATGCTCCTAACACAGTGCCTGGGACACAGTTGAAAGGAGGGGACGACAGGGAGTGCCCCTCTTGGCTTTGGGTACCTCCTTGTGCAGGATCCCAGGCCTCCCCAGCTGGCGCACATGCTAAAACGAACAGTGCCTGAGTGGGTGACTGGGAGACAGACGATACTGGCCTGTGGGGACTCTGCCCGATAGCTGTCTCCCACAGCAGCCCCGCTCCGCACGGTCTGAGGCAGGCCGGCTTCATTTCCTCTGACGGCTCCTCAGAAAAGAACTTTGGGGCTGCAGGGGAGCTAGGGATGAACATACCAAGCTGATATTAGATCCTCTCCTTGAGCCATAAATTGTTGTTAAATATCAGTCAAGATATTTGCGTTTGCCGCCTAGCGGATGAGTGTTCCAGGCTGTAGAGTGGGAGTTGGCAGGCAGCAGCTGCTACGTTTAAGGACAGGTCCTATGGTCCAGGAGACCGTCTGCCTGTCTGTGTTTTGAGGAGCCTAACAGGTCTCTTCCTCACTGGATCCTAAGGACACTGTTTTCACGTATCCAAATGCTCATCTTTCTTAAACCATGTCAGTCCAGTAGCCCCTGGGACATGGCAGCTGTGAGTCAGCACACAATGTGGTTTGTGTATCTTTGTGATTAATACTCAGGGCGACATGTGCTCTCCTGAGCTTTGCACTGCCATGTTGCAGATTTACCCAGGAAGGCATGGCGAGGGTGTTGGGAGTGGGTGTCCACATTTACAAACTAAAGGGCCAGGTTTATATTAATAATCTTGCGTCAGTTACATTGCTCTTCCCCCAAACCCGGCATTCATTTTCCATGGCATCTGGAGTACCTGACCAACATACCAGGGTAGAGTAGGAAACGAATGTCACTGGGAACGCGTAATTGTGTTCAGTTCTTCGTTATCTGTATACAGCTCATTTGTGATCATGAGCTACAGCAGTTTCAATTCTAGGAGAGCACCTAATGCAATCTTGGACAGTTCTGTGTTGCCTTTCAGAGTGAGCTCAGTGAATGTGGGCTCATATTAATAATGGCAATAGAAAGGCATAATTAGGAAGCTAAACCTGCTCCTGCAAAAAATATGAGACACATCTAAAGGCAGACAGTAATAGTTTTTTGATTGTGCCCACTGCACCCATTTGCCCAGGTAACTGTGTGGTGGTGGGTCACCTCCCGGGAGTAGGGGGAGGGGCACAGTTACTGGCATTGAGCATTCTTTTATTGATAGAAGTAATTGTCTTCTGTTTTTAATGAGTCAACGTTAATTCAGATTTTTTTTTTGAGATGGCAAATTATTTATTCATTCTACTAATCTTTATTGAGTCCTAGAGGAAGAGCAGGGAATAAAACTGATAAAGCCCCTGACTTCTTGGTGCTATTTTTCTTTGGGGGAGAGATGCAATAAACAAGGGAACAGATAATAAGATAATTTCTGATAGGAGTAGGTGCTGTGATACAATAAAAAATGACAGAGTGTGATGAGGGCCGGGGGAGGCGCACGTAGGGATGGAGAGGCCAGCATCTGGAAGGACAGCAGAGCTGAGCGGGGACGGAAAAGCTGGGAGAGCCAGTCATTCGGAGAGCTGGGAGAAGAGTGCCCTAGACAGAACAACAAAGGCCCTGGAGCTGGGAACAAGCTGGGCATAGCTGGGGAACGGAAAGCTGTCCATTGTGGCTGCAGCACAGCGCGAAGGAGAGTGGAGAGGCAGGCAGGGACCGGGGGTGCTTGCAGGCCTTGGCAAGGAGTCTGAATAGTGTTGTAAACGTAGTGAGAAGCCATTGAAGGGTTGTAAGCAAAGGAGTGACATGATCTGATTTACATTTTTAAAATCCTTTGAGAGAGAAACATAAATGCTGGTGTATGCATGGACTCTCAGGAACACATAAAAAACTGATGGTTGCTTGGCCGCTGGGGAAGGAAACTGAGAGAATGAGATGGGAAACTTACTGTCTGCTGAATATTATTTTATACAGTTTGAATTATTATATTCATGCTACCTATTTAAAGAAGAATTAACAAATATTAATATAAAACAAGTACATCTCAGATCATTTATCAAAACAAAAAAATCCAGAAATTCCTCTAACTGCTGTGAAGCAGGAAGGCTTGGAGGGCAGTGGAGGCAGAAGCAGGGCCACTCTTTGTGGGCTCCGGCAAGCCCTGGTGCAGCTGCTGGCCTCACCGCACCCAGCACTGCTGGCCTTCTTTCTGCCCTGTCAGCACGCGGGGCTCATTCCTGCCTCAGGACTGTGCGTGAGAAGAAGAGGTGCAGGGCAGATTCAGGACATCATTTAGATCTAACAAGACCACTAATAACGTCAGTGTGAGGAGTAAGGGAAAGAGAGAAACCAAGAATGAGTCCTGAGTTTGACTTGAATGGCAGCTGGGTGGATATATTGCCATTCACCGAGGCAGGGAAGTTTAGGAGATGAACTATGTAGGGTCAGGAGGCTTAAGGGTTCTGTTTGAACATGTTACTGTTAAGATTCCTGGTAGCCACTCTGGTTGGAGGTGTTTGTCAAATAGGCAGTTGGATGTAGGAGTTTGGCTTTGAGGGGAAGAATTCATGGATGGAAGTATAAATTTAAGATGCACCAGCATTGAGATTCTACTTGGATCTAGATGAGATTACCTGAAGGAGGGAGTATACACGGAGAAAATGCAGGAGGACTTCATTCTGGAGTGATTTTTAGAGGAGAAGCCATAAAAGATTCCAAAGAGCAGCAGTCAGTAAGGTGGAAAGAAAATCGGGAGTGTCATATCACAGAAGATGAGAAAGGAAAGTATTTCAAAAGCCAGGGAAAAGTGGACAAGTGCTGTTGAGAGGTTCGGGCAAGGATGTTGGATTCGACCACCGGAGCTCCTGACTGACCTCTGCTTGTCTCTCAGGTTCAGAGAACACAGTCTCTTTGGAATTAACCTCTCGTTCATTCACTTGACCAAAATATTTTGAGTGAACCAAGCACTGTTCTTGGCATACAGGGTATGTGATAAATTACAGAGGCATGGTGCTCATGAAATCTAGCCAAGGAGTCAAGTTAAATAAAAGGTCACATAAATGACAATTGTGACTAGTGATTGTAGGAAAAGTCCAAGATGGCCTGAAAGTGTATACTGGGGCCCTAACCTAGTCTGAGAGTCCAGGACTGGCTCCCTGAGGACGAGTCATGGAAGCTGAGGCCTGAATAAACAAGAATTTAGTTAGGAGGTGTGTCTGGAACACAGAGTGCAAGGGGTAAATGACACAAGGGGCATGGAAGCCACGGCCAGGGACAAGACCATGCTTCAACGGGGAAGCTGTTATTGCAGTCAGTGGGGAACCATTAGGTAAGGAGTGCAGTGATCACAGACAAGGTTGTATCCAGTCTCTTTGGCTGCTGTGAGGAAGATGGATTTGATGTGGGGTGACGGGTGACCACCTAGGGGAGGCTATTGCAGTAGCCTTGGCAAAAAGATACTGTGGCTTTGACTGGGTGGTGGCAGTGGAGATGCAAAGAAGAGAGTGGATTTGATTCTGGAAGTAGAATTCACAAGACTTGGTAACTGAATATGAAGAGTAAGGAAGATATCAGTGATGCTCCAGGTTTGCGTCATGAACCGGCTGCATGGTGGCCCTGTTCTCTTGGAATGGGAACGCTGAAGGAGAGAAAGGTTTGTGGGGAAGCAGCGAGTGTCCTGAAGTCTGAGCCAAGATACCGAGTAGAAAATTGAACACAGAGGTGTGGAGCTCCAAAGAGAGGTCTGGGGCAGAGAGATAAATTTCAGAATTTTTAGCATATATAGTTAGAATTTTAAACCTTGGAGGAGAGTACAAAAAGAGGGTGCAGCACTAATTCTAATATTTCAAGGACAGTAAATGAGGAGCTACCAGAGGAAGAGAAGGAAAACAAGGTAAGCAGGTGTGTCGGATCCCACAGGAGTAGTCAGCTGTTCTAGGTGCTATAAATAAGAACTGAAAAGGGTCATTGGATTTAGCAGTTTTTAGTCTCCATTCGTGGGGTGTTTTTCATACCCAGATTGGAACCATTTGCTGAAGTCCTCATACCTGAGCCACGTCCCTGCCCACCCCCCAGCTGAAATGGAACTGGGCTATGGGGTTGGCACCTTCAGTGCGGGATTTCACTGTGTCCATAGTCTGACTTCAAATTTGAACTCTTGTCTGCAGAAAACGCTCTTCTGCCTCTGAATAAGCCTCTTCCCCTCCAGGGGAGGTGTGTTTTAAAAAACTAACTTTAAACAGGGAGGACCAATAAGCTGGTTTCTCTGTCCCCCGCTTCCCCAGCACACTCTCTTGCAACAGCCCACAGCAGACGCTGTGGGACTTGTGACTTTAAAGCTCAGATTTTGTGAAGGGGGAGAAAAGCATGCTCATACTCTTCAGCTCCTCGGAGTGACCTTTTCACGTTATTGTCGTGAAAACAAGAAGTGTGCAGAGCGACTTCATCTTTAAAGGAAGCACATAAAACAAAGGCAGGTGACACTGGCGCAGTCTGGGCGAAGCCCGGCTGTTGCAGAGGGTGTACAGCCAGCTCCTGTCTCCTGCTCTTCCTTTCCCCGCAGCCCCCGCCCGACAGTCCCAGGGAAACAGACAGAGGCGTTTCAACAGGTGGTCGGTACGTGACCGAACTTGGGAGCACACGCTGTGCCTCTGCCTGCGAGAGAGGCTTGCGGAATTCTCAGCTGCACCTGTGGGGGTGCCTCCACCGGGGCAGAGCTGCTCTCTGCTGTCCTTGGAAGGTGTCCACATCCCTTTCATGCTGTCCCTGACCACTGAACGCTTTCCAGGCTGCACCATGTAGTCTTCGTATATTTCAATCAGGTTTCTCCAAAATTTGCATATCTGCAACAGCAGTGTTTCCTGAGCCTGTCACTTAGCATGCATTTATAGTCTGTAAAAACAGGTTGTGGAGAGGGAGAGAGGAAACTTACACATCACATGTTTGCAGGAAGACGTCCACATTCATTCTCCGTTGTCAGCAGTGACTTCTCGAAGGAGAAGAGAACTGGAGTCCGGATTGTGAAGTGAAGGCAGCCGGGGCGGGAAGAATGCCGCGTGGGCGGAGGAGGAGGGACCGGGCTGGGGGTGGGGCAGGGCCATGATGCCGAGTGTGTCAGCCACACTGTGTGAGGTCAGAGGGATGACACCACCTTGCAGAGTCATCCCAGGAACAGCCAGCCCTCCTTGACAACGTGTCAGGTGCTTCCTGGGCATCATTTTCTGTAGAACCCCATGTTATAGAAGACACAGCTGAGCTCTGGAAGGTTCAATGGCTCACCTGCAGCCACACAACTGTCAGAGCAGTACAGCTGGAACCCGAATCCAGTACTTGGGGTTCAAAACACACACTCCTGAAAGAGACCTTGAGGCTCCCCTGTTAAGGGACTTGCCATGACAGCAGGGGTGGCACTACAGGTCTCTCCCAACTCCAGTCTGTCATCTCTGTACTCCCCTATGGGCCCAGCATGTGGATTGAAAGGCCAGCAGAGAAAGAAAACGTTCCCTTCCTTTCCGGGTGTTGCTCTAGAGAGAGAGGTGCGGCATTTGCAGTCTGATGCCCCCTGACTGCGTTGCCATTTGCACATTCTGAGACTTGGATGAGCTGGCTCTTGCCTTCAAAAGTGCCTTTAGGGAGGGCTACTCAGGTCACGGTTCCCTGGTGAGCCATGTGCCAGGAGCCTGGCAACTGAGCTACCCCATGGGCCTAGTCTGTGCCCCACGAGCTCCTGGATAGGATGGGTACTGCCTTTTTTCTCACCTCCACTGCCATTTTGGAACTGGTTTTATAGGAGACTGCTTTGTTTGAGAAGATAGTCTTTTAAAGGATAAGGAAATGCTGAAAGAGAAGGCCTGCTGAACAGAGGATAAGGTCACCCCCAAAACAGAAGTTTCTTGCCGGTACTGCACTCTTCTCCTGAGAGCCGTGTAGGGGCTGGAAGTGGGGGGAGGAGACAGCCAGGAGTGTAGGCACCTCCTAGGAGTTTTGGGGACCCTAAAGACTGCCCCAGGTACCAAGTGGGTTAATGCCACCCACTTTGAGCTACTGAAATGATGTTTAAAGGACCAAGTTATTATTCCTGTGGCAAAAACTGCCTTGAGCCATTTTCTCTCAGTTTTTAAATATATGTTCATCTCCAGATAAAACAGCCTAGAATATGAGCCTGAAGCCTAGCCCCCTTCTGTGTGCTGGGTGTTAGTGTGGCAGAGTTCTCACAAGTCACCATATTCTTTGTGGTGTGGGCACCCTGCCCCCTGCATCCCCCAGGTTTCAAAAATAAGTTTTTCCTAGGTAGCGACAAGAGTGAGCGGTAGAAGGCTTGTTCTCTGTGAGGTAGAGTGAGGGCTACGTGAGCTAAGTGATGGAAGGAGACATTACTAGAACAGGACAAATATTCCCCAGAGGAGAGGAAAAGGGTAATTAGAGTTTTTGCAAGAATGGGGCTATTTGGAGAACAATAATAAAGGATATCAACAGTGGTGAAATTTTTTATACTTTTAAAATTGTGTGTGTACTAACTGCATCAGGAGCGTCAGTAAGCTGGACTGTGACACAGTTTTCTCCACCCTCCACCCCCGACTGCTCTCTTAGTGCCACGTGATGGCACATGGCGAGGGAGGCCCCTAGGCCTCTGCGGAGTCCACACACTGCCCGTGGAGTTCTGTGCATGAGGCATTTGCATCTTTGCCTCCGCCACACTCTTTAGGTTCTAACATTTAGCTTCTATGTAACTGCTGTTGTAATTGATTTGGAGGAAAGCAGATGATTGCTTCTGTTCTAGAACCGTCCCAGTTATTTAGTGCTTTTTATTAAATTGTTAAGGAGTAGAGTGGACTTTTCTAAACTACATGTTTTCCTTCCTTTGAAAAACAGACAGACCGATACCTAGTTTGGTGTTTCACTGTGGCTTTGATTCCAGTGCCCTGGGCAGCTGACTTCTGTCCATCTGCTGGTTTTCTTCTCTCAGCCCAGCCAGAGCACTGTTGGCCAATGCAGCAAGCTGAGGATCCAGTTTTATTTATTGGAGTATAATGACTTTCCTCCACCATGCAAAGCCAGGGGTGGAGGAGAATGCAAAGCAGATACATTCCATTCCCGAAACACCTGCAGCTGCTTTGCCTGTACCATGGGCCTGATGAAATAAAATGCATTAAGATCCTTTAATACATTTCTGTGCTACAAATTCTGCCTTGGGCTTTGGGTCAGCGGATGTGGTGTAATCCAGGGATTGCTGCTGGTGGGAGAATAAATGGCTAGTGCTTTACAACAAGCTTTCCTGTAACCACCTGCTGTTCTCAACATGTACTTACAAATGAGCTATGAGGTCAGTGAGCTGTCCTGAGCTTTAAAAAAGTTTTACCTTGCGGGAAAAATGTGATTCTTTCTTTGAAAGAATGTTTCAGACACGTGGGTCAGGCATATTTGCCATTTACTTTTTGAATAGACACTTTAGATGTGAAGTGGTACCTGTTAATGGTTGAGATTTGGAGAGTTAACTCAGGAGGCTTTGGGAGGTCTCGGATAGGTTTTGTTGCTGGAGCCCATGTGCATCTGTAAGAATAGTCTCTGATTTACCTTGGAACTGGACGTACCTGCCTGGCCTCTTTGCTGTGCGGCACCCAGCTCAGGCTGGGGGGCTGGTGAGCAGGCACCTGGGGCAGACACCGCACAGACAGCTGCACACTGCCACACTGCACACCAGCAGAGCCTTTAACAGTGCCTCAGGCCCTAAGGCTTGTCAGTATTTTTAGGTTCTGCTTGAACTTTTGACAATTTGAAATTCAAATGAGCAAGAAAGTGTAAAACATTTCTTGCAAATGAGGTAAAAACACCCGAGCAGCTGGAGCTGGGGCCCGCCCTGGTCTCAGGCTTTGATAAAACAACCACTTAGGGGCCAGGTGCAGTGGCTCACTCATGCCTGTAATCCCAGCACTTTGGCAGGCTGAGGCTGGAGGATCACTTGAGGTTAGGAGTTTAACACCATCCTGGGCAACATAGCAAGACCCCATCTCTAAAAAAATAAATTTAAAACTTAGCTTGGTATGGTGGTGAGGGCCTGTAGTCCCAGCTACTCTGTAGTCTGAGGCAGGAGGATTGCGTGAGCCCATGAGTTCAGAGCTGCATTGAGCTATGATCATGCCACTGCACTCCAGCCTAGGTGACAGAGTGAGACCCTGTCTCAAAAAAAAAAACAAACAAACCAAAAGCAGCCACTTGGGGGAGGCTCCAGGTGGGGGATCTGCAAGAAAGCAAAGTGTGCAGAGCTGCCAGTTTTGCCAACTTGACGTGGTGCTTTTTACCCATGGTAAAGCTGATAAGCAACATTTCTATCTGGCACAGATTGAATAAAAATGTCAAGAGCTCAGACTTTGTGAATTTCAGCATTACTTTCTTTGTCTCCCTCAGGAAATTCTCTGGGAAAGGACAATTTCAGCCCAGCCAATTCTTAGGGCATGGAGGGAAAGGCTGGCCTGGGGGCCCCGGGCCTCAGCCAAGAGTAGGGGTCCTACCTCAGGCTGGACATAAGCTGGGCTCCTTCCCTCTGTCCCCTGGCTTCTGCTCCACCCACCTCCCCTGTCCCCTAAAGGAGCCCTTCCCTGTGGCCTGTGGGGGGAAGAGAACTAGCAGATGAAGAAGCTGTCTTGGTTCAGCTGCCCCAGCGCCCTGCCTGCCAGCACTGCCAAGAGGGAGAGAACACAGAATACAGACCCGCTAGGTTGAGTGATGCCTCTGAGTGTTCCTTCTGGACAGTGACAGTAGTTGATTTTTGTACATAAGTTAGTGAAATAGGAAATATTGTTAGAACTTTGGTAAGCATTTAGAGCAAGGTGTTGGGTGTTACGGCTTCTCTGCCTAATGGTGGCATTTGGGCAAATTGCTCTCAGTCCTGTAGGTTTAGACTCAAACACCCACTCCCCCTCCCCGTGTGAACAGAGGTGAGATGAGGTGTGGCTGTGAGCATCTGAATGAATTGTATGAATTTCAGATGTTAGTTTTAAAAGCTATAGGGTCAAGTTTGAAGTTTGGTTCCGACCAGATGAGCAGTTTTAGAAATCTGCGTGTCAAACCTTCATGAGTCTCAGAAGAATGAGCCTCCGTTCAGCTTTCTTCTGGGAATGTGTCTCCAAGACCCTTCAGGTGTGGGGCATCTTCAAGTTTCTGTGGAACACGGGTCACTGGGGCCATAGGCCTTGTGTCTGCGTTGGGAGGAGTGAGTCCAGATGTGCTGGTTTAATACACATGGGTGGCCTCCACTGATACACCTGTCACCCCAAGAGAAGCCCCTCGGGCCTCTCTGTTCAGGTTGAGTGACCCGAAAGCTGCCTTCTACATTTCTCATTCACGTGGGATGCTTTTAGGACAGAGGTTTACACAGGTCTTGAATTGCATTTTTTTGCCTTCTGCCATAATCTGTGTCTCTGTTAGTGACAGGGTCAGAGAAGCTATTGCCCTTCCCCCATCTCTTGCTGTCCACAGCCACAGGCTTGGGCAGGGCCCTGGGATGACAGCCTTTGGTGGTTCAGCCACTGTGGCTGTCTGGTAGGCATCCTCTTCTTCCCCTCCTGTTCCATGGGCCCCCTCTCGATGGTGGCTACTCAGCGGAAGAGGGTCTTCTCAAACTGAGGGTGTCGCTGTCAGAGACCCTGGGGAGACCTTCCAGCCCAGATCGCAGGGAATGACTGGTACTAGGTGCTGTGGTTGGGCCTCCTCACCTAGTACTACTCTCCCTCTTCCCATGGAAGAGGTGGGGCCGTGGGACAAAGTATTTACAGAGCTGCTGCTTCACCCTCCTTTTTTAATCAAGGGCTTGTCCCAAATTGCTCTTCATTGCCAGCAAGCAAAGAGACGCCCACACAGGTTCTTGAGTGTCTTGTGCAGGTTTACTGAAAACAACTCAGGCAGCCTTAAAGGAGCTCTGCAGCTTCCTCTTGGGCCAGTATTTTATGAAAATCTGGTAATCCAGGGCTCCGAGGAGCAGGGCAGCCAGTCATGTGACTTAGCAGGGGAAAGGGCTGAGGTTAAACCACATTTAGTAGGCAGCTCATGTTTTCAAAAACTTTTGCTTTGGCTATTTTCTTCTCTTTTGGGGGTGAGCATTCTTTTAATCATATTCCCCCACACCTTATCCTTCTTTATCCCTCCAAAGCACTGTATGCTGTATAGCTATTGTAAACAAATGTCTATTGAAATTGTTTTTAAAATTACATGCTGCTAAACAGTGGAACCATAAGGAGAGAGTAGACATGGGAGTATGTGTATGTCAGTGAATTCAGTTTTAATATATAACTCTTTTAAACATGGGGGAGAAAGAATTGCATGATACCCTGGGTGATACCAGAGCCAGTGTCATGGTTTGGCTGATCAGTTCTGTGTCCTCTGTGTCTCCATGTCTTCTAGACACTGCCGTCTGTGGCCCTCTCTGGAAAGGCCCCACTTGCTTTCTAAGGCATGGTGTGGAGGAAGTGTTGAGGCTGGCCTAGCCAAGACAAGACTGAAAATCCCCTCGTGCTCTAAAACTGTGCTCATCATTGAAATAGGGAACAGTCATCTTCCCCAGCAGCCTGAACTCATCTCTCTTCAGACCCAGCTTAGTATCTAGACTTGAGTCAGAGAACAATTTTAGGTTCATAACACTTGCAGCGGTTTCTGAAAGCAGATCTGGGGGTACCAAGAAAAGAGGATAAAGATTTAGTCCCACCCACCAGTCATTCCCACCCTCTTCTCCCCCTCCCCCATACCTGGGACCACCCACTCCTAACTACTGACACCAGAATGCATTCAGCCACTGGCCGCTGTCAGTGGATAATGTCTGCTGGCTGAGCATTTGGGTCAAGTTCCAGCATGTAACTTCCTCTTAGGAAGTGATCCTGACAGGAGAGAGAACTGAGCTTAATTTATGCCATCTCATAACCTCAGTCTAAGTGCAGCAGCTTGGGAAGTTAGCCTTCCAAAATTTTCTCCCAGACTTTTCCCCAGTGAATTACACTGCCATATATTCTAATTGTTACCAGTTCTGTTTCCAGAATCTACCTGCTGCTTAACAGTTTTCACCTTTCAGAAATCAAAGCCAAGTATCAAGGAGTGTCTTAAACAGGTACACAGAACTTGAGTAGAGAAGTAAGATGATTTTGGCTGGATGAAGAATCCTTGGGTGGGCAGGGAGAATATTGGGGGCAGTTGCTGTGGTTATCACTCCCTACTTCTTTTTCCAGGCAGTCCTGGGGCTCTCAAATCCACCAAGTTGCCTGCCCACCAGTGGAAGGCGAGCTGAGCAAACGTGGGGGGCAGGGGCGAGGGAACCAGACCAGGCTCCCCTCCGTCGGTCTGCCTCTGACTCAGGAGGTGTTATGCGGAGCCAGAGGCTGCGGTATTCCAGTGGTAATCCATTTCCTGCAGCTTTGATTCAGCCGGCAGCATACATCAGAAGCAGCAAAGGGCCCTGTAAGGTTTTTGGATGATCGGCGCCAGAGAAAGGAAGACGAGCAGAGTGAAAAGGGCAAGCAACGAGGCTTTATTGGGGGAAGGGGAAAAAGCGCTCCCGGGCGAGGTTCGCAGGTCCCGAGAGGTGGGGCCTGAGAAATGGGCCGCCCGAGAGTTTTGAGCGGGCTTATATATGTTTTAGAGTGGGGGATGGGGGTTTTCTGGGACGAAGAATTTTGGCGAGAAAAGTGGGGAGTCCTTTGTTGTAGTTTTAGGGTGGGTGTTGAGAAGTAGGAGGGGCCAGTGGTATTTGTGGACCCCAGGGACCGAAACTTCTCTTATTCGGGTGAACATCCGGGCGTGTTTATTCTTTAACTCAGCTGGGCCTGGAAGTCATTTGTGGGCTTCTCTTTTTTCTTTAAGGAGGGGAGGGGTGCCCGCCACCAGCCGTACAGGCCCCTGGGACCTTCTCCTGAATCATCATCCCGGGATCTTAAAGGACGGGAAGGGAAGGGGCAGCAGGGTCCTCCTGCCCTATTATAAATGCTGCTGATACAGAAATACATAAGGATTTGGTGACAGAAATGTCTACAAAAATCCTGATGCCATCCTGTTGGTGCCCCCACCCTAAGCCCCAACTGGCAGCAGGTTCTCCCCTCACCAAGTAGGCTTTGCCATGAAAGGATTATTTTGCCTGTCAGATGGGGATGCGTACTGAGGCCATCCATGCTTCTGCTGTGAAATCCTTTAGGAGAAAGACACGTGGTATCCAATATCTTCAAGTAATGAACTTATCAGTAAATAGAACACACGAGCTCATTAATCTTAACTTTCCTTTTGGACCAAGTGGGAGCACAGCTTCTCGGGAGACGAAAATTTCATCTCTGTTCTTTCCCTTAAACCCAATCCCAATTTAGAGTCAAACATTGCCCTGCTCTCCTTGGGAAGTAGGTAATAATGTGTTTCCTTGCACAGGGGATCCCCAGGCAGTGGGCGTGCGTCCTTGCGCAGCCTGAGCTCAAGGCTTCCAAGCAGGGTGTGGGTGTCAGCTGCCTCCTTGAGGCAGGTTGGTCCCTAGCCATTTAAGACCACATTCTCCACCTCCTCTCCGGCACACTGCCTTCAGGCTGAGGAATGTTGTCCAGGTGAAGTTAATCTTAAAAGTTGAGGCCATTGAATATTTAGTGAATCTTAAACCTTAAGGCTTTTGAAACTCTTGTCCATCCTGGCCACTCAGTCCTGGCTTCAACTCCTGCTGTTCTTCTAAACTCACAGCCTCCACAGCTCCGAAAAGAAGCTGAGGATGTAGGGATGGATGAGTCACAGTTTGCAAGGAGCGGCCACCCATTCTTCATGGCCTGGATCTGAGCTTAAAAGAAAGAACTCTGAGAAGAAATGCCTTTGGCTTGGAGAATGAGTGAGGAGAGCACCGTCCCCGGCAGGCTGCTGGGGGGTCCTGCTCCGGATGCACGGGGAGAGAAGGTTTAGGAACGGGTTTGGATTCACCTGGAGGCTTGCTCCTGCAGACCCGATCTAGGCCCACAGAGCCTGCAGGTGTGGCCAGATACAGCTGCTGGGGAGCAGCCAGCGCTGGCAGGTGGTTTTCCTAGGCCAGATCTTGTCCTCCCCACCCTCCCTGAAAGAGAGGGCCAGCAGACCCAGGGGACATCAGGTGTCTGTACTAGGCACGCCCGTCAGCCTTTCTGGAAATTGACTGGCAAGTGGAGAGGGAATGGGCTACACCTTGATGCAGCTCTTTGTTTCCTTCTGTTCTCTGAGCCTCTCTCCTCACTCCGTCCCCGCGTGGTTTTCTATGCAGAGGGACGTCGTCTGCACGGTCTCCTCAGTCCCTTGTTCTGCCAGCTTCACTGGTCTTTTTTTCTTCTTCACCAGAACAATGTCTCCTTTGGACTTCTCTGCTCCAGAAAGAGGACCTGCGGCCTCCTTCACTTCTGGGAGGGCAGGGCAAGTGCGGGCCTTGGGTGTGGGCACCTCAGCCTCCCGCCTGCCAGACGGAGTTGAAAATGTCAGTTTCCTTGGAGATGGAGATTTGAGCTCAACATTTCTGTTCTCTCCTCTATTTACATGAAATACCTTTGCCAGCACTTGAAACAACCCATTTCCTCTGCGAGTCCCGACTCGCTTGTGGGTTTGGTTTGATCACTCCCACCATGCCCCCAAGCCCTGCCACACAGGAGGTCCTTTGTCATCTGAGCCATGATCATTTCTCCTCCCTCCCTGCCTCCTAGAAATAGTGTCCTGCGGTGGATGTCACAGTTTGCTGGAGCCAGAGCAAGTGCTGAGGGACAGTCCTGTGCTCTCCTGCCTATGTGGTGGGCAGGGGGCTCGGAGCCCACTCATTTCCAAGGGAAGGGGTTGTCCACTGGGGTTCTTCGCTTCCGGGGTCCAGTTAGGGACAGCTCTGAGTGGCCGTAACTTGGGCATTCTGGGGGCGTCAGACTGACTTGAGCAGCTGTGGAACATGAGGTACTCGCCCCGTTGGAAGAGTGGCGTGTTACCATAAACCCTCCTCAGCAGCAGGAGCCCTGCTGCGACTGTTGTCCCCCGCCGGGATGCCCCTCCATGCTCTGGACAAGGGCGAGAGCCAGGCTTTGGGCATCTGGAGGTCACCCTAACATGCTCTTTCCTCTGTTCCTCCCGCTGCCTCAGGTTACGTGTTCTGTATGTTACACCGCCTCCCCGAGCAGCATGACTGTACGTTTGACCACATGGGCCGCGGCCGAGAGGAAGCCATCATGAAAATGGTGAAACTGGACCGGAAAGTGGGGCGCTCCTGCCAGCGCATCAGGGAGGGGTGCTCCTGAAGGCCGGGCGTGGCCACCACATGACGCTGTTCTTAGTTCACTAATGTTAGCCTTATTTAGGACAAAGTCAGCCAGATACCTTGTACTGGGCACATGTCAGACTACAGCCAGCCGTTCCCTTTCTTTAGCCAGCCGTCCTGGTACTGTAGTTTAGGGTTGATGGTGGTTGAAATTGATTTCTGGCTGGTTACTAAGGTGCCTGCTAGCCATTGTATAAAATTAAAACATGAAGAATATTTTTTTTTGAGCATGGCTAGTGGATTTAAAACAACACATACCTGTCACTGCTGGAGTCAAACTTATAAAAAGCCTTAAGCAGAAAGTGTTCCAGACGGAGACTCTGAGTTAATAGAGGAGTAGAAGCTGGTGTTAAAGTTCCCACGACGCACATGGCTTTGCCAGAAACTCTGTTTAATGTTCGGCCATTCACCTCCTCACTTGTCCTTAGTCCCAGTAGCCAGGATACGTGACGGCCACTCGTGCCTTGGCCACAGGAGGCTGCTGAGATTGGCCGCGTGGCTGGGCTGGGTGGTGGCCTCGCTCTCCCACAGGGCTGGAAATGGGCGTGGGGAGACAGATACTTATGGAAATTTTTTACCTGACTTACTATGAAAAAAACTCATCACGCAAGAAGAGAAACAATAACCTCACTTTGAAAATTAGCTCCACTCAAGACTAGTCCACGAACAAGACCCGCCTTTCTACGCAGGATCCATGGTCACAGGAAGCGACCAGAGCACACCTGACCCCACTAGCTCTGGTTTGCCATTCGCCAAGTGCAGGGGTCTGGCAGTTGATCAAATAAGGCCAATGGCAGCACAGCAGCTGTGGCTGGGGTCTGCAAACTGGCCTCTGCAGCTAGATTTCTATATTGGGAGTTTTTAAAAAGACATTTCGTAGCCAACAGGGATCAGTAGAAGTGCTGGGAGCACCTAGGGAAGCTGCCGCCCTCAGACTCTGCCCTTCCAGCTGGAGCCTGCTCGTGCGGCCAGGGGCCGGGAGGATGGTGCTGCGGCCTCCGCTCTCATTGCTATGCGGCCCCACAGTCCAAGAACAACAGGCTACATCTACCACATAGCAAGTTTAGTAAGGGAGGTGGCACACTTCACCGGGACCGGGGGTTTGGGCCAGTCTAGAACAGTGGTTTGTGGCTGTGGCCCAGCTCCAGGAGTGACATTTGCTCTGCAGGTGGGAGTGGGAGGGTGTGTTTCTCAGCCTGTGCCGCCGAGCGTGGGCAGAGAGGAGTTGGCAGCCACGGCAGCCTGGGCCAGGTGGGGAAGGGGAAAGGGGTGCAAGTAGGCAGGATTAGGGCTCCCTCGAGAGCCCAGGTGGGGTCAGCAGTCCCCGAGCTCCCAGGGCCCCACGTGAGCCAGGCCGGTGAGGTGAGAGGCTCCTGCAGAGGCAGTGTGGCTCTGCCCACACAGGCTGCCGGAACAGTGTCACCCAGCAACTTTCCTTTTTGTAAAACAACAAATGGTTCAACTCTGTCTGCAAATTAACAGCCGAACACCTGCAACTGCAAATGTTTTTTGATCCGAAATACTGAAATAGGAAATCATGCACTTCCCACCCTCCACCCCCACCCCCACCAGAGTGGAATCCGCTGCAAAATCCCCAGCCTTAATTCTTGCTTCAGGACCCAGACCAGTGTCTTGCTCTGGGGCAGCCCAGGGCAAGAGGGGCCAGGTCTGTCCAGCGTTTACCACTGCTGTCAAGCCACGGCCCTCTGGCCACCACATGGCCATCCTCAGTGAGGCAGCCTGCCTCGGCCTCCACCAAGCTCTGGTCCCGAAGAGGCCGCGCGACCTTCCTGGCCCTCCCCAGCCCGCCGGCTGCTGCGTGGAGGCAGCAGTGGGAAGAAGCGGCTCTGGGGAGCCGGCCACACCCAGGATCGAAGCCCGTGTTCACTTCCTGACTTAGAGCTGGGGTGGGGGAGGAAGGGCTCGTCCCCTGCAGTATCTGTTCTGTGAAGTTTGTTAAATGTAAGGAAAGCTTAAATTCTTGTATCTTTAAAAGAGAAAATCTTATTTAACCCTTTTGTGTTCTAGATTTACTTACACACATAGCCTAGAGCTCAGTTTTAGTTTTAACATTGTGAAAATATTAAAAGAATCTTGTAACTTTATTCTTTTTTCTCCTGCTGAAAAAAAATTAAACCAATCGTATGAGAGTCTGGCTGTCTCTGTATCTCCAGTTCTCCTAACTGCCCCCGACATAGCCAGAAAAATGGTGCGGCGTCTCCCTGGCCAGCGCTGGGAAGAGATTGGGGTCCGGGGGCTTGTGCATTAGTCTCTCTGCGTTACTTGGGGGTGCCTCGTCCAGGTAAGTGCTGGGGCTCAACCGCTGCCTGCCTGGTTTCTGTTGGGTGGATCTACCTTGGGAGGCCACGGGGCCGGGCCTGTGCCAGCAGCAAGGAGGTTACGTATGTGGGGGTAGTGTGCCTGGTCCTAGTAGGAAGGCAGTGTCTCCTCGACCCAAACCCCACCCAAGGAAGCTCTTTGGTGTATAGGATGTGTTTGTGTAAAGTGTTTAAAACACGTCCGGCAGGGACAAAGCAGAGGAGTGGCACCTGTCCCCACAGCTTTGACGGCAGAGCTACCACACAGTTGCGGAGAATAGATGAAAAGTCCTTAGAGAAAATCAAAAGGACAAAGCTCAGGTTGACGGGGTGGAAGCAAACGTGTGCAGAGAGCAAAGGAGGGTCTGGCGGCCTCAGAGTGTGGGACGCCCACGCTCTCCCCACCGGCCCTACGGGAGCCGGCGTCCCATCAGCTCCCTCCTGCTTCCTCAGGAGGCTTTCACGGCCACAGAAATCCGCAGCAAGAAGAGGGCATGGTGGAAAGAAGAGAAGCCCTCCCGGGAGGGTAGCAGGGAGAAGCAGGAAGCCACAGGGAAGGGGCCGTGGTCTTCAAGGGAGTGATCAGCACCACTCACGGCGAACCATGAACCCCTCAACCCCGGAAAAGGGGTCCCCGAGAGGGAGGACCCCACGCGGGTGCAATAGCAATACCCAAGAAAGGTCTTCAGGGGCCTCAGAAATGTACCTCCCCTGCAGCCATTGCCACTGCTGCCAGCGGGAAGGCGGGACGCAGCAGGCTCTGGAGGCCTCAGTGGGCAGCGCCAAGCCCGTGAGTCAGACCAGTGTCGGCACCGGATTCGCGCTCCCCGCAGAGGGTCTGGGGAAGGTCTATCTCAGATGGGAAGTAGATACAGAAAATTGAGCAAATAAAAACGTTTTAGGGCCTGGGTTTCTCAAAAAATAAAAAAAAACTATTAATGCCAAATAAAAAATATTAGGGAAGAGGAACCAGAGACTCTGCATGACTCAGCTGTGGAAAACATTTACGTACACATAATACTGCTCCGGTGCACATCTGTGACGCAGCTCTACTGGGAGCGGGGAGGACGGGCGCGTGGAGCACGAGCTCACTTCTCGTCCATAGCAGGAGGTCGGCAAATGATTCCAGAACTGAACAGAGCAATAGAAGTGATTTTCTTTGGGGCGGGCGATAGGAATGCGGTCAGCCTTATACTGTGTCAAACACGCGTGGCGTCGATAGACTCCCAAATGCTGCACTAAAGGAGTGGCGGACGGGATGGGCCCTCGCTGGGAGATGGGAGGGCGAGTCTGGGAGGGAGTCCAGGCTAGGAGGAGAGGGATCTGCTCTGTGTGACAAGATGCCCAACTTGGGAAGGGTAATAACTAGGACACAGGCCCCAAAGCTCTTGTGCCTTGGGAGCTCCAGTAGGGGCGCCTTCCAGCCCAGAGCCCTGGCTGAGGTGACCCTCATTCAGCACCCTCTCTGTGCTGGGCACCGTCCCAGGCTCTGCGGATACAGAGGCGACCAAGACTACTGCGTACGGTTGGGGGAGGGGCAAAATAAGGCAAGTGCAAAGAATGTCAGGGGGAGTGACACTGGGCAGTGCACGGGCAGGGCCCAGAGCCACACTGAGAGGCGGGCGATGGAGGGTGTCGGGTCGGTGGCCTAGAGGGGAGGGAGAGGGAAGCAGGAGGCCAGCGAGGAGGCCACTGCACCGAAGGCCCAAGCTCCAAGGTGGCAAGGGAGGAGGCGAGAAGCGCTGGCTTCGGGACTGACTGAAGTGCAGACAGCAGAAGTCGCTGACAGATTGGACGTGGGTGAAAGGGAAGGAGGAATCATACGTACGTTACTTTCAGTTTTTGGCCTGAACAATTGGAAGGACGGATACGCCGCTAATCCAGGACTCGGCCCGGCGCAGTGGCTCACACCTGTGATCCTAGCACTCTGGGAGGCCGAGGCGCGAGGATCGCCTGAGCGCAGGAGTTCCAGGTCGCGGTGAGCTATGATGGCGCCGCTGCACTCCAGCCTGGGTGACAGAGTGAGACCCTGTCTCCAGGAAAAGAGGACTTGGGCAGGAGCACGAGGTGCCGACTGGTCCCGCTGGACGTGTGCCGCAGGCCCCCGGTGTACAGCGCTGGAGCTCGATGGAGAGGTTCGGCTGGAGAGGAGCATTTCTTTTTCCAAATTTTTTATGGTGGTAAAATAAACAGAACATGAAATTTACCATCTTACCCATTTTTAAGTGTACAGTTGAGTGTTCTCGGATATAGTGAGGCACAACCACAGTCGCCATCCGTCTCCAGAACTCTTCTCTTCCTAAAAACCTGGGCCCATTAAACAATGACTCCCCATTCCCCCTCCCAGCCCCTGGCAGCCACCATTCTGCTTTCTGCCCTGTGAATTTAACCAGGTAAGTGGAATCGTACAATTATTTGTCTTTTTGTGACTGGCTTATTTCACTTAGCGTGATGTCCTCCAGGTTCGCCCGTGTTGTAGCATGTGTCAGGATTTCTCTTTCTTACGGCTTAATAACCCCACTGTGTGTACCACTTTGCTTATCCATGCATCCGTCGGCAGACACCGGGGGTTGCTTCCGTGTCTGGCTGTTGTATGATGTTGCTGGGAACGGTGGTGTATGGGTGCGACGTGCATTTTTGGATTGCCTACGTACAGCTAGTATTTAAAGCCACGAGCCTGGCTGAGGTCACCAAAGAAGAGAGTGTAAATGGCGGAGAAGAGATGGCTGGAGGCTGTGCCTAGGGACACCTCAATGTTACAAAGTCCCGGGGGACAAGGAGGAACCTGCAAAGGAGACCGCCAAGGAGCCGCAAGCAGAGGAGGAGGAGAGCAAAGGAGCGTGAAGTCCCAGAAGCCACGGGGAAAGCAGCAAGGAGAAGGGATGGCGCTGTGTGAGCCGCTGTTGGAGCATCGGCGTCCGGGCCTGGGCTCCGACCGGGGCAGGGAGCGGGGAAGCTGGGCCCACAGGAGTTTTGCCACAGCAGAAGCAGACACGTGGGCAGTGGGACAGACGGGGGGCCCAAGAGTTAATTTTTAAATGAGGAGAAACTGCTGCATGTGTTCATGCTGGTGGCACGATCCGGCGGGGAGGGAGAACAGATGCAGGAGGGCCGGGCAGGTGCGCGCGGGGCGTCAGGGGCGAGGCCGCTCGGATGCGGGAGGAGCAGAAGCGTGAGGGCCGCTGCGGAAGGACGTTTGAGCGTGGGCCCCGCACGCGCCATTGAGCCTTGGCAGTGCGTTAGGATATTCCCAAGATTTCACAAAGTTTGCAAAAGTGAGGTGCTTTAACTGCAGGTGGTTAAAACTGTCCCGCTTCCATTCCAACTTCCCTTCCATCACGCTTCCTCTCCTGCTGGGGGAGGCCACATGGCACTTTGGGCTCTGGCTGTGGGTGAGTAGAGCTGGGGACACATTTGTGTGGTTTGCAATTCCTTCCACGCTCAGTAGGTCGTGGCCAGTCACCTGGGGCGGGGTGGCTTCTGGGAACACTTCCCGCCCACGGAGCCCAGCGCCCCGGCGTCGGAGCCAGAGCAAGGCTGTCCTGCGACATGAACAGAACCCGGCACTGGGAGGACGTGGGTCGTGGGGGAGAAGCGAGGCCTGAAGTGCGTGGAGCCAGATGCTAGATCTGTGGACGGTTCTTCCAGTCGGCGGGTGTGTGAACTTGAAAGAGGACGATCCCGTTTTCCTGCGAGCCCGCTCCAGGCTCCGCTCCCGTGGGGGGCGTGCCCGGCAGCGCAGGCGCAGTGGGAACGCTCGCGCTCTCCCGAGGTAAGGGCGAGTCCGGGAATCTGGCTCGGACACGCGAGAACTCGAAGACTTTCCCCGCATTTGCAACAGCTCTGAAAATTTACACCACCGTGTCGGTAAGAGCTGTGAAGATAAGAAATTTGTCTAAAGTATCAGTAATTCAGGACACATTTTTGATCCACCACGCTGGAGGGAAGATGGAGGAATCTTTTCCGTCCTCTGTGGCGTTACGAAATCATTATCTCGGGAAGGGGCGACCGGAGAGGACGCAGCCCGGCAGGGGAGGAGCAAAGCGTTAGAGACGCGCGCCGCGGCCAGGAGAGCTGGACTTCTGGATGTGCGGGCATTTGTCAGCCTTAAAAAATGTGTGATTCCTTGTGAATTCTTTTCTCATTTCTCATATTCACAGCGAACCTGATTTTGTAGTCGTGATTTTTATTCTTTTTTCTTTTAAGAGGGGCTTCTCAAATCGCAAAAACGTCAAGCCCTGTAAAACCAGGGAGAGGGCTGAGGCCTGGGGCGGCCCGAAGGCCGCGGCGCTGCCGGGCGCGGGCACGTGTCCCTCCGCCGCGTGCGGACGGGAGCAGCGCGGCGGCCGCGCTCTCGGTCCCCGCGGAGCCGACTCACGGGCCGGCACGACCCCGCCGGGCGGCGCTCTGAGCGCCCTGCTCGAGGGTGAACGAGAAGGGTCCTGGGGTGTCGTGATTTTAAAACGCTCTTTCCCTAAGCTCCGGCCCTGGTGACCCGCTTCCTGCGAGTGGCGCGCGGCAGCGGCGAGGCTTCCCGGCCCGGGCGGTCCGGAAGGCGCGTGCGAGGCCCACCCGGCCGTCTCCGGAGACGCCCCCGCACCGGGCCGACGCGTGAGAAATCCGGGTGTTCCCATCCTCTAGGATGGCGACGACCACAAGGGGGAAGTACCGCGTGTCGGCAGCGACGTGGGGAACCGGAACCCCTGCGCGGTGCCGGCGGGAAAGCCCAGCGCGCGGCCGCCTGGGAAACGCGGTGCCGACTCCCCAGCAGGTAAATGCAGTCAGCGGTGCCCAGCGACGCCCTCCGGGGGCGCCGGGAGACGTGGCAGCGGGGACTCGGACGAGCCACGCGCCCGAGCCCACAGCAGCGCCGTGCCCCGAGCCGCAGGGCGGGGCGCCCAGGGCCACCGAGCGACGACGCGGGCGGAACGGGACACGGGCAGACGCCGGCCGTAGAAGGAGGAAAGCGCTGAGGCCGGCGCCATGGAGAGACGGGCTGACACGGGTGCAGGCCGTCCCCACGGGCGCCGGCCACACTGCAGAGGGCGCAGTGCAGGTGCCCGACGGGAAGGAGCCGCTCGGAGCTGCGGGGTGGGGGTGGCAGAGACTCGGGAGGGACGCGGTGGCCTGGCCCCTCCTGAGGGCCGGGCCAACGGGAACGAGGCGGCAGAGGTGGCGGGACGTGGGGCGTGTTTCTGCTGTGGCCGCCGTGGGCAGTGGTCACCCCAAGGTGAGGGCGCGGGAAGGGAGAGGCGCCTCCTGGCAAACCCGACCCGCGGGGAGGGCCGAGTGGGAGAGCGGCATCTGGGGACAGAGGACCTGGTGTGGCCTGTAGTGGTGAGGAGACGCCCGGCTGCGCCTCAGCCAAGGGGAAGCAAAGCAGGCTTCAAAGAGTGGGAAGGGCTGGGACGCTATGGCCACAGAACGTTACTGGGAAAGAGTCTACAAGGGCCGGGCGCGGTGGCTCACGCCGGTAACACCAGCACTCTGGGAGGCCGAGGCGGGAGGATCGTTTGAGCTCAGGAGTTGGAGACCAGCCTGAGCAAGAGCGAGACCCCGTCTCTACTGAAAACAGAAAGAAATTATCTGGACAACTAAAAATATATATATATAGAAAAAATTAGCCGGGCACGGTGGTGCATGCCTGTAGTCCCAGCTACTCAGGAGGCTGACGCAGGAGGATCGCCTGAGCCCAGGAGTTTGAGGTTGTGAGCTAGGCTGACGCCACAGCACTCCAGCCCGGGCAACAGAGCGAGACTCTGTCTCAAAAAACAAAACGGTAAAAAGAGCACATTTGTTGCCCTTCCTCACTCCCTCCCTAAATCATAAGTAATGACCAAAAAGATATATAGAGTTAAAAGAACCAAACAACAACAAAACAGAATGGCAAACAAGGAAGGGCGACAGACAGCACAGAGGGCTGCCCTGGGCCCTGGGCAGGCTGGACCGGACATTTCCATGTTGAGCACAGAATACAACAAACAGCTGGCACAACTCTCCTCGCACGCACACGGTGGCCACGTCGCCACTAACCGAAGGACCAGACGTGCTGTCCCTCCTTCCCTGGGGCCCGCTCAGTGGCTCTGGTTCTGCGGGGAAGCAGCACAGCTCAGGCAGACATGTGGCTACGGGAGTCGTCCCCACTCAGCCTCAGTTTTCTCATCTGTCCAGCGGTGCCAACAGCAGCACTGCAGAGCACCGGTCCCCAACCTTCTTGGCACCAGGGGCGGTTTCATGGAAGACGTTTCCACGGACGGGCTGAGCTCAGGTGCTGGCGCGAACCGTGGGGAGCAGCTGCAAATGGAGACGAAGCCTTGCTTGTTCCCCCTGGCTGCTCCCCCCAGGACCCCCTTTTCCTAAGTGTCATGGAAGACAACTTCTCCGTTTTTCTACGGATGGGGGGCAGTGGAGCTCTGCAGCCCAGTCCCTAACAAGCCATGGGCCAGTACTGGTCCACGGCCTGGGCGTTGGGCCCGCGGCTTCGGAGGACCATGAGGATTAAACGAGCCAGTGTGTGTGTGAGAGGAAGACGTGTGCCCGCTGTTCTGATGACCTGTCACCATCATCCCGTCCAACCAAAGCAGTGATCCTTTCTGGCTGCATTGTTCTTATGACAGAACAGTCCTAAAACCCATGCCGTCGCCAGGCGTGTCTTCCCCGAGCCTCGGCTCCTCCACCCACCCCCCTCCGGGCCACTCCTGCTGTGTCTCCTGTCCTTTCTGCTGCCCTGTGGCCTCTCCAGCGTCTCTGGAGCACCCCCAGCACCTCCACCTGGGGCCTGGTCCTCTGGGCTGGGCAGGCCCGGGGCAGCCGCTGACCTTCGGCAGCTGTGGTGGGGAAGCTCGCAGCGGGCAGCTGAGTGTGGGGTCTTGGGCGACAGACCGCTCCGCGGGCCAGAAGGACGCCTCTCGCTCAGCAGTACTCCGGATGGGAAGGAGGGCCAAAGAGCCTGCAGAGTTCTTTGGAGGCTCCCCCGCTTTTCTTTCTCATTGGGGTTCCTACACTATTTATTTATTTATTTATTTTGAGACCGAGTCTCGCTCTGTTGCTCAGGCTTGAGTGCCGTGGTGTCATCGTAGCTCACAGCAACCTCAAACCCCTGGGCTCAAGCGATCCCCCTGCCTCAGCCTCCTGAGTAGCTGGGACTACAGGCATGCGCCGCCATGCCCGGCTAATTTCTCTATTTTTTTTTTTTTTTTTTTTTAGTTGTTTGGCTAATTTCTTTCTATTTTTAGTAGAGACGGGGGTCTCGCTCTTGCTCAGGCTGGTCTCGAACTCCTGACCTCAAAGACGTCTCCCCTAGAGGGCCACAAGTCTTGCTGCCCCACCCCTCAGCCCCTCAGGACTTTGCTCAGCTGCCACTTTCTCTGGAAGCTTCCCTGGCCTTCAACCTGCACCTCCTGCAACTCAGCAGCCTTCCTCCCCTCTGGGTGCACAGGGCGCTGGGCCTGCGTCTGCCCTCTGATGGCGTGTCCCTCCCTCTGGAATGTAAGGGCCCCCAGGGCAGGCGAAGGCAGGCCAGGCCCGTTTTGTCTCTTTGCTCCTTACTGTCCCCAGCACCCAGCAGGAGCTGGATGACAGGCTGAGGGTCTGCGCCCGAGGCCTGGGGGCAGCGTGGCAAAGCCCGGCGCTCTCCGCGTTGGGTTTTGTCTAGTTCGACCCTGATACCCACCCACTGTTGGAAACACGCTGTCGGCAACAGGGGATCCAAAGCCGGGTGGGTCAGCTCCCGTGGCGACGCCGAGAGACGCTCCAGAGCGCAGCTGGAACCACCAGGTGGGAGTTAACGAGAGCTGTGAAGTGCGGAGTTCAGGTTCCAAGAAGAGATTACGCGGAATCAGAATAGACACCTGCCGGATTTCTGCGTGTGCGTCCTAACGTCCCGCGTGGAGACGGACCCACACGGCCCCGTCGCAGTGGCAGGGGCTGCCGGCAAAGGAGACAGTGCGGGGTGAGAGGAGGCCAGGCCCACGACGCCACTTTCGCGCGCTGGGGCAGGCTGGGTGCCTGGGTGGGGCCACCTCCCTGCTCACTGGTTCAGTTCCCTGAGTCCCTGTGTCCCTCCGGGGAAGCAAGATAAATGGGGGGAAGTTGCCATCCAATCTCATGGGCTTGTCACGGAGAAGCTGCAAGACGTAAGAAGGACGGCAGCTGGGGCCACGCTCAGAGCAGGAGAAATGACAAGGGAAGTGGACCTGGGTTCAAGGTTCAGGGAATCGTCTTCCCACCAAAAATGGCACGGACTAGGCCACGGGGCGGGAGTGGCGGGGAGCTGGACGGCCCCCCCACGCCGAGGAAAAGGCGCTGCAGGGCAGGGTCACGGCTGTCCTGGGGCGAGCCCTCCTCCCGTGCCCGGCTGTCCCCACGGGTGAGTGGCTCGGATCCAGCTCCACCTGAGGTTCGGAGGGCGGCAGCCGCGCTCGCTCCAGCGCTGTTCGTCTCCCCTCCGCGAGGCAGAGAACGCGGGAGCCCAGGCAGACACGCCGTCGCCGTCCCGGGCCTGCAGAGAGGGGGCCAGACGGCCAGTGTCCACGCGAGGCGACTGCGGGCAGGGGCTGGGGGAGAGTGACAACGCGGACACCGCACGAGAAGTCATCGCTTTATTTCTCAAATGAAGCCACAGCGGCACTGGCGCCGGAGCCTGGGGCCGCTTTAGCGGACAAAGCTCTGAGAGGACAAGAGCCACCCAGGCCTGGCAGGGCCACCCCCACCCCCTAAGAGGCCCGGGAAGGGCAGGGCTGGCACCACGACCCTTGCGGGCCCAGGGACCCCGAGGCAGAGGCGGCCCCGGCTCTCTGGTGAATCCTGGTCACACATGAGTTTGGCAAAAGTCGTTCCTGGACCGAGCTCCGTGGCCACCCGAGGAGCCCTCACCTCTGCCCTGTGCCCCGACCCGGGCCACCTTCTTCTCGCCTTTCCAGGCACTGGCGGGTGTGAATGGGGTGGCCTCAGTGACACTCGTACCAGGAAGTCTGCTGGGGGACCCCCGGCTGCCCCTCACAGCAGGTGCGGCCGCTCAGAAGGTCGCCTGCGGAGAGCCAGGCCCCGGAGCCCCAGGAAACTCTGCCCCACTTGAGGTTCCCGAGGCCGCACGGTCCCGGCCTGGCTGCGCTGGTTTCACGCCCGGCCCTGTGCATCTGCGGCTCTGCCGGGGTGGGAGGGGACGTGGACAAGGGTCAACCAGGAACCCGGGGCTGCGCGGGAGGAGCAGTGCCTGCACCCCAGTGCTGCTCAGACGGGCGCCCACCCCTTCCTGGCCACAAAACCCTGCGGCCCACATGGCGGGAAGCAGGCTACATGGCGGCAGACAGATGGGCTGTAAGAGCCTCGTCACCAGGGTCCCAGGGCCCGGATGCTGCCCTGAAGGCCTCTCAGGCCCTCCTGTCTGCTTCCCCCACGGCGCCGGGCCCAGGGTCTCTGCCTGGGGCCTTCCGCCTAGAGCAGCAACCAACCGCTGGCTTTCAAAGGCCAGTGACAGCCCTTGGGAAGGCTGAGGGGACTCTGCCAAGCAGGGGACAATGGCAGGGACAGGTGTGTGGGCCTCTGCCGCCTCCCCCGTCTTCCCTGCTCAGGGCTATAAATACTCACGGATGCAAATGGTAAATGCTCCAAGACATTTATCATAAATTACAGGTGGATGATTGTGAGCTTTCAGGCCTGGAGGCCTCGGGGGAGTATTTCAGTTCTTTAAAAGAAAAAAAGAAACTAACTTGAGGGGGTGTCCAGGCCGGCTTCCGGCAGCAGGCTTGCTGGGTGCAGCAGGCGGGCCTGGCCGAGGCTGGGGTGCAGGGACAGGGAGCCCTGTGGCCGGTGGCATGGCTCAGAGGGAGCGAATGAGGACGCAGGCCGGGTCCAGAGTGACCCAGAGCCAGGCAAGGAGCCAGACGCTCGCTCCTTCTGCTGGGGTGGGACATTATTCTATGAGCAGGTATTACTTGTGTTAATTTTTTTAAAGAGTAATTTAAAAAGAGAACAGCGACTTTCCAACACTGGGCGTGTGGCTCTTCCGTAATCTTCCACGCACCTGCCCCTCACCCCAGCCTTAGCCCAGCAGAAAGTCCTGGCTGGGGGGACATGGGGCTTGCGTGTGCTGGAGCGTCCTGGGAGGTGCACCCAGGAGGCCAGGAGCAAGGCACAGCCTCCTCCTCTGCCTGCTGGAAGCAAGACGCCTGTAACCGCCCTCGCCAGGGAACAGATTTCAGTGCCTCTCCCTTAGCTACTTGACCTTGGAGTTGCTTCCCAGAAATGGTGGGTCTCCTGCAAGACAAAGGGTTGCGATTCTGAAGGCCCTGGGCAGACTCCTGATGCCAAGACTCACCACCCCCACAACCTGCCCCAAGGCACGTAGCCCCCTGTCAGTTACACCACGACCTGCCCCAGGGCACACGGCCCTCCTTTAAAAGCTCATGATCTCCCTTAGTTGGGGAGACAGATTGGAGGCAGCTTCTCCTGACCTCCTGGGGTCTGGCACATTAAAAATGCGTTTCTTCCTTGGCAATCCTCCTCGTCTTTGTGCAACAAGCAACTAGACCTAGAGCGAAAGCCCCTGGTTTTGATAACACACCACAGGGACCGTGAGGAAGAGGACCCCTGGGCCTCTCCTGCCTCCCCAGCCCACCTTGTGTGGGCCTCACTCTTCCCACCCTTTACCATCCGCTCTGCAGACAACCAGGGCCTCAGAATCCTGGGATGGGCGGAGTCTCAGTCCGCGTCAGGCAGGGAGATAGGAGTGTCTACGGGAGGGTCTCGTTGTCCCTTGAGCTAAGCCAGCGGTCCCCAACCCTTTTGGCACCAGGGACCGGTTTCATGGAAGACAATTTTTCCACAGACAGGGTGAGTGGGGGTGGTTTCTGGATGATTCCAGCACATTACACTTACTGTGCAGTCAGACCTCTCTGCCAGTGATGATCTGTATTTGCAGCCGCTCCCCAGCGCTAGCATCACCGCCTCAGCTCCGCCTCGGATCAGCAGGTGCGCGCAACCTAGATCCCTGGCACGCGCGGTTTACAGTAGGGCTCGTGCCCCTGCGAGAATCTGATGCCACCGCTGATCTGACGGGAGGTGGAGCTCGGGCGGCGATGCCAGTGATGGGGAGCGGCTGTAAATACAGATGAAGCTCCGCTCCTGGCCCACTGCTCGCCTGCAGGAACTGAGCGGGACTGGTCGGCAGCCTGGGGGTCGGGGACCGCAGGTCTAAGCCATTCCCTTCTCTCTTTTCCAGAAACTCCAGAGCAAAACGCCAGGCACCAGGATGACTTCTAATTTAATATTATCATAATAAAACCCATGGTGGTACAGAATCACGGACGGCGTTTGAAATTCCTAGGGCCACTAATGAGCACTAGACTCCTCCTGGAGCTGTTGTCAGGATAAACATGCAGAATCAATCGCTGCGGCCACAAAAGTAAACGGAGCATGGCCTTGCCCGCCGCTGCCACCATGGCCGGCCACTGCGGAGGAGCTGGCCGCCGCACAGGGGCAGGACGCAGATGACAACAGCGGGCAGCAAATGCTAATGCGGAGAAACCCCTGGAAGGAGGCAGATTTAATTTTCGTTTCCTCTCGGACACGTTTCTTCCCTGTCCAAAGGGAGGTTCTTAATCGAAGTCTGCGACGGGGAGCACTCCGTTATTGCCAAGCGGCCTCAGCACGTGGAGCGCTCTACTTTTTATTGTAGACTTTACCTTCCTTTTTCCCCTTGGCCCTAGATTATCTTCTAGATTAAAAAGAAGGTGAAGCTGACTGGGTGGGAGCCGTCTGCACGGCAGTTTGGGGCGACAGCGTAACTGCTGAGCAATTTATTGCACAATTCAAAAACTCATTTTTTTTTTCTTTGCCAAGGAATCAGTCTAACAAACACATCCTACCCTTACTGAAAATAATTTTTCCCAGCTCTTCTAGGAATAAAACACTTTTTAAATGTATTTGTCAGGATCGACACTTCACTCAATAAGATTTAAAAAGTGACAATTTAAAGAGCAATTGAGAAGAGTCCCACATCCATCACGGCTCATGGTTCTAACTAAAATCAGAATAAAAACAGAAAAAGCACTCAGAGAATGGGAAAGCAAGTGTGTGTGTGTGTGTGTGTGTGTGTGTGTGTGTGTGTGTGTGTGAGAGAGACGTGTCTCCACAGCTGTTCGCATCCAGGTCCAAAGTGCTCGCAGCAGGGCCGGCCCCTAACACCGCCCTGCCAGGAGCCGCAAAGGTGATGTGGAAGGCTTTCCCCAAAAGCCCCAACAAAGAGTTCTTTCTACCCTCCCCAAAACATGCTAAAAAACGAAGGGCATGGGGTTCTGGCAACACCCCATTTCTGCAGGCCGTCTGGGGACCTCTCTGGCCCAACATCCCTGTTCCCAAACAAGGGCCTCGCCCTGTCCGCTGTGACGCTTGACGGTGCTGTCGGCCCAGCTGGATGTGCAGGAGCGTCCTGCCCCGAATCAGAGGGCCCATGGGGACACTCGCCCAGCTGGCGGGGGAGCGGAGAGACCAGGCTTCCGTCTGAGTGGCAGCCACAGCGGGGTGGCAGGTGAGACCTGCCCTCGGTCCTCCCGCCGACGTCCCACCCCCTCGCCCCCTTGCTTCTCTTTATCTGATAACGAGGGGCATCTGCAGCCTGCGGGAAGACAGGAGGGAGGAGGCCACCCCGCCCCGCGCCAGCCGCCCTCGCCCGGGCAGAGGTGCGCTCCAGGCCCGGGGCCCCTGGACAGGCGGCTTCCACGTCTAAAAGGAAGTCCTTGAACAGATCTTTCAAGTCATTTGACCTCTGCCCTCGCTATGCCTGATGTGGCTCCTCTGTCCCGTCTGGGCAGGGGACGCAGGGTGTGAGGAAGTGCTGAGGGCCCGGAGCTCCGTGCTAACGGGTGACTGCTGGGTGCTGACAGAGGCAGTGACCATGCAGGAGGCCCCCACAGCCAGCGGGCGCCCCGCCATCGGCCGTTTGTCACTGGAACCTCCTCTCGTTACGTGAGCATCCGCTCAGCCCCACACAGAGCCAGGGGAGGGAGGGGGCCGTGGCTTCCGCCCCCAGGGGCAGCTCTTCCCCACCCGGTGACCCTCTGCTGGCCGCCGCTCTGTGCTCACGCAGAAAAACAACCGTTTGCTTAATCATGCAGTCTGGGGCCACCCACTATTTCAATATGGATAAATCACTCAAAACTAAGTTAAACTAGGAGAAAACAGCTGACCCACTGGCTCTTCCGACACCCTCAGCCAATGTGTCTTTGAGACGCCAGAAAGCGAGCCTGAGCCCTCACCCCTCCTCTCAGCAGGTCGCAGGACCACCGAGGACCCCGGGACCCCTCTTGGACACACTGTCTGGAGGAGGCAGGAGTCTGGGGACAGCCGGAGGGCGGTCGGCGGCCGAGCAGTGACCACGGGCAGGGGCACTGGGGTGGGGATCGCAGAGCCAGAGCCAGGTCGAGCCACAGCAGTCGGCTGAGATCCCTGCGAGGGGGCCAGGAGCAACGCTGCTCAGCGCGGCTGCTCTCCGCCCGCTGGGCGCTGTGGCGCAGGGGCCCGGCAGCCACCGCCAGGCCGCAGAGGTCCCCTTGCTCACGGGACGACGCTGGGCAGGGGCTGCCTCCGGAGCTAAACAAAGCCCGAGGGCAGCTAAGCCACGGCCAGAGCCCGGCGGCCACGCGGGACACGGGCACCACGCAGACTCCGCCTGGTAAACAGCGGGCGGCACGGCGACTGTTCCTCGTCAGCCTGCCCGGCTCGCAGGCGGGGCATGGTTCGGGGATGACAGGCCAACGACTCAGCGATTCGAGTGATCACTAACTGCCCACAGACAGCGCTGCTCGTCGTGTACTTTGTGGAACCTCCTCAGAGGCCCGTCCTCACCGGACCAGGTGCCGGGACGCGGCCCTGAGCGTGCCACGGAGAGACGCGGGGTCTCTGCCCCCCTGCGCAAAGCCAGGCGAGGGAAAGTACGGCGTCAAAAGGATTAAACCGGTGATTTGCTGTTAGAGCATTGCAAAAAGATCCGGAACACCCATGACTCGGCACACGGAGAATAACTAGAGGAAATAAGAAATCACTTAGTGGCCAGGGCAACGTGTTCCACGCAAGGGAACGCTGCGCGGAAACCGGCCTCCAGCTTGCAGGCCAGTCGCGTGTCTCCGTCCTGTCCCAGCACGCGCCGGCGCTTCCTGCTGCCCGGCCTGGCGGGCGCGGAGAGGCAGGGCGGGGACGGTGGGCTGATGAAGGCTGAGGACCCATTTCTCCCCTGGAGACCCGCCTGACTGAGCAAACTGAGAACGAGGCAGCCCCTCTCTGTCCTTGGGAGAAAACCTGCTCTGTGTCCGCTTTTGCAGCCAGGAATGGGGTGGGGGACAGTCAACAAAGCCCCCTGCTCAGGGAGGACACACCGCTTCCTGCTGTCGTCGGGGCCCCCCGAGTCACACCAGGCCCCTGCCTCCTTTATTGGTGCTGCCGGTTGGGCGAGCGCGAGTTGGAGCGTGGGCTGGGGGGCAGCGAGCTGCCGCTGGGGGCCTGCAGGGCGTGGGGGTCAAGCTGCTGACTGGCCGGGCTGTCCCCCGCCCCCAGCTCCTCGCTGTTTTCTTCCTTCTGGCTGTTCTGCTGCTCCGGACACTCGAAGTGGACACAGTGGAACACCTGGGTGAGAAAAGGAAGGGGTGCCGTGAGTGACGGCCGGCGCGCAAGTCAGGACGCTGTCCCGCCCAGCCCCGGGGCTGGCACGTGGGAGTCAGGGAAGCCCTGGCCACCGCCCCGCCCGCCCCTGCCCGGCACAGACACCCGACAGTGACCAGGAGGTTGTGACGCGTCTGATCAGTCAGGACAAAAGTAAATGAACGCGTGGTCCAAAGTTACACACACCGCGACATGGCTTCCTATAACGTGTCCACGCTGGATTATTCCACGTTTCCTTACGTTTGTCTCATGGGCTCTTTCTCTTTTTAAGTTAATTAACTTTTGCATTTGGCAGCTGGGTTGAAAGTCAACAGGAGTTGACGGTGGCCACGGTCGCACAACTCCGTGAGGTTACCGACAGCAGTTCCTCAAACAGGTCATTTGTTACAACGTTGAATAAAATCCATGCCCCCGGGGCCAGGTGGGAGTTTCCCCACTGCCCCCTCGTCCCAGTGGGTTTTCTCCAGGGACTCTCGTTCCCTCCCGGATGCCCAGGAACGCGCGCTGGGCTCACGGCGTGTCTGCGTGGCCCGGTGTGGAGCGTGGTGTGCGCGAGCGCGCGGCGTCCGGTCCGGGCTGGCGTCTGCCCGGCACCCTGAGCCAGCACGGCGCCAGCCACCGTGACCCGGAACTGGAGTAGCTGGGTAAATAACTATCTTACTTCTTTTCATTAACTTTTCTTAGAGGTATGTATAGGTCATGTTTATCTCAACGTTTTATATCAGGAGTGTTTTGGTCTTTATTTGGTTTCGTGATGTTCTTGTGAGCAGAAATAAGCCACAGGAACTTAATTCTTGTTACGTCGATTACCCTGTGTAAAGCTGGTTTCATTGAACATCACTTTGCTTAAAGTCCCAGTTTCCAAAACCTCTGGATGATGTTCAGTGAGGTCTTCCGTACACTAAAAACTACTGAATTGCATAGTTTAAATGAGGTGAACGGCACGGCGTGAGGATTACATCTCAATAAGCTGTTACGGAACCAAAGCCAGGAGGGCGCTCATCTTGAGTAAGGTCCTGGCGTGTGACCCCCTGGCCCCCAAGGGCCGACACAGACCCCGCTGGGCGCTGTGCTGGCGAGTGGACTCCACCCTTGCATGGCTCAGGCCAGCCCGGAATACCCACCCTCTGCCGCCCGCTGGGAGCCGGGAGGAGCTGGCCTGCTGCCCGCGAGTCTCAGGGAGCACACCGAACTCTGTCAGCTCCGGGCGCAGCGCTCAGCGACCAAGGCCCTGGCCCTGAGAACGCACAACATGGCTGAGGGCGCGAGGGATGCCACATGCCAGCGTGAGCTGTGGATGCAGGAGGGAAGGGCGGTCGGGCGGGGCTGAGGGATGCTGGCCGCCCTCCGCAGCCCACACGTGGACGTTCCTCTCCCTGGGTGCCTGTCCCCAGCTCTCTGAAGGGCGAGAGCCCCGTCCTCTGCGGTGGGCCTCGGTCTGGGCGCTGCAGACTGGCTTCCCTAGGAGCACGCGGGTGGTTTTAAGGGAATCGATTGCCAGATACTCAAACTTCGTATTTCTAAACCTGCCAGCGAGTGTGGCTGAACTCACAGTGCCCTGGGCCACCTCGAGGACAGGCCCTGCCCTCAGCCACCATGCGGAGCTCACAGACCTCCCTCGTGCCAGCCGCAAGGGCAGCCTTCGTTTGCGAGGCCCTGGGCCCAGCCTCCTGGGACCTGTGAGGGGCTCAGCCTGAGTGAGATGCTCTGAATTCAGAACGACTGAAGTGGAAATGAGTGATGCGAATTCTTTTCAATGTAGCTGGAACTTTCCAGAATCAGGAAGACATTTTCCAGACACACTGGCTAAAATCCACGGATGAAACTTCTCCACAATTCCTTGCAGAAAGAGCATATTGTGTCTGAGGAGATGATCTGACCAACAAAGCAAGAAGGTGAGAGGGGCTGTAGGGACAGTGGGGAGGGGATGGGACAGTGGGGAGGGGACATGGGGACAGTGGGAATAGGGAGGGGACCGTGGAGGGGAAGCTCTCCATGAAGTGCTACCATATCCTAAGGCTTTTTCTCTGGTTTCCAGATTTCTAAATTAGTCAAAGGCTCTAGATCATAAATAAGATGATGCAACTTGTAAAGCTGCTCTTGAACTTGGGTGCAGGCGCCAAGAACAGACTGTAAGCGCATAACTGGACAGGGCTGGCGGGCGTCTGCACCCTGCGTGGACAGCCGCAAGGGCTGGACGCACAGCTGGCCCTCCGTGGCCCTCCCGGTGCTTGGGAGAACTGTGACCTCGCCCCTCCTTCCCAGGGGCCCGCTGGCGGGTGAGGAGCTTTGGACTGGCCCATGTTCGGTGAGTCCGTTCCTGGGCGAGGGCCTGTCTGGTTACAGGACGAGGTGCCAGTACCCGGTGTGGGCTGGCTGGACCCGTCGCTCCACCTGAGGGAGCACGCGGCGGGGTGGGGCAGGGCAGAGGCGGTGACCGCGGCCGCACCCTCCGGGGCCCTGTCCCTCCCCCCCAGCACGAGCACTCGCGGCTTACACACGCCGCCCTGCTGTGGAATCAGTACACAGAGGAGACGAATGTGATACCAAGGGTGGAATTGCATCGAAAGTATCAGTTCCGCGCTGCCCTTCCTGCATCACTATTTTTCCATATTCCCACTTCAACTGATTTATTGACCACTGTTCCAAATTTCAATTTCAAACTCTCACGTGATGACTAAGTGAGACCACGAGGTTTCCTGGCTGCCCACTCTGCTGGGCCGCGGCCGTTCTCTCTTCCAGTGAGCTGATCCCCCTCCCTGAAGGGCGGGCGCTGGCCGTGCCCTCGCCTCCCCGCCGCGGCACCCCCAGCATGCAGCACGCGCTGCCTCCCCTTCCCTGTCTTTCCACGGTGACAGGGGCTCACTCCGTCACCCAGGCTGGAGGGCAGTGGTGTCATCACAGCTCTCTGTAACCTCAAACTGACTCCTGGGCTCATGTGATCCTCCTGCCTGGGCCTCCCAAAGTGCTGGGATCACAGGCATGAGCCACCATGCGCAGTGTTTCCCTTCCTTTTTTAAAATAAAATTTCCCTCTTTGGGCCCATCTGCAGGCACTTACCTGTCAAGACCAGACAGGTCTAGGTCAGACGGGAGGACCTTCTACGGAGATGTGAAAACTATTTTGGGCCATCAGCTCTGCCCTGAGCTAGGCAGGGTAAATTTGAAAATCTCCTTCTAGGTGGCAACTATTAATCACTCTTCTCCATCGCTGAACATTCTGTAAGCTTTTGAAGCACCAAGACTTGGGGTGGGTTAACCACGCGGTCCTGCTGACCCGTGGGCACCCCTCTCTGCACCAGCGCACAGGCCCGTGGGGGCCACAGCCCGCACCCTTAAGCCGCCTCTGCCGAAGCCCCTCCCAACCAGGAAGCAGCTATTCTCCTCGGTAATGTGACCCAGAGTCAAACTCTGTCCCCACCACCATGAACGATGCCTTTCCAGGACAGGCTGCCGTTCTCTGCCTGCCCCCTCCTGACACCGGAGCTCTTTATCCCGCCCCATCACGTTCTTTAATCGGTTCTCTGTGAAGTCCCTGCTCTCTCGGCTCCCTCGATACTCCGAGGCTGCTCCTCTGAGCCCCAGGCTGACACTAATGCCAGAGCTGCCTTACGTTTGTCCTACTCCTCATCACCTTTCTCAAGCCGTCCCTGCTCGTGCCGCAGGCTTTCCTCCGCTTCTGCTCTTGCGAGGTTCTCTGGCCCTGCTAATCTCCAGGCCAGTTCTCCCCCCACCGCCGAGCCTGCGGGCGCCTCCTGCCCCAAGGCCCGCCCTCTCCGCCTGCCTCCTCCACGCATCCGTCAGCTCCCATCTGACTCAAGGTCCAGGGCGCAGTCGTCCTTCCTCTCGCTCAGGGCCTTGCGCAGGAACCAACAATCAGTGAAAACCCCAGATTGAGAAATAAAGTTAAAAGAGATCTCGGCGTGGCCTGGTGCTCTCCTGAGAAGGCCCGTCTATGAAGGGCAGGGCGGTCTCCGCCGTGCGGGGGAAAGCCGGAGGGTGCTCTCGGTCCTGGTGGGCCGCGATGCAGGTGCTGGGCAGGTCCGGCTCTGGCAGGCGCCCTCGCTGCCACCGTCACGCCCACCCCAGCTGGATCTGTCTCTTGCCTGACTGGGGCCGTGTGAACTGCACGCCTGTGTTTAGCCCGTTAACCAGTCTGTCTGCAGATAATAACGCAGACGGCTGTCATTCCCAGCACCCCTAACCGGACTGACAGCCAATCTCCACCGGCTGTTTTTGTGTTTTCCGACGGATATTTCTCCTCCAGAAACCCTAACTATTTCTCTCCCGACACCACGGAGCTCGTGCAGGCTCTTCCCAGTCAAGGGGGCCCTGGAAGCCCCAGGCCCTGGCCGCCTGGCTGAGCTCCTGCCACTCTGCCCCAGAGGTGTGCCCCCGTCTGTGACCCCAAATCCCAACTAACTTTAGAGCCGGTCTCCTGAGCATCTCCACGGACCACACAGACTCTGCCAGATTCAAAGGCAACACACGGGCAACAGCAGTTAATCGTATTACGTCACAAACTGTGCGCTGAAGATTCTCAGTGAGCAAGTGTCTTACCAGTGGAGTGACGGTGAGGAGGTGGGCATGCCGGGGCTTGGCACGACAGGCTGTGGGTGACGGGCAGGAACAGGCCTCCGTGCACCAAGCACAGGGGGCACGACGAGCGTCACATACGCAGCAGGCACCGCCGGGGGATGCGAGGCTGCGTGTGTGAGCAGGGGTAGAGGGCACACGCATGCGCAGTTCACAAGCACAGGGCGCCTCCCGGCCCCTAGCAGATACACAAGCCACAGCAAGGAGCCCTGAGGGCACAGAGGAGGGGACCGCGCCAGCATGGCAGTCAGGGAATGCTTCCTGGGAGAGGAAACATCTGCAAGAAAGGGTGGAGGATGGAGGACTTGGTGTGGAAGGAGAGCAGGGAGTCACCCCAGGCTGTCCAGCCAGAGGGTGGTGACAGAGGCAGGCAGGCCTGGGAAGCCTGGAGCGCAGGAGGGTGGGCAGCGGGGGCAGAGGCCGCACCAGTGGCCGGGGAGGGACTGGCCCCGGACTCGCAGGGAGCCAGGGACTCCGGCAAAGGAGGCTCCAAAAAAGCTATTTCTTAAATTAAAAAAAAAATTACAAAAGGAATACATGTTTGCGGAAACAAATTCAAATAACGGCAGTGTTTAAAGCAAGCAGATGCAACAAACCCTTAAACTTCGAAATCCTCTGAGGTAAAATTCAGCAATTAGGAATCAATAGGAAGTCATTTTTTAAGGAAAAAAGAACAGAATTTGGTAACAGACTGGATAAGACTGACAGAGGAGAGGAAGGGTCTGACTCTCTGCCAGGGACCGAGACCGGCAGATGTGGGTCCGGACGCTCAGACCCGCGTTTGTGACGAGGGTTCGCACAGGCCCTTCCACAGCTTTTGTTTTCCTCATCTCCGATGACCTCCCTGGGCGCAGACTGCGCAGGCTGGTTTCCGACCAGGCCCCTGCGTCGGGACCCCTCAGGCCGGCAGAGGTACCGTGTGCTGGGGCGTGTGGTGCCTTCCTGCACACGGAGACTGGGCAAGTGGGACCCAACCTCAGGCCTGGGTGTGTGCGCGTGCACACGCACACACACATGTACACACGCACGCATGCATGCACACTCACGCAGGCATACGCACGTGCACACACAGACACACGCACATGCAAACATGCGCACACGCACTCGCACACACATGAACGCACTCACACACATGCATGCATGTGCACGCATGCATGCACACTCGCACGCAGGCACACGCACGTGCACACGCAGACACGCACATGCAAACATGCGCACACACTCGCACACACATGAATGCATTCACATGCATGCATGTACACACACGCACGGATGCATGCACACACAGGCACACACGTGCACACGCAGGCACACACACACATGCGTGTGCACACACCCTTCTAGCGGCGGGCGGTCAGTAGCAGCTCAGAGCTGCGTGACAAGCTAATTCTGGCTGCGAGGGAGGGGAGGGAAGGCTGCGGAGAGGCAGGCGCACACGTGGGCCTTGCATGGTTGGGCGGCAGAGAGGACTGGTCTTCCAGGCAGGGGGACACAGGGAGGACGTCCAGATAAAGGTCTGGGCCCTGGCACCTCACCCCTGGCAGCATGTCCCCTGCCCACTCTGGCACCTCTCTGTGACAGTGTGCCTGGCTCAGTCATCTCGTCGCCGCTCTAAGCCCCCAGCTTTCAGCCAAGCGTGGCAACAATCTGAGCCGACCCCCAGCCAGATCCCGGACCCCTCAGACGCCCACCACCACCCAAGCAAGGCTGGGGTTCGCACCCCCGCCGCGGGGGGTGGGTGTTGGCATCTGGAGCCGTGCCCTGCTCCTCCCGCCACAGCCCACTTCCGACCCAGCCCGCGTCTGGGCCCCTGTGGGAGGAACGGCCAAGTCCCGAGGTTCCCGTCCTCAGGAGCTCCTGTGGTTCAGCTTCTTTCCTCCCAACCTTCCCAAGACTGCAACAGCCCCAGAAAGGACGTGCCAGCGGCGGTGAGGCACAGGGGCAGGGACGCACCGACTGATGCAAAACCGTCACCGCCGTGGCGGCACCGATTTCCCGCCCCCTCTCCGGCAGCCGCGTCTCCCATCAGCCTGTCTGACTGTGCTGCTCGCTAAGGGGCACCTTTGCCGCAGGTCTTCAATGGCCTCTGGATCCCCCCGAGAGGAGCCGGCTAATCTGGAGCGTGGCCGTGTGTCTGAGTCCCACACAGCCGCATCAGTCCGGGCGTCCTTTTTCACAGCTGCTGTTTATTGCCTCTTTGCCCTGCCTCTCTGGGAGCCGTCATTCTCCACGTTTCCTCCACGAACCCCGACGGGATGTGCGCGACGCGCTAGCCCCTCCTGGTGACCGGGCTGAGTCCCGCTGGCCACTGTCTGCGCCTCTCATTACAGGGACTCCCCAGGCATGACTTGCTCGACGTGTCTTTAAGGTTTTTAAAAGCAGAGGCTTCTGCTAATTTTCCCAAGTCGGCCTAACGGTCCACTGTGAACTGCAGCAGAAATTGGGAGATTTAATAAATGCTGGTCAATGGCTCTGCCTTGCTTTCCCGGTTCTCCTGAGTAATTTCCACAGACTGCTTTCATGCCAGCCGACACAAACAGGATTTCTGATCCAGGCTTTCGGCTTGTATTTACAAGGCAGCGCATCTTTATAAAATAGATATCTCCCTCGCAGCGACGTCTGCCCGTGAGTCAGACGCAAAGCCGCGGCCGCTAACTAACCCTCTCCCGAAGCCCCATCCCTCTCACAGTGGCTGCCGTGGTGGCATCGCACGCCCATGCTCAGTAGACACAGCTGACGCCGGTGACAGTGAGCACGAGCCCCTCTCCGTGCTCATCTCAGGGCAGAGCTGACAGTCCATCCAGAGACCGAAGAGACGGTTGGTCTATTTTTGTTCCTTTGAATATGATGAACTTCTCTGAGTGTCACAGAGGTTAAAAAAAAAAAAAAGAAAGAAAAAATGATGATCAAGTGCTTCCAACAAAACCTCCCTTTTCATAAACCGTGGTTTTATATGCATATCTGAACAGCCCAACACCTTGTTTTCAGTTAAGGAATCATTTCATAGGGAAACATTTCCAAATTGTGAACAACAATTTTTCATTATTGTTGAGGAGTGACGAGATGCCCCAATTTTTTTTTTTTTGAAATAGGGTCTTGCTCTGTTGCCCAGGTTGGAGTGCAGTGGAGTCACCATAGCTCACAGCAACCTCAAACTCCTAGGCTCCAGCGATCCTGCTGCCTCAGCCTCTTGAGTAGCTGGTACTACAGGTGTGTGCCGCCATGTCTGGCTAATTTTTTCTATTTTTTGTAGAAACAGGGTCTCGCTATGTTGCTCAGGCTGGTCTCAAACTCCTGACTTCAAGTGATGCTCCTGCCCTGGCCTCCCAGAGTGCTGGGATTACAGGCGTGAGCCTCCGCACCCAGCCTACCGGAATGTTTTTGACAAGTACTGACGCCTGCTAGGTATGGGAGTAAGTTTCTGGATGACCGCGCTTACTTACGGCAACTGTTTTTTAACTTTCCAATAGCATTTTCCCATATCCACAAAGGCTAGGTACCCTCAGATAATGGCAACTCTGCTTCTTGGAAGGTTCTGGAAAAAGAGCCTTTCCAACACATATCATCACCTCAGGCAGCCCTGGAATTCCTGGCTGCTATTTTTACGTGTGCACACTGTGGAGTTCTGGGGAGAGAGAGTCACTCTCCTGTCTTAATTAATTTAGCTGCAGCGTGGTAGGGACGTCTTTTAGCTATTTTTTTGAAAAAGTAAGAAACGAAAAAAGGGAAATGTCCTTGTTCGCAGGTTTCTGGGATGCCTGAATGTCTCCACCTGGTAGATGTGGCCTCACTAAGGCCCTCTTCCCACCGGAAGGCACCAGGAGATCCTGGCCGCGGCCCCGGGTGCCGGGTGGCCCCCGACCTGATGTGGCCAGGCCCGGCGTGGGCCTTTGTCTCGGAGGGCTCCAGCCGCACGCAGATTCCCAGCCTCACCCGCTCGGCAGGGGGACACCGCTGGACTTTGGCCTCGCGGGGGGGCCATTTCGTTCATCCCACAGCTTGGCGGCTCCCGGGCACTCGTCTGCCCAGGCCAGCTGGGGTGCGGGTCACTGCTGCTCCGCACGCGGCGCGAGACCGTACGTGCCGCACCAGGGACGCGCGCTCGGTGCCGCGGCTCCTCCTCTCTCTCTCGTGAAGTCTTTCGTAACAGATGCTCGAGCATAAAGATGTCCATTAAAAGGTCTTCTTTTATAGTTATGCAACAAATGAATATTTTTCTGCCTTTTTTCACGCTCCTTATTTTAAAGCCAAGTGTCCCGTGAGGCACGGAGGTGAAGTGACCTGTGGGGGCCACACGGCTGTTCCGAGGCTCCCTCCCTCTGGGCCCGGCCCCGCCCTGCGCACTGGGGTGGTTTCGCAGGGCCCTTTCTTCCCAGCCTGGCTTTCCGAGTCTCCTGGCCTTGCTCATTATCTGCACGTAAACCCTTCAGTCCTGCTTTTGTCTGCATGGCTCACCTTTCACTGCCAGCCCAGCGCTTCCAGCCTGTCTCACTCCACCACGACTCTACCGTTTTCCAAGGACGTGGCAGGCACAGTCTCGGTATAATCTTCAGTTCTCGATCTCCAACTCCAGGTTGTTGTGATTCCTGAGAGCCGATTTCCCTCGGAAGCCGTACCAACGCTCTGGCCCCTGGTCTGATGTACAGAGGAGCTGCTGTGTGCCATGACAAGAGGCCGTGACACTCTCTGCCCTCAAGAGCTGCCGTGCAATGAGACACCCAGTCACAGCCTCTAGCCAGAACCACTAGGCAAACTCACAGGTGCCAGGCTGCCCGCTGGGCCTGACTGTCCCGCAGCCAGGCCCTGCTGCTCCCGTGCCGCCTTCTCCCGGCCCAGCCCTAGTCCTGGCACGTGCCGCACGGGGCGTCTGCAACCTGGGCTTGTTTCCGCTCCTTCATTCCTGAGCAGGTTTTCTTTGTGGACATCCCCTCCCAGTCGCTGGGACACGAAACCCTGGAGGGCCAGGTCCTCTCCCCCGCAGAAGTGGAGTCTGAAGGCTGGCACTCTCTCTCCCCGGGACCAGGAGCTCTGGCAGGGAGGGCTCGCCTCTCTATTTGCTCGACTCTCCCTGCCCCAGGGATGTCTGCTTCACGCAGCTGCTAACCCACTGGGAATTCTGGCCCCAGGAGCCAGCATGTGACGCTTTGAGGTGCCTTCTGGGCTGAGATGATGATCCTCAGGAAGTCCTCGGGGAGCCAGAGAGGGCGTGATCAGACCTGGGGCAGGAGGGTCTGGGAATCATTATCGCCAGGCCAGGAAGGAGTATGTATTTGGTCTTTTTTTGTTTTACAGAGTCTGTTTCCCTGTTTGTTTTTTTTTCACTAGAGCTACATGTTGCCATGGGAACGAGGATGGCACTGGGAGCCCAGAGCCGCTCACCCGCCTGCCAGAAGCCTGTAAATAAATTCCGCCTCACTCCAGGCTCCGCGCCGAGTGGTCCTGGAGGGCAGCTCAAGCAGCCACTTGCAGACTTTCTGTCCTGCCGGTGCCGGCTCGCACTCTCTCCTGTGACAAGCTCACAGGCCAATTACTCTCCTTAACACAGCGCTGTGCAGAGTGATCTGCGACCCCCCACCTCCAAAACCCTCCAAGACATAATCTCACTCATGGCTGCCCAACCGCGGGGCCGGGAGATCACTTGATCCATTTTATGGAGGAGGAACGTGCCCCCCGCCCCAGTGCTGGCCCTGCACCCACCCCCGCCAGCTGTGCCTCCCGTCTCTCCACTGAACTGACGTCCCTCCCACAGACCCGACGCAGCCACTCAAAATGGCACCTGGAGTTAAGGCACTCTCTGTGGAGACTGATTTCTATCAGGCAGTAAAGCTGCCGTCCCCTTAAGGAAGGGCCCTGCCTCAGTTTCTTCTCGAGATCTAGCACAAACAGGTGTATCAAGCATGCTCACAGGAGCCCCCTGTTCATCGACGTCTGACTGAGAGTGTTATGGGCCAAGGCAGAGCTGGGCTCATTTCTGCACGTCACTGTCTGGGAGACACAGCTACCGGGTGTTAAGAGCCAGACTGCCTGGATTCAAATCCTGGCTCCGCCACTCAACAGTGGGGTGACCATGTGCAAATTAATTAGCATCTCTCAGCTTCACTTTCCTCATCAATGTTTTCTTTTTAATTAAAATCAGTTTTTTTTGTGAGCCAGGGTCTCGCTCTGTCACCCAGGCTGCAGTGCCGTGGCGTCATCGTAGCTCACAGCAACCTCACACTCCTGGGCTCCAGCGATCCTCCTGCCTCAGCCTCCCGAGTAGCTGAGGCTACAGGTGTGTGTGTCACTGTGCCCAGCTAATTCTTTTTCCTGTTTTTTTTTGTAAATATAGGGATCTCACTATGTTGCTCAGGTTGGGCTCAAACTCCTGGCCTCAGGTACTTCCTGCTTCAGCCTCCCAAAGTGCTAGGATTATGGGTGTGAGCCACCCCGCCCGGCCCAAACTGACCTTTCTACTGTGAAAACTAGACACTAAAAGGTGCATAAAGTAGAAACGTATGTACAGTTTGATGAACAATTACTATAAAATTTTATAGTGAACACCCATAAAACACTTCCTGGGTCAAAAACCAGTGGTGCCTCCCCTGCCCTGAGGAAGCCACACCCGGCTCCCACAGTCGTCGGTCGTTCCCTCGCTTTCCTCCTCTTAGCATCTCCACCACGCGTGCATGCACGAATGTCAGCGTTCAGTTCTGCCTGTTTTTGAGGTTCCTGAGAATGCCACGCTACTTTGTACTCTTTGCTGTCTGGCTTCCTTCCTGCAACGTGCTGTGACAGTCATCCTCGCGGGCGGCGTCCACCGTGTGCCGCGCTGGCGCTGTTCGTCCGTCTGCGCTGGACGGTCGGGGGCTGCCTCTCAGGCCCATGGGTGACGGTGCCTCAGGCCGGGACTCGCACGGGAGCTTCCTCGGAGGCCACACGTAGCTGTGCGCCGCTCGCTCACGGGGGAGCGTGTACACGTGCCCAGCTTCAGCAGGAAACACCAAAGCGCTCTCCAGACCGACTGGACCAGTTCACGCACCCACACGCTGGGTAAGAACTGCCCACTGCTCCACATTTTTGCCAACACTTGGTGTTGAGTTTCCTCATCTTTAAAATGAGGGTAAGAGTAGAGTCTACGTCACATATGGGGATTAAATAATGTAATACGTATACAGGGCTTGGATTAGAACCTGGCACACAGTAAGTGCTCAGTAAACACTAGCTGCTATTATTGTAATTTATAATAATTGTTATTTTTATTATAAGGGTCCTAAGCTAGGGGATGCTGAGATATTTGGTACGCATACTTTTCCGCTCATAAACGTTTCTGCTTTCTGATGTGAGAAAATCCTCGGCATGACTATGGAAACTCCATCTTGGAACGCCACGGTTTCTTGATGGTGAAAAGCTGTCTCGCTAAATCTTTTCTTTATTCCTTATTTGACTGAATTACCGGGAGAGGGCGAGACAGAAGGACAGGTCGAGTCGTCCGTTCACGCAGCTAACAGGCACTCCGTGCCGGTGCTGGGGGCTCGACGACGGACACGGCGCGGGCTCCTTCCTCCCCACGTAAACTCGGCAAGATGGAGCCTGAGAGCGGCTGAGGCCTGTCCACACCACCCTGGTTTCTGCGATCGGCTTGGCGAGAGCTTTCCTGCAGGTTCCTGTGAGCGGGAACCCTCTCTACACTGCGAAGAGGGTTTTGTCCTACAGTCCTCTGTGACCCCCAGGGCTGCTGTGCCCTTGGACTCCCTGTTTACTGAACAATCACTCCAGAACTTTCAAACCCAGGTTTTCATAAAATCCACACAAAGAAACAGGCATAACGTCTATTTCCTTAGCACCGTGGGTGGATTTTCATAGGTCCACAGACTTGATCTCGTTTAGATTCGGCTGGATTTGATTTAAAGACGTAGGTGTGTGCCTCTGTTACTGCGCTAAGATAACGGGGGGAGATGCCGCACGTCAGAACCAGCGCAGCTCTCAACAGTCGTCGGGGCTGAAACACAAGGTTCTCCACGAGGTTTGCGCTGCCGCTGCCAAGGCCGCTTCCAGCCTTGCTCAGACAGGACGGACTCGGGCGGGAGCCGTGTCTGCCCCTCCCGCGGTCAGAGCGGCTGGCAGTGGGGGCATGTCGGCAGCCACACGGGACTACGTTGGGACTGAGACCACCATCGAGTGACCGAGGAAATGGCCAGAAGGACCTTTTTGGCCACAGGCACTGGGGAGAGTCGGAGGAATGAAAATCAGAGGGAAGGAGGATGCGCGGAAAGACAAACTGCCACGTGTCTGCCGGCTGTCGCTGGGCACGGGAGGAAGGCGGCGCGTGGGCAGAGAGGACGTGGACGACAGCGCTCACAGGGAAAGGAGAGATGCGAGGCCGTGTGGGGACTGGACCAGCCCGGGGAGATGACAGAGCGAGGGCGGCGGGAGCACAGGAGGACGAGACCCAGGCTGGCGGGAGACGAGAGGACACTGTGCTGAGGAGTCGAGGTACACGACGAGGACGGGCCGCGTGCACGAGGGGCAGGCGGTCACGGAGGAAGTGGTGGAGTCTTTAAGAGGTAAGCATTAGGGGAATTTATTGACAGAAGTCGTAAACACAGCTAAAAAATTAAATGAATTCGTTGCCGTGGTGCTCACAGAGGAAGATGAGAGACAGATGCCAGCAGCAGACGCACCCTCCCAGAGGAGAGGGACGGACGCCGCAGGAAATCAGAAGCGTGCCAGAGCAGGTGATCAAGAAATCTGAGCTTCCGCAGACTGGCGAGGCCGCGTCGCCTGAGAGCGGCGACGGGGGAAGCGCGGAAATCAGCATGCGGCGGACTGATGCCCAGCCTTTGGGGGCAGGAAGGCCTGGCCGCCGGGAGCGGGACAGACGCGTGCCTACGGCGGGCAAGAAACCCCAGTCTGTCTCCGCTCGGCCAGCGTTCCCGCACCGCCTGGCGCCCGCCCCGTGCACTCAGCTTTCAACTCACTGGTCTCCTGGCCCCGCCAGACTACTTCGGGCCCCTCTAAGCAGCCAGCCGCTCCGGCCACGTTCGCACAGGCCGGGCCTCTCCTCCCCGGCGCACTTGCACTCACAGGAGCCCTCCACGCCGCGCCGCCCCCGTCCCTGCTCCTCGCTGCATGGCACAGCACCTGGGCAAACAGGCCACCTGGCGGCTGTGGCAAAGGGCTTAGTGACCCACATCTCTCTTCATTTTATGCAGCATTACTTCCCAGGCTAGAAACCGATTCCGTCTGTGCTTCTTAACATCAGCACGAAGTCTTCGGGTTCACAAACATTCAGCAGCTGAAGGGCAGGCTGCGCGTTTGTGTCCCCACTCCAGAGTCCCATGTGTTCCCAACCCCCAGTGGAATGGTATTAGGAGGTGGGGCCTTTGGGAGGTGATTAGGTTTAGATGAGGTCGTGAGGATGGAGCCCCCAGGAAGGGATTTAGTGTCCTTATACGAAGAGGAAGAGACTAGAGCTCTCTGTCTTTCTCTGAGTGCACCTACCAGGAAGGTCACGTGAGCGCATAACCAGGAAGAGGGCCCCCACCAAGAACCACACCCTGCCAGCACCCTGATCTTGGACTTCCAGCCTCCAGAACCGTGAGAGATAAACGTTTGTTGTTTCGGCCACCCGGTCTATGGGATTCTGCGACAGCAGCCCAGGCTGACTGAGATAGACACTGATGTCACCTGGCAAACAGGCGGGGACAGGCAGAGGAAACCCTGTATCCCCTGCCCTGCAGCCCACCCTCCTGGTGATTCTGGCTGCCACGGGACCATGGCTCAGGCTGTCCTGGACTCTCACCCCAGCCTCCTTTCTGGCTGCTGCCCCTCCCCCACGAGGCGGCAAGCGCCCGTCTGGCGTCACGGTTCTCCTTCAGAGCTGTCTCCTGGGAGTCGGCCCGACCAACCCCAGTCGTCCTCTGTCCCTCACACCTCTGAACTCTGCCCACACACATTTCTGCTCTTCGCTGCGATAGGTGATACTACTTCGAGAGGTGTCCTAGAACCCAGCATGCTGCAGTGAGGAAGGTTCTCCTTGAGGGTCTGCTGTATTCTCGATGCCCAGGGACACTCGGCTCTACTGTGCCCTCTTCTGTGCTCTGAGAACGACGTCCTGGTCACTGTTCATTTTGTGACATAGATGCTTCCCGGTTGGCAACACTACTTTGAGGATTTTTCTTCCTGATCAATAATACTGTAGACTCAGTAAGGCCGATGAGCGAGTCATCCATCAGCCCAGTGTGACGGATCACCCTGTAACTGGTGACCTGCCCGCTGACCCGTTCAAACCGCTGGTCCAGGTGCACCACAGTGGTTGGGACCCTCACACAGAGTATGTTTGGGAAACTCATCATGGAAGAAAGATCCTGTGCTCTAACTTTAGAGTCTGTAATGGAAATTATTCTTCATCTGGAATAGCTTTGGAAAAAGATGGCCATGATTTCTTCTTTATCCCTTTGGCCACTGAGGAGACGGGCTGGGACTCAGAGCAGGTCTGGAGGCAGAGCCTGGCCACGCTCAGCTCCGGGCTTCTCAGCCTTTTCTGACTTGAGAATTCCTCCTGCTGCAATGTAAACCCTCAGAGTTCCACTTAGGAATTAAAGAAAACCCTGGTCTTTTTAGCGGGATGCATTGTATACGAAACAAGGACTGCAAATGAAAAATATTTAATTCTAGTCTGACATATTAACTATGTAAAGATGAATTTCAATTGTTTTCAGATTTACTAAGTGATACATAATTAACATAGTATAAATGATAAAAAAATTCGGATTTATTGGCAAAATTTTAAAAATATGATACTGGTTGTGGGATCAAGTATGTATTAAAATGCAGATTCAAATTTACTTTTGGTACATCATGAAAAGAAAAAAGGGCTTTTATGACCTGATGTTTAGAATTCTTGAATTTTGCTTTAAAAAATATCAACTGGTTTAACTTTTTTTTCCTCTTAGCTTCCAAACTTAGAGATCAGTTGTTTTACTTTTGTAATTTCAGGTTTGTTTTGAAATAAAGAAGTAAGAGAAAAAGTTCCAGGTTTCTGTTTGCAAGCTGCTCTCTGCAGGAAACACACTGAGGGTGTGGATCGTTATTATTCTAAATAAATAGAAAAGGCAAAATGAATATAAACTATCACAATATTTTCACTTTTTAAAATGCTTCTTGAAGCATTTTAAACACCTTGATGTGTTCTGGGAAATTTCTGATTCCACGAAAGCAGTGCATGAATCCAGGGCCAGCTCTATTATGTGTGGGGATGAAGATGCTGCTAGAGAAGATGGAGAGCCCTGTGTTCAAAGAGCAGGAAAAAAATTTCTCTCTTGAGCTGTCCTGCTGTGTTTTGTTTGCTCCTTAGCATTGTATCCCTTGGCACAGGGGTCCCCCAGGCCAGTGCAGCCCTCACAGGCACCAGGGCCCTATCCTGTGCCTTGAGCTCAGACGCACACCAGACCCTGGTCCTTCTTCTACTGCGCCAGGGTCCCCGCTGGGGCCGGGGGGTGGTATGGTCATGGGGCAGGATGAAGAGGAGGAGGCCAAGCAGAGCCCAGGCACCAGGGGTCAGGGAGTGGATGACCAAGAGCCCATCCTGGGAAGATGAGAAGGGGCAGGAGGCAGGATTGCAGGTGGGCCAAGGCTCCAGGGCCCTGGTGTGTGCTCCACTGTCCCAGGGGCGTCCCCCTATGACGCATAATTCAAAGGTGAAAAAACTAAGAATTCCAAGATGGTGCCCTAGAGCATTAACCCCAAGCACAGGGCCCAGTGCAACGGTCCTGGTGGGACGCCCATAAAGCCAGTCCTGTGTAGATCTGAGAAAGATCATGGAAGGGTGAGATTCCAGGATTATTACTATTTTTATGCTCCTCATTTACCTCTTGAATTCCAACCTCACCCTTCCTTATGCTTCCTATCTTTACCTAGCGGTCCTTTGGAGGGACACACTAAATGCAGTATGACGATATAAAAGAGAGTGATACGCAAACTAAGTCAACAGCATGGCCATCTGCGAGACACATGCTCAGAGGATCAAGGAAGGAACCTCATAAAATTGCTGTCATTTGGGAGGGCTGAGGACTCTGAGGACTCAGGGACAAGGGACAAGGTGTCTGACCTCTCGAGGTCTCTGTGGTGGCCACCTCTGCGGAGAGGAATAAGCGAAGCGGTAGGAGCTGGTGTTCATTTGCTTGTGGAGAGACATCCGGAAATGGTGACAACGTCCCCGCTGTGCAACAGCAGGACTGTCTTCTGTACCAAGCTGTCTGAACACCAAGCCCCTAGCGGGCAGAACAAACAGTCCCGCCTAACTCGGGATGTAGCATTTACCCGCACATCGTGAAATACCACAGCGCCTCCCACGAAAGACGCCCTTACCTCATTTGCTGTGTTGTGCGTTCCAACGATTCGGATGAAGGAGGCGGGCTGTCTCTCAAAAGTTACTGACTGCCAGGACCTGTGAGGGGAAACACCATTTGCCTGGTTAGACGGTGCAGTTAACCCTGCAGACGGCGTGGACGCGGCCACGAGGGAGACCCGTGCTCTAGGAGGGCTGCAGGGCTGCACCTGCTGTGGCTGAGAGGCGGGAGATAGACGGTGTCCCTGTTTGGGAGCCTATAATCTCATCAAAGGAGGCACTCCAGCCCATCTACGCGCGAGACTTAGGATTCTTACAAAGCCCTCTGTGAACAAGCCCAAATGCAGACCAGGGCCACACCAGGACAGCAGTGCAGTGCCGACAGACACACACGTAATACTGGTTGGAGGGAGTTCACAAAATACGTTTCCTCGTCTATAAAACGGGGCCACAGCGGGGCTGACCTCAGAGGGCAGCTGGCGGAACGGCCGCGGTCGCTCAGCAGCCGCGCAAACGCGTGGGAGGCTCCGGGGACGAGAGTGTTGAAGAGGGCAGGGCAGGGGCTGCGGAGTCCCAGCACTCGGGGGTGCGCAGTGGGGTCACCCAGCACCATCCGACCGCCCCAGTGAGTGGGGGCCCCTGGGGGAGGAGGCAAGTTCTCCCCAAGCCTCTGCCCCCTTTCCTGCTTCCAAACGCAGCCCCCGAAACCATCTATTCTCAGGCCTGGCCTGTCTCTGGGTGGTTCAAAAGCGTCCCCGGTGTTTTAAAGGCCACTTCTCACTGACCAGCGTGGGCAGGGCCAGCAGGGCAGGCCTTGAGCCAACCCTGGGAGGACAGTTCTGCTCTTGGGCCAACGCGCGGCGGTTCATCAGAGCGCTCCAGAGCAGTGCGTGGCCCCCACGACTGTAAACTCCAGTGACATTTTCTACAATAAACGTGAGGAGTTCACAGTTGCTGCCGTCCCTCCTCCGCTCTCACAGTGGAAATGCCAGCTGCTGGGAAGCTGTTTCCTGTAATTGTCTGATTACCAAGCAATGCTGGCCAAGAAAATATATGTATTTGCAGCTTGTTTTCCCCCCTTTGGTTTCAGGTGTTCCACCTTCTCTCTCACTATGAACCTCCCACTGAGATTGATTCACTGCTGCCTGGACACCGGTCCCCTTAAGGTCATTAAAAAGTCGTTACCATCGTGTGTGCGAAGTCTGTGCCTCGGAAAGCAATTTTCTAGAAACAGAATAAGAAAAATCACTCTCTCTGTAAAAATGCTATTATTCATACATGAAGGTGACACCACGTGACCATGCCCAGGGCTTGTGCTCGTGGTCCATTTTCTTGGTGGGGGACTGCTGTCCTCCAGGAACCCCCAGATCTCTCGGGGAGGCTGCTGGGCGGGATACGGCCTGCGGGCTGGCAGGGAGGCCCTGTGGGGTTTCCACAGGCCTGGCTGTCGCTTCCAAGGTGAGCAGTGGACCTGACCACACACGCGCACCCTTCCCCCAGCAGGCAGGAGAAATGAGGGGAGCTGGCCCTGGTCGAGGCTCACGCCCTGCGGAGTGTCGGAGTCCCATCCCCGCCCCTAAGGGAAGCCGTCGCGCGTACGAAAGCTGGACCGCGGCCTGCCTCTCAGACCACGCCTCCAGGAAAGAGAAGCAGAACTAGGATAAGTGACGACAGCCAGTGACAACTATTAGGTTCAGGTCACAGTTTCACAAAAAGGACTGGGGACGAGGGGGCAGGAGGAGAGGAGACGGTGAGGATGCTGTTCGTCTCAGCTTTCTGACCCCATGCCGGTCAGATCTTCAGGCAATTCTCAACAAAAGGTAAGCTCTGCAGTTGGAAGCTCCCTCTGCTCCTCTGAGAGTGGAGGCAGGCCCAGAATTCTGGCCCTGGGTCCCACCCGCTCCGGCCTCCACAACGCACAGGAGGTCCAGGAAGTGCAGGCGGCGAGGCTCACTGAGCCCGGGCTCCCTCCTCTCCCGGCCACTCCTCTGCAGCCCCTGCACTCCTCTCTCCCTACACCCGGCTTCCGGCTTCCGCAGCCCCTCGCTTCTGCTTGGGGAAGCAGGGCTGGCGCGGCAGCAAGCTGAGCAGGAGGGAGCATCTGAGGAGTAATAAGATCAGGAGGTCTCAGTTTAGTACCAATCCTCCATTACATTGCATTAATATCTAATCACATTACAGTTCATTTTCACTAACACAGCCTGAGAGTTGAATATATGATTTCATTTTCAGCGAACTGGATACCAATCCTAAGACCAAATATCAGTAGGAAGGGAAGTTGCTTAGTTAGGGCGAGGTCATGAACATCTCTCCTTCCCCAACTATCAGATTCCATTTCCCCTGAACTTCTTCAAAATAACTTGAAATGCTGCTTGGTAGGGAAGGGACAAGGCGGCACTGGAACAGTCGTCACCACAGCTGTGCCACATTTGCAGTCACTGTGCGACTTCCAAGGATACTGCCTCAGCCAAGATTTCCCAGGGCCAGAAAACCACCCCCACCATTCCGTCCACGTGAAAGCTGCTCCGCCATTTTCGTTGAACTTCATTGATAGCTGCACAAATACAACAACTCGACAACTCGCTGCGTACACAGAACCTCTTCTCAGCAGGCGAACTTCCGGGAAAGACCACGGGCACCAGAGGCCTGGCAGGCCCCTCAGTGCAGAGCCAGCACTGCGTGCGGAGAGGGAGGTGGGCAGGAGCAAGGAGGTCAAAAATAAACACGGTCTTTGCTTTGGGAGCTTAACAAAAACCAAAATCCCCACACAGGAGTGAAGTCCAACCCCGTACTGGCTCTGACCGACAAATCACTGCTCTTCCCTGCATCGTACTTTCCTCGTTGGTCCAATACCGACAGAAATGACATCACTCCTCTGGTCACAGAAGCACAACTAGAATGCGGTCCCGATTACGTCTCGCTGTAAATATGACTCTATACACGTGCACATTCAAAGAGAGACGTCCGTAGGGATGTTTGCCAAAATGTTGATCAAGATTTTAGCTTTCGATGTAAGAATTTCAAGAATCATTTAGTTTACTTTTGTACTTTTCTGCATTGTTGGAAGTTGGTAGAGTGTAGATGTCAGCATTTAAAACAGTGCCCGTCTTGCCTGCTGCCCAAGGATTTAATATGGATCACTTGAGAGGAAGCGGGTGCAGATGCCAGCACTGCACTATCAGGCAAAGTATCTCCAGTTGAGACGCTCGCTGGGAGACAGTCCGGACAGCAGGTTTCCTGCTAGGAGTTCAGGGACGGGGCTGTGCAGCGTGGCAGTTGAGAGCACGAGGCCTGGAGCCAGGCTGCCTGGATCTGAACCTCAGTTTTGTACTTTTACCAGCTCTGTGACCTTAGGCAAGTTGCTTAACCTTTCTGGGCCTTAATATCCTCATCTGTAAAATAGGAGTAATAAAAACAACTATCTAAAATTATTTTGTGAAGATTAAATACATTAACAAATGTAAAGTATCTAGCAAAGTGTTGGCATATACAAAGAACTAAAAAAATCAGTTGATATTATTATTACTGCTATAATTACCATTCAGCCACACAAACCTGGACAAGACATCCTAGCTCCGTGGGCCTCATCCGTGAGTCATCAAGTTTGACAGTGTAGGGTGATGATGACCACAGATGTTCCCAGGGACACCCAAAGCAACCGTCATCAGCACCCACTTCTTGGGGGAAAGACAGGCAGCTGGGCTTTGGAAGAATTAACAAGTATGTGTTGACTACATTCTTGAACTTGGCATCTGCTGGGTATTACGGGGGAATCCACGCAAGATATAGTGCCCACCTTTAGGAAGTTTATAATCTCACCAGGGAGATTAGTCATCCTTTCACAAACTAATCAGAGAACAATGCAAACAGTACAGTGGTCCCAACTTAAAAACCGGTGTGTTCCAAAAATTCCCTTGTACTTGATTTTTTGATGCTTAGAAGCAATTTTTCCACAGAAATATAGCTATTAATTTTGATGGGGTTCCAAGGCCTACCCACAAACTCAATTTAACCCATAATGAGGCTGAAATACTATGGATATGATGTTTAAAAAGGAAGAAAAAACATCGTTGCCATAGTAGTAATAAACAAGCCAGAAAAACAGGGAATTTAAAGCAATCTTTCTAAAGCTACGGCTTGAGGAATGAGGATTAAATACTGTAATGGATATAAAATCATACGGCTGCAGCTGGAACACCATAGGGGGCCTGTTAACAAGGAAGGCGAAAAAATGGGCCAAGTGTGTCATCCTAAAAGCCTCTCCCATCCACAGACCACGGTGTGATTTACAAAGTGCCTCACTAGCACAATCTAACTTATTTGGTTTGTGACACAATCTGTTCGGTAGGCAGGTGGCCAATGTGAATCCCATTTCAGAGGAGAGGAAACTGAGGCAAAGAGAAGCTAAGTAACCTGTGCAACCTATCAGAGCTGTCAGGTGAGGTGTCAACAACAGAAGCCAGATTTGATGACTGTGAGTTTGTGCTGTTTTCCCCAGACTCCAAGGCTGGAAGTCACAGAGGCCAGAAGCGTGGGGATCACACAGAGCAGCTCACAAGCTGACCTCGGGCGGGGGCAGCGTCCGGAAGTCTGCATTTCCTACGTGAAATGGGGGTGAAAACCCCAGTGGGGTTGTGAGGATGCCACGAGAAAACACAAGGAGCTTGGCACATGGCGAAGGCCAGTCCCCGCTGGCCGTCACTGCCGTCCTCGCGCTCGCGCACGCAGACCGAACACGGGCGGGGGCTCGGCCGGTGCTCCCTCTGCAAGAAGCCAGCGTGGAGAGAGCGAGCTAAGACACAGAAGGCCGGGCTGAGTTACGGGGTAACACATACAATGCGGGACTACACACAAAACTGTGTGTTACTCATGGAAACGCACGTGCCTGTGAAATACCTTTAAATATTCTGGAAGGGTATAAGCTAATTCATGACAGTGGCTGTCTCTGGGGAGAGGGTGAGGAATGAGACCACTGATGGGGAACAAAGGAGATTTCAGCATTTGCTGGAATGTTTCATTTCTTTGATTAAAATAAAAAGACTTGGAGTGTATGCAAAAAATATTAACTACGGTCAGTTCTCGGGGATGAGTATGTGAGTGAGTGTTATATTACTATTTATTCTTTTATGTCTCTTAAATGGTTCTTGAAATAAAACGAAAAGAGAGAAGACAGGGATTAAAACGGTGCCTGTGTTTCTAGGAGAGAGAATCCGCCAGAGGTAGAATGAACTGCACCGCAAAGTAAAAATCAGGGGCAAGTGGAGCTGGTTCCCCAGAAGGGGTGTGCTGTGTCAAGTGGCGCTGCTGGTCCGTCTGGAGGAAGCAGAGGACAGGCCAGCGCCGGGCGGGGAGGACAGTGCAGTGGCCTCGGCACAGGCGGGGCTGGTGTGAGCGGTTCTGGACCATGGCACCGCCCGGGCCCAGGGGTGCTGGGAGAAAGGAAGACGGCGGGGCTCAGCCGAGAGCGGCCTCCCTTGTTCTGCCTCTCTGGGGATTCCGGATCCTACGCCAAGGGGGAGGGCGCCTACTCCTCTTGAATCTGGACAATTACGTGACTCTACTGCATATCTACGGAGAGAATGGCAATGTCGGAAACTTTCCGCAGCAGACCCGCTGACCACCAGGGAGACAGAGGTGAGAACGTGCCCGGGCAGGGCCAGACCGGCAGTTAAACACAGCAAACCCAACACGGCTTGGTCTCTGGTCTCTCGTGGAGCTCCCTCCACTGGAAAGGCAGTAAAGCAATGTAACACGTGCTTCCTATCGATGTACGTGCTGTGTATCATACGCATGCGTGCGCACAGACACACAGACACACCCAGAGAGGAAGGGCGAAGGGTGAGGAAATGCGGCATCTTTCTTTGTCACACCTCAGAGAGAAGACACGCGGGAAGCGAGTGCCTTCACACGGAAGAACCCCAGAAAGGCTCCAGGCCCTGAGTCAGCAGCCATCCCCGAAGGCGGAGACGTGCCGAGGGCAGAGGCAAGCAAATGGAGCAGGTGCACTCCCCGGACCCCTCCCACGGTCCTGCACGGTGGGCATGAGTCTCTTGCACGGCGACAGCAGACGGCTAGTTCACCCTGGACACCGTGAGCAGAGACAGTCTGGGGTGCCAGGCGCAGCAGAGGGTGGGATCCTGCAGTGGCTGGAGCAGAGGAGTCGCACGGAGGAGAATGTTCCAGGCGATGAGACACCCCCCCTTTCCCCCCGGCGATCCAGGCCTAGCCCCCAGAGGGCACTCTCTGGAGACGACCAGCACGAGAGGAGAGACCTAAAGATAACGGCCCCCCCCTCCTTCCTTTCCATAAACGTTTGTCAGGTGCTCACTGCGGGACGGGCCCATTTTGGACCCGGGATACAGCAGAAAACAAAGTCCCTGCCCTGAAGGAGCTCACGTTTTAGTGGAAGCCAGACAGGCAGAAACACAGGCTCTTTACCCGACTTAAAGAGGGGCTATGAAGAAAAATAAAACTGTGAATAGACTGAGAGGGACACACTGCTTTAGTGGACATATTTAAGGAAGTTCTCTCTGGTAACCTGACGACCCGGCCGGGACGTGCGGAAGGAGGGAACGGCCGGGCGGATCCAGAAGCGCGTTGCGGCGGGAAGGAGCAGCAGCGCAGGTGCGGCTCTGCCTGAGTGGGGGCGTCTCCCCGCCAGCGCCCACCCCGCCGGGTGAGCCCCAGTGCGGCCCACAGACCCGGCGCCACGACAGGCCTCCCGCCGGCTCTCGGCGTCTGCCGTGTGCAGGTGGCCAGCCGGTCAGGGAGCCCCGAAGAAAGACTCTAACACGAAAGACAAGACCAAGAGCAAGCAGAGGGAGAGAGAACTCAGAGGATACGGAGACAATTCAGGAAGCAGAATAAACCTTCAGGGAAAAAACCCCAAATTATCCTCGGAACGATAACGGAAAGCACTATTATTAATGTACCTTTGAAATAGAATAAAATGATATAAAAAGAAACATTTAGAGAACAACAAAGTACTCTTGTAAATTAAAACTCTGACGTGAAGTAAATAATTCAACAAATAGGTTAGAAACTTATTGATAAGTTGGGGAAATTTCCCAGAATGTCAAACAAAATAACGAAGATAGAAAATAAAAGAAAAAGGCTGAGGGAACGAGAGGATCAAACCAGGAGGCCCACTATCCAGTTAGCAAGGAAGCAGAGAAAGCGTGAGCCTGGAAGTCACCAAAGTCCTCATGATGAGAAACTTTCCCAAATACAAAGGACGTGGGTTTCCAGGTTAAAGGGCCCACTGAGTGCCACTACGATAAACAAAAGGACCCGCACCAGAGAACATCACCGAGAAACCCTAGAAGATCTTCAGTGCTCCTAGAGGGGAGCGGGCAGGCCAACACACAGACCTGGAATCAGATGCACGTCAGAGATTTCAAGAGCAACGCTGGGGGTTAAAAGATAATGGAGCAATTCCTCCCAAATGCTGAGGGAAGAATTAGTTCCCAGCCAGAATACCAGTCAAGTGTGAGGACAGAATAAAGAAACCTTTCTTCAGGCATAAATCTCAAAAAAATCACCTCCAATGCATTCACAAGAAACTACCAGAAAATGTGCTCCTCCAAAATAAAGGACTAAACTAAGACAAGGACGGTTATGGGATCCAGAAAATGGCGGATCTGGCACAGAATAAACGCAACAGGAATTCCTGGGATCGTGGCAGGAGATCCCAGGATGACAGCTGCACAACCGGCCCAGAGAGCAGCGGTCCACACTGAAGCGGGGAGGCAGGCGGCCCCAGGGGAGAAGTCTCAGGGGCCGGATGTGTTAGGCCAGGTTGGGATAGTCTGTGTTGCTCTGACAAGAGTTAGGGGGAAGAATCAGTGATAAGTACGTAGGAAATTAATGAGATATATGGAAAACTAAGCAATTTTTAACTCTAGGAAAAACAAATGATAGAAAAAAGGAAGGTTATTGTAGTATACGATATGGCTTGGCTCTGAAAAGAGTTACACAGTCATGCTAATGCCAACAATAAATTTGATACAAAGAGACATTAATTGTGATCCATCTAAGCAGGAAGACGGGGAGAGAGGAACATGCACGTACTTGTGAGGGGAAGGGTAACAAGGCCAAATTCTTATCTTTCAGAGTAAGACCACAGTAGACATTTTCAGTAATGGAATCAAGAAATAGCAGAATAGGCACACAATTTAGAATATGAAGGCGTAGACCAAAACAACAGGTCTAAACGAGTTGAGCATATCTGCCTCAAGATTTAAAAGCCTGATCACATGTTACGCTGGACAAGGTGGGGGGACACAGGCCCTCAGGCACGCTGCTGGAGGAAGTGTAAACTGATGTACCCCAACTAGCAAAACATCAGATGCATGTCCCGCTAGAGCTAGCAACTCCCCTGCACTAACTTACGACATGCTCCCGGCACAGGGAACCAGCAGAAACAGGCACTGCGCTGCAGCACTGTCTGAACCGCGAGAGAACAGAAACAGCCGAATGCTCATCACTGGGGGCTGGTTCGGCAAATTACGGCAGATCCCCGTCCCTACCACGAAAGAGGGTGCAGCTGCAGGGGGAGGGAGGGAAACTCAGGGGATCCCCAAGGTATAGAAAAATCTGTATTTAAAAAAAAAGGGTCAATAATGTAATGATAAGTATTAGCTGAATCCACAGTTCACGTGAATTCTAAAATTATGCTGAAAAGAGAAAAGAAAACAAAACGGGAGAATACAGTTTTTTTTGGGTTTTTTTTTTTTTTTTAAGAGACAGGATCTCACTCTGCCACCCAGGCTGGAATGCAGTGGCATGATCACGGCTCACTGTAACCTTGAGCTCCTGGCCGCAAGGGATCCTCCTGCTCAGCTTCCTGAATAGCTGGGACTACAGGCGTGTGCCACCATGCCCAGCTAATTTTTAAATTTTTTGTAGAGATGGGTCTCACAAATTTTATGTTGCCTAGGCTGGTCTCAAACTCCTGACCTCAAGCCATCCTCCCGCCTCGGCCTCTCAAAGTGCTGGGATTACAGGCGTGAGCCACCGCATCTGGCCTCACACACTTGTTTATGCATAAGCTATGTCTGGGGCAGAGGTGGATAGGAGGGAGACATTTTGCCATCTATAGTTTTTGATTTTTAAATCACATTAAATGTATTTTCTTTGAATATATCTTTTCAAAATACTAGTATTTTGTTTCAAAGAGGAAAAAGGAAAGCAGAGAGTGGGACTTGGGGTGGGGAGGGGTAAAGCAGGAGACTGCCGCTTTTTGTTATAAGTCTTGTGGTTCTATTTGACTCTTAAAACTATGTCCATGTGTAACTTTGACAAACATAAAAATATTTAAAGTTTAAAAAAAAGCAGAGCCAAAAAAGGAGCACAGCCACGGTGACAAGGAGTGGAAGGGGTATGCGGAGAACGGCTTTATTTACAGCCTGTGGGAGCAGGGCTGGGAGGCAAGCGTGAACCTCTGGAAAAGATTCTCAAGAGGGAGGCGATAATCAAGGCTGTCCCCTGCCAGCTGAGCTGACGGCGGTGCCCTCTCCAAGCCGCATGGCGCTGAGGCGTGACGGGCACTAAAGGCCTTGCGTGGACACGGACACTTGCCCGAAGACCGCTCTGACTCCTTGGTGGGCGCACCTCCCACGCTGCGCCCCGCTGCCCGCCGTCCCCCTAGGCACGCTGTTCTCGTTGTCCGGCGCAGGGCTGTGATGGGCCAAGGACCACAGTCATCTCTTCAGTCCTATCTGGAGACGATCTGCGGACTGGGCATGTGAGGGAGAGGGCGTTTTCCACTGCACGGGTACCATGGGAATTACCACGTTTTAGTAGCTCTTAAACTGGGCCTGCACGTCTTTCCTCGCTGGCTCCCAGAGGCAGAGCTCGACAGGGTGTCCCATGCAGCAGAGACGCGAAATCAGCCCTGATCCTGTTCACTCCTTCCAAAGAGCTCCCACAGCCCCAGATCGCCGAGGCCAATGTACCCTGAAGCCTCGGTGCGCAGGCCTCTACCTCCTCGGCACAGGAGTAAGTTCATTGGTTCTGGATGATGCTTAACTGAGTTTTATGGCTCCCTCGCTGTCCAGACGGGGAATTCTGGGCTTGCCCCATTCACCCTGTCTGTCCATTCAACACCTATTTATGGAGGACCTCCATGTGCAGGCTTGGGGAAAATGGGGCTAAGTTGTTCTGGCCTGACTACAGACCCGAGGCGGCAGGGCGACAGAGCGTCAGCAGCCACGGGGTCACTGACTGTTTGTCCACCTGCCGATCAGCCAAAGGCTCACTGAGATCAGAAGCTGCATGTGGGAGGTTCACAGACATGTTTTGCTGGTTTGTTGAGTATTTTTAAAAAGTGAGCAAGCTACCACTTAAAAATCAAGAGATTCAACACCAAAATACAGATTTCTGGTTTTTCTTGAAAACCAGAAGATCTGGCATGCATGACTCCTCTTCCTGCATGACAACGCGGATGGAGCCGAGGAGAGCTTCTGGTGGTCTCTCTCACCCCGGGAGCCTGCCCTGGCCTGCTCCACTCCCTCACACCACCCACCCAGCCCGAGGAGGTGGCCAGGTTTCTACCCCAGCCTTAGAAAGAGTTCAGGTGGTGTTAAAATGGAATGATTTAAGATTTTAACTCTTGCACAGAAATCCCACCAACCTCAAACTTCTTTGGGGATCTAGCACCGTACTGACATAAAAATTATGTTTCAGTATTTTAAAAATTAATAATATATATATTCTTACACTGTTCTTTCTTGCCTTAAGACAGGTACAACTGAAGTTCCTGGAAGGATATAGGAACTGGTACGGTCTTCAGTCCCTGCTGCCTCTCTTCCCCACGACTGCGGTTGGTAGAAATTGGTTCTAGCTAGACCAGCAGTTCTCGGCCTTGGCCACACATCAGAAACACCTGCCGGGCTTCTAAACATCCCAACTCCCAGACCATACCCCAGACCAATTAAAACTCGGAATCCGGGCGTCAGAGTCCTTTATAAACTCCTCAGGTGACCGCAGTGTGCAGGCTGGGGAAGGGCTGGTGGGGAGCAGCACGGACACGTGGCACCCTGTCTAATCACTGTCCCTCAGTCTGAGCTCCCGCCTGGCATTCCTGGATCTCAGGTGGGCATTTTGTGCGTTCTAGCAGAGGGGGAACGTCAGGCCTCTCTGGTAAATGCACTCGCGTCTACTGCTATGACATAAGCCAGTCTTGGGTTTTCTCATAGCCTAATTCTCCCTTTTAGAGGGGGGGTTGCCTCGCCAAGAGAAGGTCAGGACCCTCCTGCCGGCTCCTCATAGGAGTTGAGCTGAAAGCTTCTGACCCCTGTGGTATCTACAGAAAGGTCTGTGTCGCAGGGACATCCATGGAGTGTTTGAACGACCGCGTGGGGAGAGAAGGGTGGGGCTGCTTTAATAGTCCACATCGCACTCAGTCCCCACCCCCGAGCTCCTGCTCCCCCCTGCCATACAGCCTCCCTGATTCCCCTAAGGGGGTGCGGTAATTGACGATTCGCATTCCAAAGCTTGGCTTACATCCTGCTAGCCCGTCATATTTAATTACATTTTAACTATATTCGTCTTCGATAATAGCACGAACATAATTTAGATAATTATCTCTCTCTCTCTCTCTCACTCTGACTCTGTCTGTCTCACTTAGAGCTTCTTGCAACAGAAATCGCTTTCTCTGCTCAAACATATAAACAGACTCTGGGGCCAAGTGTTTTTCTCTCTCCTGCAGCAGCAGCTGTGCTAGAAACGCAATGGTTTTGAGTATCATGCAGAAAAAAGCAAATTTGTGTTTCTTCCTGTCTTTGCATCCATGTTTGTACACAAGCAGTGGTAGAAGAGTGTGTGTGCACGTGCGCATGTGGGCGAGAGCTTGGTGTGGTGTAGAAACAGGGGCCTAGTCAATCAAATTAAGTGTCTACAAGCACCCTCTTGGTCTGGCATTTCTTTCTTACAAGGTTTAATGGTTTCCCTCACAAATTTAAACTCCATTGCAGCAGTTCTAAACGTCTAGTAAGTCTTTTGAAGAGATGTGTTCTTTCTAATAGGGCTTCTGTCACACTTGGATCTTATAATTAATGGCCTATGCCCTTGTCTATTATCTGCCTTCTCCAAGAGACCGTCAGGTCCGAGAGGGAAACTTGGGACTCTTCAGGGAGTGCGTCTGGAACACGCCGCTATATTGCCAGGAGTTCCAGACCCTCCCAAACACCAAGCGGGCCACACAACTCTGAGCTCCTAGGCCTAACAGCTCCCCTCCTCTTACCCCCTCAGGGCAAAAGGTGTTCTTTAGGAGCCTTTGTTAGTTTTTCAGGAGAAGCTGAGCTCTTTAGGTACAAAGATTTTATATTGCAAAGTTCAGATCACTAAGAAGATTTTGAACAAATAAGGGAATAAGAAACGGGTTCAGAAATAGCTACTGTCCAAGCTACTCTTGCTCAAAGTTTAAGGATCTAGAGCCTCAAAGAACCTTAACAAACCAACCCACAAGACACCGTGTGGAGACAGGAGGTTGTGGGGGTCCTCCTCCTCAATCACCGGGGCTCTGCCCGCGCCCTCGGGGCTGTCAAAGGCTCTAGTGCGTACGGATCTTGCATGGAACACTCACTCTGCCTCAGCCCTGCCCGTTGTCGAGCAGGGGTGTGTTTGTGCAGTTGACAGATGACTCTTGCTGCCTCTTGTATGGGAGGCCAGAACTCCTAGCTGTCCTGGGCATAAACACTCAGACCAGACTCCAGGAGCCCGGCAGTGTCTAGACCAACACTCTGCCACCACCATTCGAGTCCACAACCGACCCTTCCCAGGCACCCACTGCCGGCTGGCGTGCAGGAGGGACATCAGCAAGTCAGGGGGCTTGAGGAGGGGTCAGCTAGGACTATGGGACGTGGCCCTGCACAGGCTCCAAATTCCTTGATTTGCTCCACGTCGTTCACTTGGGATGTTCCTTTGTTTGACCTCTCAGTGCCTAGCTTAGGAGCTTGGGAATTTGGCTGAAATTTGCCTGAAATACACAAAAACCAGAGTCTAGGTCTCCACTGAACGGCAATGGCAGAGCCAGCCGCTCGGCCACACTTTCTGCCAGCGGGCACCTCTGGCGGCTGGTGAGGGGAGAGAGCAAATTCCGTGTGCTGTTCCCCGGGGGTTCCCTGTCCCCAGCAAACAATGCTGCACACAGTTACTGGCGTAGTGGCCGCTGTCAGCCTGGAAGGAGAGCAGGCTGACTGAAGAGGCTGCTGCCTCCTCCTCAGGGGCTCCCTGTGACTGCCTGGTGCCGGCCCCCTTGCCCCAAACGCCTGCTGGAATGTGAGGGCGAGGCACCGGCAAGAGCCAGTTCTCAAACGTTAAGAATTTGGCAATTTCATTTCCTAGTATTTCAAATGACAAAGGGATTTAGAACACAATGGAGACTAAATGGCTCCTGAATTTCAGGTTTAAGAAAAAAGGTTGCTTTTATGGAAATCAATGCCAAAGGCCCATGCAAAACAAAAGTGGGCCCTGACCTCAGAAACCTACGAGAGCACGCACGGCTAAGCACGTGAGTGGGCTTCCAGAGGATCACTAGACATTCTCAGAATCAAACCTGATCAATTTCATACCTAAAAATTACACTAAGCCCCTGCGGGTGTTCTAATCTGATGACATGCCAAATTCGTTCAGCACCTAACACCAGGCAGATATTCAGCAAAATCTTTAAAAATAGACTCTCCCTCTCCAGCCATTAAGGGCCTGATATTTGCAGCTGAACAGATAAGAAATTGCGGGCACTGGGAAAAGCTTAAAAAAATCTCCAGAGTCCAAAAAAAAGTTTCCTTATGAAGAAAACTATCGCTCTTAGCACGGAGCTGCCCGAGATTAGCCTAGAGCTATTTAATGCACCAGAACCTCTGAGTTCCCTAATAAAAACGTGACAAGTCTTCCAGGCAGGCCCCATAAAGGCCCTTTCCGGAATTTGCATTAACTGTCACATGCAACACAAAGCGCTGCGTTCCAGGTGAACACTCAAGACGGTGACTGATCCGCACGCGGCTCTGAGGCAGGATGGGCACGCGACCATCTTCCTTCTGGGGCGGCTTCTGTCAAAGACGCTGAATTTTAAAAAATCATTTCTCCTTCTTTTCAAACATTTTCTTGATTAAAGAGAAATCACCATCACCACCTGGCAGCTTGGTATTGACGACCTTCTGAGTCCAATCTTCGGTGGCCTCGACCTCTCAGACTTACAAAGGGTGCATGTTCTCTCTCAGGCCCCTCGCTCTCCACTGGCCGGTTCCAAGTCCTCTCTGGCCTCTTCCCCAGATTCCTGCCACACGCTGGCCTAGTGCAGGCAAGAACCAACGTCCCCCGCAACCCTGCTTCCTTCTGCGCATCTCAGCGCCTTCCGCCAGCTGCCGTGCGGCATTAGGCTGATCCAGAGTGTAGGAAGGACTGAGCCAGCCTGGGGCTGCCCATGAGCTCACCAAGCAGGTGGACAATGAGACAGGTGACAAGGGCATATGTTAAGTACATATATAAAGCTAGACAAGCTAAATAATTTACGACATAAAATCAGATGCTGGAGGTAGGCCATCTGAACCATCAGATCGTTTAATCGGTCAGAGGAGCAAAAACAGGGAGAGGCAGGCTGCATAGGAGGTCCCTTGTCTTTGTGAGGAACCCTAATTCCCTCAGGCCAGTAACCTCAGAGATTCTCTCCCCATACTTTGCAAACCTGCGTATGTGTGTGCCCAAGATTTGAGGCAGTGTATTTCTTAACACGTGCTTTGAATTTTGTTCATGCCCCCAAGGCTGAGATGTCAAACAATGACTTCTTTACTACTTCACAGTAAACAAGCAGCCACGAGACAGGAGACATGTCGGAAAATACAGCTTCCTTTCGGACTGTGTGTCAGTCTACCCCATTCACCGCGCCAGTCCCCTGCCCTGAGGGTTCTGCAGAGTTGAAAGCAGATGCCAAGAAGTCAAATTGCATTCAACAAGGTTAAAAGTCATCCCTGGCACGTGGAAATCTCCTGCAATAAAATACCATAAGGCTGTTGCTGAAGCTAAATCAGCTCATTTTTCTATATTATTTCTTGGGGAGGAGGGTTGCTGGGTGAAGGGGATGGGTAAGAACACTGACCAGTAACTCTCTCTGATTCTATTGTCAGCCTTTCAAATCAGATGGATCAGCTATTAATCTCAGAAAGCCAGCAGTGAACGTGGGCAATAAATTTGTCATCATTTTATGAATAAGCTCTCGGTCATGAGGGCTTACTGTCTGGCAATTCACCTTTTCCATGATATTTTCTATCACTTGTATTTTGGAGCGTCTTAGAAAGAATATTATTTGTGTTTGTGGAGATCGGAACATAAAAAACCCCGAGAGTGATGGAAACGTAGGGGCAGGTTTCAGTGTCTGCCTCCGGGCTCGCTCAGCGAACGGTTTACCAACGAACCCCCGTGAGCAGCACGGGGACAGGAATCACCGTTCCGGGCCCAGGAGTGCGCCTGTCCCCTCGCAGGCTCTCATGGGGGCCCCGTTAGCGCCAGACGACGTCGCACGTGCCCATTGGCTTTCTGTCAAGGATTGTCGAATAGAGCTGTTGGTAATCACAGCTGGCAAGTTGTTTAGTCGATATTTTTGAAAAGTTCAACCAAGTGTGTGAAAGCACAAAGTGGATTTTCCTATAGTTGCCAGACGATTTGCTCATCTCCTCCCTTGTGGCGGCTCTGCCACCGTCAGGATCACGCTGGCGCCCTGCTGGGCGGTCCTGAGGGCTGCGGGTGTGACATGTAGAGACAGATGAAATTTCAGCTGCTCTATCATTCAGTTGTGTTTTTTTTCATCAAGTCAGCAGAACTCTAGATCCGAAACTCATACCAAAGAGCCTTTAAACTAGAGGTTAACTAAAGCCCCCCCAATCTAACACCACTGCCGCTAATAATTCCAGTCTATTCCATCCCTTGCCTAAATACTGCCCCAGGGAAAAGGCTCTTAAAATCAATTTTAAGGCTTTGGGGAGGATATCTATATATTCACCCTTCATTCCCTTTGACGAACCACCGCTCTATTCTGTAATTAAAGATGACCGGTGTCATTTTGGAACCATTTCTTCTGGATATGACAAAACACCCTGAAGGGGAAACACTGAATTAAGAATGCACCTCTGACACCACACAGTCTGTTCGCTCAGTGTATGTGACCGGGCCTCCAGTGAATGATGGCTATACCTGTGGGATGTCCATTTTTGTTTTGTATGATTTTTTTTTCTTATCTTCAATTTTATAGCCTTTGTGGGAAAGACTATGATTCCCAACTTACAAAATGCCCAGATTAGCCGATAGATTTGGGGACCAGCATACTGGCACAGCATGTAGAGCACTCCTGGGAGTCCCTGGCTAGGACCATGGTAGCTGAGTGGGTCAGAAACGTAAGCGTTTGGGAAGCACAGTTCCCTCTGAAGATCTAGATGTTGGAACTCCCAAGTCTGAGTCCCTGGAGAAGCAGGTTTTCTGCATGTGTAATGGCAGGGTTACGTCCCCTACTCCTGAACTCTATTATCATTTCCCCGGCACAGGAGTGCTCAGCAGCTGGTGACAGCATCTGAAGCACTTGCTGTGGCAGTGAAATTCTCACTGGTTCTCATAACAGAACCACCATACAATGAACTGTGTTGTCGCTGTCACTAACACCTTCGTGATCAGCGAAGAACGTAGCAGCCACCCTCCGGACAGAACACCAGCGATGCTCCAGTCCAGGGCGGGGGCGCAGTGCAGGCATGCATTCATAAATGCTTCTGATGCACACTCTGAGGTGCTTATTCCAGGGGGTCTCAAACTCGGGAAATTCGGCATCGCCTGGAAGGCATGCTAAAACCCGGGCTGCCGGGCCCACTCTTGGAGTTTCGGATTCAGTGGGTGTGAGGTGAGGCCTGAGAATCTGCATCTCTACTTAATAACATGTTCCCAGGTGATGCTGATGGTCTAGGGGGCCACACTTTGAGAATTGCTGTTCTGTAACAAACAGGTCAAGCCTATGCCCCACTAGGTAGAAGGCAGCAAGTTGAAAAATCATAGGAGGCTTTGGAGTAAGAGATCGGGAAGTCTTAGGAAGATAATTTCAGCGGCGGTGACCGATACAGAGATACTATACTGTAGGCAGAAAGGTTCCAAATGCAGCCCTCAGAAGTACCCCACAGGTATCCTGGCCAGGTACAGAGGTTTGCTGGCTCAGATTACTATGATGCGGGAGGGGCTGCGACAGGATAGGAAGTCCACCAGACGAGGAATCACAACATCTGGGTTTGGGCCCAGGTTTTGCCTCTCACTAGCTGCATGGCCTTGGGTGAATCACTTGATCTCTTGGGTTTCTGCTCTCACAACTGGAAAATGCTACCCTGCAGCTGGCTGTGAAAATCAAATGAGGCGGAGGCTGGGCGAGCGCGCTGTAGACTCTCACTATGAACGTGAGGCGTCACCCTGCTGCCGCCACACCTGTGTTCTTGAGGCACGTCCTGTCTGCTGCAGGACTCACCGGGCCCTCTCTTACAAGCAGACTCTCCCAGGCTCCAGTCTTCTCTCTGGGAAGGGCAAATTCAGGAAGTGGCTCCACAGCTAGGTGAGCCTTGCTGGGGATCCCGCTCTGGTTATGTACTGGGGTCCCATGTCCAGGCCCTGACCTTCTTGGTCTAGAATGTGCCCCCACTCTTGCTTGGGTTCTAATCCTGAGGCTGAGTGTGTGCAGCGCGGACAGGAGCTCCTGAGAAGGATGGCCATGCTGGGGCTACGACTGGGCAGCTTTATAGAGGGAACGCTGTTCATCCTGACTTCATCTTCTCTATTCTCGAATCCCAACTGATCAACAGACTATGTATTTCTCAGGCACAACAATTTAAGGACACTTTCTAGTTATAGATGAATAGATGACATTTTATCTGATGTGGGAAGAACAATCCATTTGTTGAGTGTGACTTTTTAAACAGACCACTCTCTCATACGTTTTTTGTGAGACCAGACCGTGTACCAGGTTTGGTTACACCGACAGGTAGTGACGACTGACTAGTTCTTTGCACAGGGTGTAGCAAGAAGCAACACACATTCAAGTGCTGCTTAGTCTGTTTCTTTAGGAGGAGGATCAGGAGAGGGACATTATTAAGTCACTACTCTCGCTTTACTGAGTTGGCCACCTAAGTTCACTTCTCAACTTCCATCCTTCTGATTTTCTGAGTTGAAATTGTTCCAATTTGTCACATCACCTAGGAGCCTGATTGTCACGCATCTCACCTGAGATCTTACTATGGAACAACACAACAGCAAAGTTTCGTCACTGACTAAAAATTAAAGCCAGGTGGTCTTAAGATGGGCACGTCTTCCTACAGTAAAATGAACTCAGCGGTCACTAAAAAGATGAAAAAGCAGGTAATGGTGGGTGGTGCTGCCATACAAGCCACCAACAGACATGTGTTACACCCCTCCAAACACGATGACCTGAAGTACACAAACACAAATCATTTCGAACACTGAAGAAGGCATCTGGCTACCCCTGTCATCTTTCCTCAGCTCTCCAAGGAGCTGACAATTAGACCCTCTTTGGCTGATGTATTTTTGATATGGTATATCAACACTATTTCATATGGTATTCATATGGTAATATGGTACATCAGAGTCAGGTGTTGGTGTAGCTGTCTATGCTTAAAATACTCAAATAAACAGCCATGGACATGAACTTACTACCTATTAAGACAACAGAATAGCAGTCCACTCCTTAGTCCCAAGTGTGCTGCCTCTCTGGTCTGGTGGCAGCGCAGGTGGGAGCAGGGGGTGTGAGGCCCAGACTGTGGTGGTGGGGGCCATGTGTCGGGGGCTGTCCTAGGTGGTGAGTGTGTCCCGTCAGGGCGTGGCCCCACCTCCCTTGGTGCTGCGGTTCTGGAATACTGATTTTACCAGCCTCACTGAAGAGCAAGCTGTGTTCTCACAGCTCCAACCTGAGTCCAATGACCCTGTGAATAGGAGTTTACTCTCGGCTTTCGTTGAATAAGCTACTTTAGCAGTGAGAAAAGCTTCTTACCATCCAAAAGTAACTTGTACTTGAAATATTGCTTCTAAGAAAGAGGTATAACCCTATCAGTGTTTGCACTGGGATTTGAAGCTATCCTTTCTGCATGGTTTGACAATATACACTTGTACTGGCCAACAGGGATCTTTTACTCAACTCTCATGAAATTTTACAATGTATGATTCATTTCAGAAATGAGACTTGATAATGCAGCTTTATCACAATGAGAAGGCTGCCTTTAAAGTGTGATTTAATGATGCCTATACTTACTCGCTGACATCTTTATAAAACTGTTATGTGGAAATATATTTGTCTTTTCAAAAATAATTCTTCCTTTTACAGGCGTTGTTCAAGAAAGCTACACATTAACAATGTGCAGAAAGAACAGCAGTGGTCTGGCTTGCGGAGGCAACGTCACACCAAGCACCATCGCTGCCTTCTTCAGGTTCAGGTGACACCACCGTGCCTGGCAAACATCGCCTCCTTCCCAGCTCCTTCTACCCGTGCATGCGCGTCCTGGCTCGGGGCTGCTATTGCAACCAGAGGGTAGACAAAGGCTCTCCAAGGTCATACAGATGCAACAATGCAGAAAAATAAATAAGCCACTGATTATGATTTAGCACTGCTTTTCTTCCTACCTCAACCTGGTTTATGAGCAGATCTTGATGATTTAACCTTTCAGCCAATTAGAACAGAAGGTTTGATTGACAGCAAATGAATAAATAACATTTTAGTGCAGGAGACAGAATCATCCTCCCCTATTAATCAGTCCCTCTGCCCATGTGCAGGTAACACAATATTCATCACGCCACTCTGTTACAGTCCCTTGGGGTGTCATTTCATGGCCTACCAGTAAAAACTTCACATCTACAGCAACTGCCCCTCTCTTACTGTCGATAACATCTAATTGATATGTCATACCTCCAAGGAATGCAGTAAATTGAAACACTGCCTCCCAAAAGAAAATAAACTGGCAAACAGGTAAATCAGCACCTGCCTTCCTATAATTACCCAGCCACCTCCTGTCCAAAAGCCTCCCCCCAGGAAGCCATCATTACCGTATTCCCCTCAGTCCCAGACATCCCAGCATGGGCCAAAGCCACCCTTAAATTCCTGTGCACGGAATGTCACAGTGCTCTCTGAGAGCAGCCCCTCGTGGGCCACTGCACCGAAGCCGTTTTGCCAGGGAAAGCCCAGCTAGACTGTGGGCACCACAGCATTATGTGGGGTGCAGTTTGGAAGAGAATAATAATAATAATCTAATAACAATATGACAGACTTCCTCTGAAGGGCAGGCAATGCTGTCAGAGATACGATCTCATTTGTTTTTCAAATACCCTTACAGAGTGGGAAGCCGCTGGAATAATTATTCATTGTTCAGAAGAAGAAATGAAGCCTAGAGAAGGAAGAGACTGCTCTAAGCACTTATAAACTGGACAATGAAATACAAGATTTGTCTTCAATAACAGTGCTCTTAGCCACTTAAATACAACATTGAAAACTATTTTAATAAAAATTCTTAAAGATCACATTGGTGAAGAGAGAAAGAACTAAATTAGCATTGATAATTCATTTAGTTTATTTACTTAGTGAAAGAACCCTGATTTTAATAATGGACAAAATGAAATGTATTATATGGTGCTGTGGAAGCACCAGGGATGGGCTGAGGTTCTGGTAAAGAACACTTAATGCTCATCTCTGTTTCTCAAAAATAGAAACACTCACATTTGTACCTTTACACATACATGTAAAACACATGTTCAGAGCTAGCTGTGTCACACACATCTAAACAGGTGTGCGGCCACGTGTTCTTGCTGGCGTCCATTCCAGCTTTCTTTCCTCTGCTTTCTTTACTTATTCTTCACTTAAAAAAAAACCTGATGAGGGCAAGCTAGCAGAAATGAAGTTCCAATCCTGAGTTTGGGGGAAGATCTGTAGATTATCATGACAAAAAATTGAACAGCATCCAACAGTCAATCTCAGTAAACTACAGCATTGAGTAGTCAGCCTTCTCCACGGGGGAAGGTTTCCACACAGGAATCCTGAGCTCAGACACAAGCCCCTGCCTCCCTCCCAGTCCTCATCCACCCACACGCCTGCCTTCCTCTTGTCATACTACTCATTTCTGCCATTTTCTTGTACTCCCTTTGTTTCTTTGTTATTATTTAGTTACTTTTAAATCAGTTACATACAGCCCCAATATTTTCCCTAAACTTTCCCACTTTCTCATCTTGCTTTGGAAATCCCTGTTCTGGGCTTACTTCTTTCTACGGTCTTCTGGAGAGACTGGACATTCTTTAACATTAGGAGGAAGGGACAACGACGCGGTCACAGCACTGGCGTCTTGTGGCTGCACAGCCTCCTCTTCTGTGTCGTCACGCCTCCTCTCGGATTCATCTAGCTGCCTGCCTGGCTCGCCCGAAAGCCCCGGGCCCTCCGAGCGATACTGCTAATCTTGAATACTGCTATGCGCATATTTCTGGATGAGGGCCATCTCATTATGATGAGGAAGAAAATGATTGTCCAAATCCAGTGCTACTGCTTGGGGGAAGAGGATCCTTGGGGCAAAACCAATGTTGGACAAAAAATACTGAAAAACCTCACACAAAGGCTTCTTAGAGATTATCAGCCAGAGTATGCACAACGTGTAAGCAGTAGAAATGGAGAAGCTCTGTCGACTGGAAGGTCTGAACAAGGGTAAGGGGGTGCCACAAATGAAACGTGAAGATAGAAAAGAAAAACCTGTATAAAACCAAAGTCTGCAAAAGAGAGAATGATCCCTTATTAAGCCAAAGACTAGTATGTAGCTGGTTCAGGGATAGAGCTAATTTTTTTTCCATTTATGATTTTCATGACTTATATATTTTATCAAAGCTATCCAAATATCACCGATTACAAATGTGCAGCTTAACATGGATCTTATTTCGGAATATGTGTGTTAGGTGGTGCTTACGTTGTTTACAAGTCTTGGTAATTCAGAATGAAAATGTAATTTCAAGGTTATAAGAATGATGCTACAATTTCACAATCCAATTAGGGTAAATCCATAAATGAAGGTCAGAAAGTCACATTTATTTTAAAGTAACTAACTCCTGATGGAATTCTTGCTGGGATGTGGTGAATGGATGTCTCAAGGAGCTCTCCGGTGAGAGGGGCACGGATCCTCACCGTGGACAGGAAGACAGGAAAGAGCGTGCTGTCTTTGTGGGTGCCCACCAGGGCAGCCTTTGCCCTTGTACCAAAATCTCAAAGGCAGAAACACCCTCTGCATGTGGGGCCCAAAGCCACCCGTGTCTTTTTCTCCCACAACACCGTGGACAACTAGAATAGGAACAAATCAACTAAGGTCGCTGTCACCTCTTGCCCAGTGACGTGTCCTAGAGGCTTTGAGAGTCACTTGAACCAAGTCATCCGCAGTCAGATTCAGAGGCAGTGGGAAGGTACAGAATGCTCAGGGACGTTAGGAAACCGGCCCAGCAGAACCTAAGGTGAAGGCCAAAGCTTCCCCAGTGGTAAGATCTAGGAGAACAGGGACACTCTCTGGCTCTAAACTTACTGATGTCCTCCTGAAGAGCCATTCCTTTAGTAAATTAAAAAAAATTAATATGTGCTACTAGGCATTATACGAGTGCTGAGAATATAGATATGAACAAAGCAGACATGGTCTCCACTTTCATGGAACTTAAAGCCTAACGGGAAAGACATACATAAATAAGTAAATGATAAGTAGCATAAAATTACAAACTGCCGGGCGCGGTGGCTCACGCCTGTAATCCTGGCACTCTGGGAGGCCGAGGCGGGCGGATCGTTTGAGCTCAGGAGTTCGAGACCAGCCTGAGCAAGAGCGAGACCCTGTCTCTACTAAAAATAGAAAGAAATTGGCCAAACAACTAAAAGTATATAGAAAAAATTAGCCAGGCATGGTGGCGCATGCCTGTAGTCCCAGCTACTCGGGAGGCTGAGGCAGGAGGATCGCTTGAGCCCAGGAGTTTGAGGTTGCTGTGAGCTAGGATGACACCACGGCACTCTAGCCCGGGCAAAAGAGTGAGACTCTGTCTCAAAAAAAAAAAAAAAAAAAAAATTACAAACCGTGACAGGTGTTAGGAAGGGAAAGAACACAGTATCATGAACAAGAGCGACAGTGGAGGCCGACTCTGGCCTGGCTGCGAGGGGCCGCTGAGCCAGCCGTGCGAAAAGCAGGGATATTAGGGACTATCATGAGAGCACAAAGAAGCATCAGGGGCAACCTTGGACTTCAAGGGGCTTATGACCTAGTTGAGGAGCTCTAATGACATCTTACTTTTGTACAGAGATTTACCACTTAGTGATCACCTCCACGCACGCCAAGTCATTTAGGGCAGATGCGACACACACAAAAAGACACGACTAACAACGCTAGTGCTCAGTTAGTGAGTGCAGTCCATTGGCTGGGGGGAATATGAGGCCAAAGGCCAGGAGCGGGTTGCTTCTCCACGTTCCAGGGGTCTCGAGTCCTAAGGCACACTAGTCGGTGTCACTCCAAAGCACTTAGCTCTTCCTGTGCCTTGCTCATTCCCTTCTAAAAACATTTGCCCTAATCTGCCCTCTCTGTCTCTCTGCTTCATCCACAGGCATGTTCGTTAGGCTTGTTCAGGTTACTAGGAACAGGTCACCTCAGGTTTCAAAGAGGGGATGGGAGTGTGAAACCACCGTTCAGTGGAGAACTAATAAGATCCCGATTCCTGCAGAGGTGGGCAGACTGCACAGTTCAGAGCACGGCAACCTGTGCATGAGTGACTGTCTGTGGCCACCCTTCTCCATGCAGAACAGGGAAACAGGACGGTACTCAGAGGAGTGCACAGTAACCGAGCAGAGCGCTGCAGAGATGAGAGAACGGGGGTCCTCGCTGCTGCTGCGACTCTGCAGAAGGAATCAGTAGGCGGGGACTGGGTGGCATACGGCAGTCAGCAAGATGGCAGAGGTTCGTAACAGAGCCCCTAGAGCTGGGAATGCGGGCTGGACACAGGTCAAGATGAGTCTGGCTGGGCTGCTCCAATTGCTCCCAAAACCGCAGACACAAGTGAAGGGTGGGAGAGGAGAAAGGTTAAAAGAGCTAGGGGTGATGTCAAGATTTTTGACTTTGGAAAAACAAGTATTAAAAACCCTCAAACTGGGCCGGGCGCGGTGGCTCACACCTGTAATCCTAGCACTCTGGGAGGCCGAGGCGGGTGGATCGCTTGAGCTCAGGAGTTTGAGACCAGCCTGAGCAAGAGCGAGACCCCGTCTCTACTAAAAATAGAAA
>NW_012151663.1:620089-681879 GCF_000956105.1 Propithecus coquereli
CCAGGAGTTTGAGGTTGCTGTGAGGTAGGCTGACGCCATGGCACTCTAGCCAGGGCAACAGAGTGAGACCCTGTCTCAAAAAAAAAAAAAAAAAAGAACAACAAAAAGAACCCCTCAAACCTGAGATCTGGGCCCAAGAACACATAAATCTCATGGTGCTTGCTCAAGTGTGAGGACCCCCGTGTACACACACGCACACATGCACACACACACACACATACACACATAGTTATCGCCCCTGACACAAGACACTTCTAAAGTCATTTGTGGTACCATGGGGATCCAATTAACCAGAGTCTCTCGCAAACACTAAAACACTAGTCAGACATGGAAACGCTGCTGCGGCCCATCAAAGGCAAGTCTACAGCGGACAGAGCAGCCCCGGATGAAACAGACCCAGAGACAGCAGGTTCGCTTCGGAGGCAATCGACTTGGTAACCACAACTCGAACCGGGATTTTACAGCTGACACACGCAGAGGCTGGGGCAGTGTGCGGGTCACACTTAACAAGTGTGTCCCAGAGTGGCTTTCTCGTTCAGCACGCGCCTGAAGTTTCCACATGCAAAGTCGCTAAAGAGGGAAGGCAAATGCTACACTGCAAGGAGACGCAGAACACCGTTTAGAAGCAGGTCAGAAATTTCCTTTCAAGTTTTCTGGGATTCTGGGATTCTGATCTACCTCCCAGTGAGACTACTTTGGGGTTCGTACTTTGAAGTCCTGGCTTAGCCATCAGTGCTGCCATCCAGTGTTGTTTTGGGGGCACATACTTCGTAGGAGGCTCACAGCTTACATTCTTCCACATCCTGGCTTTGAACGCCTCGGATTTCTAATCCAAAGATTCCTGAAGGCCTAAACAATGAAACTCCCAAAAAGAGCTGGAGAATAAAGAGCCACACAATGGGGCCTGGCTGAATGCGCAGGGCCCTAGACAAATAACGTCAGTTACTGTCCTTGTCCCCTCTCCTCTGATGTGGCAGGCAAGGAGAGTGAGCCAACAGCAGAAGGCAGCCGAGACGGCAGGGCTGGCTGGCCACAGTGGCAGGCTCAGTTAACTGACTGCGGGACAGGTTCAGGAGTGCTTCGGAGAGACCATGAAGATGCTTGCAGAAGGTCACAGCTCCACATCTAGGAAAAAACCAAGGGATCACTCTCGTTGGTGCTTGCAGCTCCTACTGCTGCCGGAGCCCTGAGTGACAGCGTGATGGAGAGGGTGGCGTGGGGCTGGTAGCCCTTCTTGGCAGAGGTACCTCGTGCTCTTATTAGCAGGCAGACTTGGGAATAGCGGGTCCTGTCGCAAACAGCATTTCTGGAAGGATGTGTGGTGTCTTCCTCTGAAGAAATTCCCGGGTCTTTGACTATCTTGACCTCAGATGCTCAGCCTGCTCACTGGCTGACTCCCCCAGTTTTGTTCTACCCTTTGTCCCCAGGCACCAAGGTATAGCATTATAAAGAAATTTTTATGCCCTCCCTAAAGGACCTCCCCCCACTTCAACTTCTCCCTGGAACACCTGACTGCCATAGCTCTAGTGTGGGCTCTGACTACTTCTCTTCTAGGACAGCTGCTCCCCGATATACCTGTCTCTGCTCCTGCTCACTACCCATTCATTCTGCTTAGTGTTGCCAGAACAATCTGCCTAAATAAGTCACAGCTTTATCATGCCTCTCCACTACCTAAAGAATACGGTTCAACTTCCTAACACAGCATCCAGAAATTTCCAAAGCTGGTCCCAGTTTGACCCTCTGGCCTTCTCTACAGCCCCTTCCCTCTGGTGTACTATACTTCGGGGGCTGCCTAGGGCATACTGTTGGACAAATCCCCCTCACCCTCAAACCAAGAACAGGCAGAACTGACCTCTCTCCTGGCCTCCAGCTTTGCCAAGCTACGCTTACTTCCATGAACACACCAGGCTATTTCACACCTCACGCCTTTGCACGCACTGCTTCACCTGCCTGAAGCACTCCAAGTGTCCTTCCCCACCACAGACAGTGCCCTGGACAACACCCACTCATGATGTAAGGCTCAGCGTAAGTGCTTCTCCCGCCAGGAGCCCTTCCTCCACCCATCTCAGGTAGAATGGCCACTCCCTCCACTGTGTCCCTGCTGTATTCGATGCACACTTCCATGGCGGCACCTGGAATACTTTATTACACTTACTTATTTATGTATCTGTCTCTCTGGGCCATAAGTGAGTACCATAGTTCCTACAAACTATATGATACCAATTTGATGACATTCTGGAAAATACAAAACTATGGAGATAGTAAAAACATCAGTGGTTGCCAGGGGTTTGGTGGGGTGGGGGTTGGTGAACAGGCAGAGCACAGAGGATTTTTAAGGCAGTAAAAATACAATGTTAGACACTATAATGGCAGATACATGTCTTTATACATCTGTCCAAACCCGCAGAATGTACGACATCAAGAGTGAACCCTAATGAAGACACGGACTTTGGGTGACTGTGATGTGTGAATGTAAGTTCATCAAAGGTATCAAATGTACCACTCTGGTGGGGGTGTTGATAACGGGGAGCCTCTGTCTGTGTGGGGGCTGAGGGTATATGGGAAATCTCTGTACCTTCCTCTCAATTTTGCTGTGAATCTAAAACTGTTCTTAAAAAATATATTAATTAGGTACTTCATTTGATACATTAAAAAATAGTAACTGGCAAAGAACAGACAGATGCTCACTAAATGTGTGTTGAAGGTACAAATTAAAAAAGTATTTAGTGCCAACCTCTGGGTTGACAGAATTAGGGTCTCTTTTCCACAAGACAGCTCTGCAGCTATTTAAAGATAAATACGATGACCCCACCATCCCTTTGATCTCGTTTTATCCTTAGTTCCTTCAGCTGGTCCCCCCACGCAACAGCTTCCTAAACTCTCATCATCTGGCCACCTGCAATTTACCTCTGTAAGCACGGACACACGTGCCCAAACGTGTCTTGACCAACACAGAGGCTGTATGACCCTACGGACACTATGTAGCCAGTGTGGACTAAGACTGCCCAAGGTTTGTAGCAGCCTATTAGCTCATACTGGGTTTGTGGCCAACTAAAACCACAGCTCTGTTTCCTGTAAACTTCTCTCGAGCTTGACTGCCCCCATCCTGTACCTGTACAATTGATTTTCTGAACCTAAATGGAGAGCATCACATTTATCCCCATTAAATCTCATCCTGTTGGTTTGGTCCCACATTAGGGCCTGGAAAGATCATTCTGAATCTCATGTCTGTCGTCTATCACATTAGTCATCCCTTCTAGCTCTGTCTCATCGAGAAACCAGAGAAGCAGCCCTTTCTGGGCATTGATCTACAAAAGGGGGGCGGGGAGGAGAAGTGTTCAGGACCAAGGACAGAGCCAGAACACAGCAGCAAGGCCCTTCTCTCCTCTCCTCCGTTCCCCGCCCCGGCCGGTCCGGTCCCTCGGCAACCCGTTTTCCACAGCCAACCACTTCTTACCAGCCCCACCGTCACCGCCCAGTGCAAGTCCCTGTCATCCGGATCTGGGTTACAGCGACAGCCTCCTTAGCGCTCTCCCAGTTCCACACCTACCCCCAATGATTCATTCTCTGCACAGGAACCCCGAGTGCACTTTAAAAAGCAGAAATAGGTAGTTCTTACTACTCCCTTGCTGAAACCCCCAGTAACTCCCCATTGCTCCTGGAATAAAATCCACATTCCTTACCAAACCTAAAGTTCGTACACAAGCCGAGATCTGCTGGCCTCTCTGTCCAGCTCGCTCCCGCTCCGCTCCTCCACCAGGCGTGAGCGGCACAAGTCGTCCTCCTGTCCGCAGCACACCATGGCCACTCCCTCGTCCAGGCCCTAACTCTTCCTGAGTTCCCTCTCCCCAAGCCTTCGGAAGGCTGGCTTCCATCTACCACGTATCTCAGCACAAATGTCACGTTCTCAGAACAGCCTTTCTGGCCTCAGGTAGCGGTTTCTTGCCTGCATGGCCTAGTCACTTTCTACCTACCCTGTTTCATTTTCTTCATAGCATTTCTCAGCAGTTAAAACGGTCTCATTTATCTGATATTTCCCCCCACTAGGATGTAAACTTGATGAAAGCAGGGATCTTGTCTGCCTTGATCAGTGCCTAACACTTAGTAGGTGCTTAATTATTGTCTGTTGAACGAATGCATAATGGTGAGAATTACAGAATCAGGAGAAATCAAATATATTTGCTATGACTCCATTTGCATTAATAAAAATGGCTCTTGGTTCCATTCTTACACCCCTATTATTATCTACTTTGTTATCGATGTTTTATGATGCCATCAAAGAATCAAACTGAATTACCAGCACTGAGTTAGGTCAGACAATAATTGGTAGTAAAAATGTATTATGTGGGGTACCGCAGACACGCTGACGTGAAAACCACGCACTGGACAGACTCTGCGGTGCCAGTGCAGCATGAACGTCTCACGTGCAGTTCTGTGGCTACATATTGTCAAGATTGTTTTCGCATCGAAAGAGCCATTTCAGAGAGTTGCTGCTCATTTACGTAAGTAACATGCAAATGTCTCTAACTCCCGCATTTATATATATTTATGCCCGATGTAACATTAAGGGCAAGGATCATTCTGATTTTAAAATCTGAATTTTATTGACTTAGAATCCCACTACAACGCCAGTAGTACACTCTATTTACAGTAGGAACTCACACTGGTGTTCTAGTGGCCAACACATAAGGTGGGCCACAAAAGCGGCTGGGATGGTCTGTCAAGAGCCTGGCAGCTCATCAACCCAAAGCCACTGAGCCGACTCGCCTGAGGCCTGCTCTGGCTGCCAGGGGTCTGCTGTGGCTTGGCCCACGCGAGAAAGACAGGACCATTCTTCCTACTGTGAGAGCAGGGCACTCTGGTCTGTGTGTTGCCCTCCGCTCACCCAAAAGCCATGGAACAAAATCTTTGGATTTGAATATTTAAATTAAAATGCATTTAACAGTGATCCCTGGTCCAGCCCCAATCTATGGAGAGAGAACCATGAGGAATAAAGAAGGGGTGGGTAGGTGCAGGAAACAGGAGAAGGGAAAAGCGAATCTGTCAACCACACCTCTGTTCCTTCTTCTCAGAAGAACTGTAAGGGAAAGGCGGCGAAGAGCTACGTTTCTCTGCTGCAGTGTGAGTCCAGCCTCCTTTTTCAACAGCTGTGAGCCCTGCCTACAGCATGTGGTGCTTCTGTGAGTCAAGAGCCGCAGGGCTCTGTAGTCTGGAGTATTCCTGTCGGGAGCATGGACACAGTGAGGGCCTCCCTGCTGCAGAGGGCTGCCCAGCTCACCGGCGCTGAGAGTCCTTCTTGTAAGGGCACCTTCGGCTCTGGACTGGAGATGTTCTACAGTCTCTCTTTCCTTTTTTAAAAAACTTACATTTTTATTGTGATATAATTCACATACTTTAAAATTCACCCATTTAAAGTGTACAACTCAGTGGTCTTCAGTATATTCACAGAGCTGTGCAAACACCAACACATTCAATTTTAGAGCATTTTTATCACTCAAAACAGGGTACTTCGCCCTGTACCCTTCAGCAGTCATCGCTCGTTCTTCTCAAGCCCCTGGCCCTGGAAGCCGATAATCTACTGATTCCATGCATTTGTTTATTCCGGACGTTTCATTTACATGGAGTCATGCAATATATGGTCTTTCACCGGCTTCTCTGATTCAGCGAAACGTTTTCCAGGCCCATCCACATTGTAGCATGTATCAGTACATTTATTGCCAAATAATATTCCACGGATAAACCACATTTTGTTTATCCATTCATCGGTTGATAGACATTTGAATTGTTTCTACTTTGGGGCCATTATGACTAATGTTGTTAGGAACATTCTTACACAAGTTTACATGTGGACGTGTGTCTCATCTCCCTATGGCACATATCCTGGAGTGGGATTTCCGGGTGCCATACTGCCCTTTACGGATTATGTGCTCCAGGAGCTCCTCGAGTCTCACTTGAGACTTTTAAGTTCTAGATTAGGAAAGGGATGCTCTGGATCACTCACGCACACTAACGTGTACTGAGGGAAGCAGGAAAGCAGCAGTGAACAAAGCAGATCCCGTTCTTTCCCTCACCGCCGGAGAAGAGATGTGCGATCAGAACACTGTCCCTCTCCGAAACCCTGTAAGTGGCTTTATCGTTGTTCCAGACTGAAACCCTCCCTCCCCTTCCTCCAGTCCATGGCTCCGGTTTCTGGACTGACCAGGGAAGAGCAGAAGGTCTTCCCCATGTTTGGCCTGAGTTGGGAATTCTAGTGCTCTTAGTCTGGAGGTGTTAGGATGGGATTCATAGAGGAGGTATCGTGGAGCACGGCTTAAAGGATGACCTAAAATTCAGTCAGAGAAGGGGCAGGGGGTGGGGACGGCCAACAAAGACCAGCACTACAGGCAGTGGCACATAGACATTGCTCACAGACGAGAAAGCACACACTGTCCTGAGAACAAGCGTCCACAGCAGGGAAAGAGAGGGTGTATATGGCAGCAAGACGAGAGGAAGGAGATAGTTTGGAGCCAGACTGTGTAAGATCTTGCGTGTCAGGCCGAGGTGTTGGGATTGTGGGCAAGTGGAGGTAGGATAGCTCTGTTTTATAACAGTAGCTCAAGGGACAGAATAGAAGAGAGACTGGAGGTGGGGGGAGAGGCTGCCGAGACTCAATAAGAAAGACAGCGGCAAACAGAATGGACTGGACAGTGGAGAGGAAGGAGTTGAGAATGATCACGTTTCTGGAGCGGGTGAGTACGTAAAGTGGACACGGAAAACGCATTAGCTCGTGTGGGAGGTGGGGGAAGAGGGAGGTTAAGGCCAGTTGCGTCTGAGGGGCCGCTCGGGGCATCCTGTCAGCAGACACTGTGGGTCATCTTGCGAAGCTGGCCAGGGAGGCTCCTGCCCTCCCTCTAGCAGAGCAGAGCCCCACAGCTGCCGCTCTCGGGATGGAGGCCCCTCAGGGGCAGGGGGAGATGGAGAACACCAGTGCTCCTCTCTTACAATTTTTTATTTTTATTTTTTGGAGACAAGGTCTTGCTCTGCCCTAGAGTGCAGTGACATGATCACAGCTCACTGTAATGTCAAACCCCTGGGCTCAAGCGATCCTCCTGCCTCAGCCTCCCGAGTAGTTGGGACTACAAGCATATGCTACCATGCCTGGTTAATTTTTAAATATTTAATAGAGATGCCTCAAGCAATCCTCCCATCTTGGCCTCCCAAAGTGCTGGGATTACGGGCGTGACCCACCGTGCCCAGTACACGGCTCCGGACTCACACCCACCACAGTACTCAATCCTAAAGGGAACCAGTGTGAGAAATTCCCCTTCACTATCTCTCTATACACAGCATGTTTTGCAAAATACAAGGGCACGTTAGCAGAGCTGGCATAGTTTTGACTTCCTAACAGATCAGCCATCTATACACCCCAGACTTCCCGAGCCCTCCTCTTTTTCCTTCCTGAATGGCTAAGCTCGTAAGAAAGCCAGAGAAGACCTCTTACTGTTTTTGTATAATCTGACTTTTTCTTTGTTTGTTAACAGGCTGCTAGAGTCTTGCCCCCAAAGGCTTCCTTGAAGGCCTATGAGGTAGAAAATCCACTTTCCGGGACGCAGGAGTAGGCTTGGTGAATTCTCACCCTGACCCAGGACGCAGGACAGCAAGTGTGAATGCCGTGCTTCCCTCTGCGCCTTACGCGCAGTGGGTGCTCACACGCCTGCGGGAAGAAAGCCCCTTTATGATACCCAGTGATTAGAGATACGTAAACAGCTTCAGGCCAGGCACGGTGGCTCACACCCATAATCGCAGCACTTTGGGAGGCTGAGGTGGGAGCAGCCAGAGCAACATATTGAGACCCTGTCCCTACAAAAAATTACAAAAATACATCAGCCGGGTGTGGTGGCACATGCCTGCAGTCCCAGCTACTGGGGAGGCTGAGGCAGGAGGATCACTTGAGTCCAGGAGTTGGAGATTGTAGTGAGCTATGATGATGCCACTGCACTCTAGCCCAAGCAACAGAGTGAGATCTTATTTTTAAATAAGTAAATAAAGTAAATGCATACATACATACATAAATAGCTTCAGCTAAATGTATTCAGAAAAACTCTGGGAGCCATCTGCAGCTGTTCAGAAACAGAGGTGACCGCGATCTTGTCTGCGCAGGCGAGGAGAGTGCCAGAAGGAGTAAGCAGAGAGCCAACATGAGTTCCAAATGGAACAAACCTCTCGCCCAGTCTGAATCCTCCTGGCACGAAAGGAGGGTGGAAACTAGAACAGCCCAGAAATTTTTCTATCATATTCCCCAAGAAACCTGAGATAAATAAAGCTTCTCAAACAGAAAAGAAATAAAAGACACAAGAGAGATGCAGTATAGCACAGAGAAAGATCTTCCCAAAAGGTTCCAGTCGTTGGACTTTTGAGCTGCAGATCATTTAACGAAGACTTTTTAATGACTCTCTCCCGACCATGGTATCACGTCAGAGGCAAGGCTTCCTCCTGAAGCCCAGGCTGAGCCTGGCGCACCCCCGCAAGCCCTTCCTGGAGCATGCCGCGTTCACCCCGGCGATCCAGCCCCTTTCGGGATCCACCCATCAAGGAGTTGGGCCAACTGGATTTTTAATTCAAATTTTAGGCAGGGTGGCCACATTTCCTTGGTGGGAGGCCTCTTCTCTCCAGATCTGTAGGAGGGCTCAAGTTTTTGATTTTCAGGATATTGAGCAAAAATTTGGTTTGGACTAGTTTAAATCTCATTTTCTGCTCTTCCCTAGTGAAAACTTTATCTAATTCACCAAAAGTCTGTAAAATCTGTGTATCAATTCCATTAAGAAAAAGACAAATTGCCCCCAAAATATAACCGCTAACTCATTCATTCCTAAGTTCATTCATCCATTTGTTCCCACCATTTTTAAGCTCTTACCACATGTCAGGCTCTGCGCCAAGTTGCGGTGATCTGAAGATAAGTAAGGCATAGCCCCTCACCCTTCAGGGGATATCAGACAAATTCACAAATACGTCAGAGAGATTAGCTGCCCACACATTTAATTTTTGTGACCAGAGCCTGCAAATTCTCAACACCAGCACTGCAGTATTTTCGAAAGGGCGTACCCCCTTAATCCCATTCTGCTGTGTCCAGCACAGGGCTTGACGACAGCGCACCCGGACTGTGTAGACACAGCCGCTGCCTTATTCGTGCGCCCTCACTGTGCCTGCCACAGCCTTTCAGTTCTTACCTTTTGGCAGGTACAGTCTAACCCGGAGCGATAGCCCTGCTACCAAATGACAGAAGAACACAATGTGCAGGTCCATGACCTTTGTATTCACTTGAACATTTCAACCTTTCTCCCCCAGAACAGCCATCCACCTCTACGTGTGAGCCTAATCGGCTGCCACATCTGCATGCATAATGTATGAAAAGCCTTCTTTATAATGTTTACTTCTCTGTTTCTTCCAAATGAAATCACTGAAGGGCAAATTTGATTTTCAAATCAGTTTTAAAACATCTGCCTTCTAAAAAAGTAAGAGGAGAGAGATAAGGCTTTTAGATTACAGGCAAGGGCTAATTATTTTAACTGATACCACTGTGTCCATGCTAAAAATACAAACGTGAAGGCATTTTTAATGCACGCCCAACACCTAATGGATGTTACTATTTCATGAGGAAAAAGCTTCCAGTCATGAGGTTTGCACCTTATGATCTGAAAAGGAAAAGACTAACTTCTTGACCCTTCTTTAAACACAAATTCATTTAACCTTGTGCTTCAGCACCTCTATTTGTTGTTCTATACGACTATTTCTTTCAAATACATAACTGTATCCATTACAGCCTTCATCTCCAGGAACCTCAAGGTGTTTAATACATTTCAGTTTGTCGTTTTGTTTTCTCACTTCCCGAGAAGAGCATCTGAGGGGCAGGCTTTGCTCTGGAGTGGAGCTCTCACCCGGTAGCTGCTTGGGCCCAGGCACAAGGCAGTTAATGACAGTTTCAAGGGGCTAAGGAGACAGAGAGAAGCAGCTACAGGGGTTGATTCAACTCACATGAAAGAGTTCAAAGCGCGCACATATGTTTGATGCATAGAGCGTATGTGCGTGCGGGTGTGTGTGCGTCTGTCCAGGCAGCACACTGTCCTAGGGCTTCGGAGCCATGGTATGTACTGATAGAAGGAACTTTAGAGGTAAATCCATTATATCTTATGTTTACATAACTATTATACATTTGTATCGATAACATAACAAGAAACTGTACTGTCTTAATTAAAACAGCCCCCAGGCTGGGCACAGTGGCTCATACCTGTAATCCTAGCACTTTGCGAGGCCAAAGCAGGAGGATCACTTAAGGCCAGGAGTTCAAGATCAGCCTGGGCAACACAGTGAGACCCCATCTCTACAAAAAATAAAAACATTAGCTGGGCACAGTGGCTCATACCTATAATCCTAGCTACTTGGGGGAGCCTGAGGCAGGAAGATTGCTTGAGCCCAGGTGTTCAAGGTTGCAGTGAACTATGACCACACCACTGTACTCCAGCCTGGGCGACGGAGCAAGACCCCATCTCTTAAAAACAAAAACAAAAACAAAAACCCCAGCTCTCAGAGCCTAGCACCAAGCCTTGTTTTAGGAGCATCATTTTACAGACGTGGAGACAGAGGCACAGAGAGAGTAAATGCCTTGACCCAGGACACTCCTGTCAAAGGCAGGACCACGGCTGAGAGCCACGCCTTCTGGTTTCCAGCCCAGGAATTTTTATTTTGCCTGTTTTACTTCATTCATGTACAGATAACGCTGCCACGTTCCACACTTTTCTTTCGGGTGGCAAAATACTGGTGTACTCCAAGAACACAGTCCCTAATAGAACGGGAAGATTAATATAATTTTACTTTGAACGCAAACAATCCTGACACAGATTTTCACTTTCATCCATGCCCACCTAATTCCAGCAATGAGCCTGTCCTTCCCTTGGGGGCAGGCTGTGAGCCCTGCACCAGTTAAGTGCCTAGCACACAGTAGGTGCACAGCAAATTGCTAAGCCACAGGGAGCCTGAACCTTACACCGCGGCGGTCACCCGGGGCAGCCGAGTGCAAGCCCACTCCTGTGAGCTCTTTGATTTTGTGGTCGGGCAGATTCTTGCCTGGCATAGTACTGACCTCACAGCAGGTGCTTCACAGAAATGGGCTGAATGAACAGATAAAGGTCTGCACAGGTTTCCTGCAGGAGAGACTGTACCTTCCCCTCAGTGAGAAGGGAGTCCTGAAAGGGAGGCCTGGAGGGTTACAAACAGAGCTACAGGGAAGCCGAGGGCTGGACACATGCCTTGGCCCTGATCTGTTAGAACAAATCTGTAGGACTAACATGCAAATGCAGCTACGAAGAGAGAAATGATTCTGAAACCTGAGCTGCCAAGGGAGGCTCGGGTTTGCTGAGAACTCCATCTGGCTCCCAGCACCACTGGCTCAAGTTTAACAACTGAGATCCCCACACTTCCAAGTTTAACGAGGGGAAGTCAGTGACAAAGATGAGCGTGACATGCTCATCTTAGTGGCAAACGGCCCAGACCTAGGGTGCATACCAGATGGCAAAGGTCACAGGAGACCAGCGGAAGTCAGGTAAAGGAATGACACAATGACGAAGACATCCGTAACTGACACTTCCTATTTTTATCAAAATGTCTGCTTTATACAAAGGGTTTCATATGTGAGTATTCAGTTGACCCTTTTCAAATGCATAAAATACAACGCACAAGGAATCCGAAGATACTGAAACACAGTTGTGTCCACAGACCCCTTGAGCATAATGACAATGGAAGACCCGTGGCCAGAGGTAAAAAGGACAGGCTTTATCACTTGGGATAGTGGCTGCTTGGGACAGGACTTCAGAACCAGGAGCCTGACACTTGGATCTCTTTAGGCCAGAATTCTTATTTCTCGAGAAAATATGAGCTACATCCTCTTATATAGGAAAGCAATGCCTCACTTAAGAAATAATGACGACTACAGCAGCTTTTACATTGCTGTCCCACACCCTCTGTTAGGTGCATTTCCTCTTCAGCCTCTTTTCCAAACAGGATGGAAACCAGGAACTAGCAACACTCGTACAGATTTTAGGTCCTCTCTGAAAACTCAAGCCTGAGTTCTCCATAGCTCCCACCTCTCACCTTACTTTTTGTTTGCCGTATAATTAACAAATCATAGACCTAGACATTTCTAAAGAAGCACACTCGTCTGTGACATCATTTCAGACAAACCCCCAAACCTGAAATCTAAATACCCAACATCCTAACGGAGGCTAAAAAATTATTAGGTTATTATGTGTGAAATATCCAATTTCTTTAGGTGCTGTTTGACAGTTATTATCTCTGACATTTCACTTTGACACTCGTTTTATTTTTATTGTGAAGGTACATCCTGAGTCTTTCAAACGTATGTTTTTGCTTGTGATTCTCTTTCAGATCTTTTTTGGAGCAATTTTTGTGAAACTATGGATAAGTCCAACATTTGTGTTATTTTTGAATATGAGTTCCATCATGGAACCAAAGCAGTGCTTGAAATTTCAATGAAGTGTTTGGCAAGGATGTGACTAATGAACACACCATACATCAGTGATATGCAAAGTTCCATTCTGGTGATTTTAATCTTTTTTTTTTTTTTTTTTGGAGACAGAGTCTCACTCCATTGCCCTGGGTAGAGTGCTGTGGCATCAGCCCAGCTCACAGCAACCTCCAGCTCCTGGGCTCAAGTGATCCTTCTGCCTCAGCCTCCCGAGTAGCTGGGACTACAGGCATGTGCCACCATGCCCGGCTAATTTTTTCCTATTTTTAGTAGAGACGAGGTCTCGCTCTTGCTCAGGCTGGTCTCGAACTCCTGAGTTCAAGCAATCCTCCCGCCTCGGCCTCCCAGAGTGCTAGGGTTACAGGCGTGAGCCACAGTGCCCAGCCTGGTGATTTTAATCTTGAAAATTAGCCACACGGGTGACCTGAGACCAAGGTGGATAATGATGAGCTGAAAGCTGTAGTGGAAGCGAATCCATCTCAACCTATGTGCGAATTAGCATCAAGGTTTGACATTACTATTCCAAAAATATTGGACCATTTGAAACAAATGGGCAAGGTAAAGAAGCTGGATAGATGGGTACTGCATGAAGTAAATACGCATCAGAAGAAAAATTGCCTCGAAGTTTGCCTTTCTTTGCTGTCACAACATAAAGGCAAATCATTTATACACCATATTTTACATGTGAGAAAAATGGATTCTTTTTGACAATCACAGGCATTTGGCACAATGGTTGGACAAAGATGAAGTGCTGAAACACAGTCCAAAACCGAATATTCATCAAAAAAAAAGTTAATGGTGTGTGTTTGGTGGTCCAACGCTGATATCATCCACTACACCTTCATGAAACCTGGTCGACTGATTATAGCAGATGTCTACTGCAACCAACTGGACGAAATGATGAGGATGTTTGTGCTTAAGCAGCCAAGATTGGTCAATAGAGGATCCTTTTACAAGACCACATGTCACACACACAAAAAATGCTGCTCAAACTGTAGAAGCAGTACTTGGAAACTCTCTTGTCATTCACTGAATTCACCAGACCTTGCACCAACTGACAACCACTTCCTCCAGGCTTTGTACCACTTCTTGCAAGGAAAAATATTCAATTCTCAACAAGCTGTGGAAAACACCTTTTGTGATTTGATCGCCACTCGCTCTCCAGGCTTCTTCGCTGCTGGCATAAACAAGCTACCGTTAAGATGGCAAAACTGTGTCAACAGTTTAGGTGCATACTTTGATTAATTGTACTGATTCTTGTTTGAGACATAATAAACTGCACTTTCGATGTGAAATTGGACATTTCATATTTAATGACCTAATAACACCCAAATCAGATACAGGGCAAACCATTTCTGCGTTGAAAGGAAGACCCTCATTGGGTTGTGACAGTTTGCCAACATGCAGTGTTGCGAATGTTGTATCTGTAACAGGGAATCTCCATGTACACTCCTAAGTAAAGAGTCAGAACTATAAATCCTAATTTAATTCAATTGATCTAAGTAAACCCCACAGATGACATGCTGGGCTAGAAATCAGATCCCAGTAAACATCTGGAAAATGTAGGCACAGTAACACTAGGGCTCCAGAAATTTCTGTAGCAAATGGGTTGTTCGAATGACATTTGATTAAAAATCTGCTTCCGCCTGGGTCAGCGCATTTCATGTGCGGAATGGATTCAGTTCCACCTGCAGAGTAGCAGCTTCAACGGCAGGCACAGTGGGAGGAAGAAAACAATAGCTCCCAAACCCCAGTCACTGAGATAGTGTGTCCAGGTTCAGATCTGGGGACAAAGGGCTACGAGAGGACGGATGTGCCACCCGGATGGGAAGCACTTTCCCTGAGCAACGTTGCAAACAGAGCCCAGGGGGAGCCCGGTCTCTGCCCACACTTGCCCACACCGCGCTGCTCAGCAGTTACTTTGCACACGTGTGACTCACTTGAGTTTTAGTTCTAATAAACTGTCTTCCTAAACTGAGTACTTGTCCTTCTGTGACTTGGATGAATTTTCAAGCAGACCTGGGAAGCAAGCAATCACTCAACCCCAGTCTGCTTTTTAGGTGACACTTGGGAACAGTCAGCTGAAAGGAGAGGCTTTCTTGATGCGTGTGTTTTCAAAACAGACTACAGGCAAGTGGTCTACCTTCTCTTTTCTTCCTAACTCCACACAGAGGGGATCACTGTCATTCTGATGAGCAAATCCTACCTTTTGTGCCAAAAAGGCAAAATACTCTTAAATATGAGGTCAGCTAAGCAACTTCCACATCTCAGTTGCCACCACTCACTGATGTCTGGTTGTAGTGAGTCACATGCCTCAAAGTCCCAGGCAAGAAATCTGCCGGAAGGCCACCTCTGTGACAGACAGATGGCAGTGCCCAGTGATCACGGAAGCGCCAGGCTCCCATCACTGTGATTCGTAAGACTTCCCTGACACCACCACGTCAACAGCTGCTGGTCGTACTCGAGCCGTCTGATGGGGTAAACGGTTACCCAGAGGCCCACAGATGCGAACGGTTGGATAGATCGTGCCAGCCACATCTCAGAAAGGGGAAAGACAGTCTCGTGAGAAAGCAATCTTAACTTACTACAGAAAACACTGGATCCCATGGTATTCCAAAATAAAATAAAGAGAAGCCTTGAAATAGAGGTGGGGAGGGTTACAATGTGAAGCTTTTGTCTATTTCTATTCTAAATGTATTTTCCAATGATTTAAAAAAAAAAATCCGAGCAAGCCCCTCACTGAGTCCTACAGCGTGTGGCTCACGGAGAGGAACGCACAGCACAGAGGCCTCTTCCTCTCTCGGGGAAGGCACCAAGTCATCCAGGGCGCACTCACTTTAAACTTCGGATATGATCTCTTATAGGAAATTTAAAACAATAACTTAACACTTGGCAGCTTTATCGTCCAAGCTATTGGGCTAAACTTCAAGACACTAATGCCTTGGGCAAAAGCGCAGCCGGGAGACAGCCAAGATGAGCTTAAGAACATATACAGTCATTTTATTATAAATGGCTACTTTGAAGCCATTTTATTGGACTTTCACTTTTTTTTTTTTTTGAGACAGAGTCTCACTGTGTTGCCTGGGCTAGAGTGCCGTGGCATCATCCTAGCTCACAGCAACCTCAAACTCCTGGGCTCAAGCGATCCTCCTGCCTCAGCCTCCCGAGTAGCTGGGACTACAGGCATGCGCCACCATGCCCGGCTAATTTTTTCTATATATTTTTAGTTGTCCAATTAGTTTCTTTCTAATTTTAGTAGAGACGAGGTCTTGCTCTTGCTCAGGCTGGTTTCGAACTCCTGAGCTCAAACAATCCGCCCGCCTCGGCCTCCCAGAGAGCTAGGATTACAGGCGTGAGCCACTGCGCCCGGCCAGACTTTCACTTTTTTAAGGCAAGGCAATATTACCTGTTACACATTTTGGGCAAACTTGGGAAACAACTTGTTAATCCATCTTGTGAAAAAAAGATGCCTCTGAAAATTTATCATATTGGTGAGGGGGAAAAAAACACCCACATTTTGGCTATCACTAAAAGCCAAACAGAAACCACCTGTTATCAAGGATAAGTGGAAGATTACTGCTTATTATATAATACCACACAGTTTACGGGAAGTGCAAGTGCTCATTACAAACTGGACATCACACTCGGCACCGGAGAGGGCTGCCGAGCCCCAGCACAGGAGCAACGAGACACGATCACTTTACCAAGCCGCCCCGTGGCTGAGGTTTTTGTTTCCAGCACAAAAGGTAACAAAGGAGGGGACCGGCGGAGTGTGCAGGCCGCGACCCTGCCGTCGCGGGGAAGACCTGGCCTCGAAGGCACTCGCGAGCTCCCTCTGGCAGGCTGACGAGAGCACGAGGGATCTTTACTACCTGCCAAGGCCAAGCCCGTTCCACCCACGCAGCGTGTGCTTCCAGATGCAGCACGCTGCCCGCTCCTATTGGCGCTGTGATCCACGCAGAGATCTGGTCTAGCTACGCTGTGTCAGAATCCACAAAAGCCTCTATTTGCATTTGGACCAAGGCCCCTCAATCTAACCGGTCCTGGGAAGACTTAATTAGTGAGCCCACGACAAGGGGGAAGGGTCCAGCGCAGAGCCTGACCTAAAGCAGTGATGCAGAAATGTCTGTAAGTTACTGAATAGGTAAATATCAAATTTTTGAGTTAGCCCAGGCCCACGCCCCCCAGTTTGGGGTCCGGGGCAGGGCAATGATTCAATGTTAGTTGAATGATAATTTTTTTTTTTTTTTTTTTTTTTTGAGACAGAGTCTCACTCTGTTGCCCTGGCTAGAGTGAGTGCCGTGGCATCAGCCTAGCTCACAGCAACCTCAGACTCCTGGGCTCAAGCGATCCTCCTGCCTCAGCCTTCCGAGTAGCTGGGACTACAGGCATGCGCCACCATGCCCGGCTAATTTTTTCTATATATTTTTAGTTGTCCAATTAATTTCTTTCTAATTTTAGTAGAGGCGGGGTCTCGCTCTTGCTCAGGCTGGTGAATGATAATTTTAATTAAGGAAGTGGCAAAAGAAGAAAACATTGCCTGAAAATATCAGTTGTTCCATCCCTAAACATGAAAAGCTTAGAAGATTGTGCCCTGTGTTCCCTTCTCATCTCCTCAAAAATTTATAAAGTTAATTAATATTAATGTAAGAATACCATATTGATGCAATGTGAAGGTATAAATTTGAAAATCAGACTAGAAATCCAAAAATGAATGCATTTGTAATTGTAGATTCTCAGTGCATGCCACGTCTTGCTAAAAACCCGATCACTACTTAACATGATCGTGGCTCTGTCTCCACAGGGCAGTGTGACCACATCTCTGCGCAACAGGGGCTTTGATTAGCCTGTTAGCAGCAGCCACACGGGCACAGGCTGTGACGGGAGGGGCTCAAGGGTGCAGTGAGGACGTGAACTTTCAAATCCTGTTAGTTTAAATCTGTGACCTCAACATTAGATTAGCATAGGTTTGGATCTTTATTTTAATTAGGAGAAATGAATTCAGAAGACACAGAAATGTGAAACAAACAAGCTTCCAGGAGACCCTCCTCCTCCCACCTCCAGCCTACCCTAGAGAAAAGACTATACATTTCAAAGCTCCAGCAGTCAGAATTTCTATTAAGCCTATATATGCACTGCTAAATCCTACAGAGAATTCGGTAACTCCCTAGAGAATTAGGAAGGAAAAAAGAACAATATAAACAAGTTATTCTTCTCTACTACAGCAGTACCAACATGTGCTGTCTTCCTTTGCCTGAGAATCAAAAATTTACACGAATACTCTGAGAACCTGCAAAGAGGAAGCGAGGGATATGGTCCAATCTTCCTCACCAGGGTAAACCCACGGGCTCGCTGAGACAAATTTAACGTACAACGCTGCCTGGAGGTAGAAGGATGGACGAGATGACCACGCATCAGGTCAAGCTTGCTGAACCACATTACCAGGAATAAAAACATTCTTTTGCTTTGTTTAGGTTTATCACATGGGCTCTGCACTGTTGTGTAATCTGGATAAAGAGGTGAAAAGCATGTGAGCAGAAAGCACTCACTAACTCCCTCTGAAGCACCTGGTGAATGTGTACAATTCCAGATAATCACCGCTCTGAAACCACACTTTAAAACTTTGTAAGAAATGTTTATTACCGATACTCAGTACATAATTTACAATACCGCGGTGAAATCCACTTACATTCCATTTCAAAGGATTGTGAAAAGAAAATGTCAACTGTGGGGAAAATACGCTTTATGGATCTTGGCTTAAAACAGAGAAAAAAACCCCACACATGCAAGTCTCTTTCGGTGGAAGGAAATAGTCTAATAAATGGCCTAATGAACAGCATAATGATTTTTTTTCAGTGGGCAATAGGAAGGAAAAGGGAAGAAAAACAGAGGCTAATACACTATAATACAACCTGAACAATGAGCCCCTAGATAATCTAGATTTGCCCACTGGTATAGAAGCTATACTTTTAAAATCAATTTTTAAAGTATGAATTATGATACAGTTAATAGGCTGGACAGAATAATATTCTGCAGAAGTAGTAGTGATAGCAAGGTAGAAAATCATATGAAAATACAGGTTGCTTTCTTTGTAATCCATAGTCTTCATCATACCTTCTGGAAGGTGAGTCTATTTCTGACTTGTACCTTCATGTGACTTTAAAACCTGAAATTCATGGGTTCCTTTGGTTGGGAAATCACCAGTTGTCCCAGCTTTGACCTGGGCCGGTAGCAGATGGGTAGTGCCGAAATGCATCTTTCAGAAAAACTTCCCTAGCTTCATTCCATGCTCTGATCATGACTACATTCTTTCAGCACTTGTATGTTTGTTTGTTTGACTATGGTCTTATAGACCACGCAAAATTCTAGAAAAAAAGGACTCAGAATCAGGAGCACTGGGTTCTGATATGGGGCCTGCCATTAGATGACAACTTGGGAAAGGCACTGTGCCTTCCGTCTCAAATTCCCATCTGTAAAACGAGAGGCTTGGACTGTCCTTTCCAAGGTACTTTCAGTTACAATATTTTATGATTCTAGGATCCTGTTCCGTATTTCTACCGTGCATGCATGTGTGTACGTGAGAGAGAGACAGAGAGAGAGAGACAGAGAGATGGTTCCCACATGTTCTGTGTAACCTGCAAGTTCCTTCGGAGGAGAAATGTCTTACTGTCTCTTCAGCATTTTCCCTCACAATGTTGTATGAGCCTCTGCCTACTAAGGTCACTCAACAAATATCACACTGAAGCGAAGCTGCTTGGGCCGTGCATTTGATTACACGCTTACAGAGGCTACCCTGGGAAAACATAGCCCTGCACTTCCAAGGGGATGAAGCCCAGTATACCTTGAAAAATGGCTAGATTTTTAAAAAGCAACCTTCCTCCAAGCCTACCCCCTTATTTCCTCCCTTCTCTGAAACAGATCCAAGAAAGAGTAAATATTCACACAGTGAAGCAGTCACTTGTGTTTGGGAGGAGAAAGATCAAGGAAGAACTCATAGAGCATTTGGCTGGGTCTTGAAGGGAACACAGGATAGGTAGAGACTTGAAGATCAGCCAGAGGAAATAAAGATAATTAGCTGATCCAAAGCATAGGCTCATTTGACAACAGTAATTGGGCCAGACTGAAAGGAAAGTGGGAACATAACTGTAAGGAGAGAATTACAGAGATAAGGTTGGAAAGTTTGGTTAGAGTCAGAGATATATAGTAATTACATATTTGAAATCTGCACGTCTGGTTTAACACGTGGAAGACTATTGGAAAACAAGATGTTTGGGAAAAGCTGGTCACGTGGAGACGGAAGACGACCCAGGCAAGGATCTGAGGCTTTCCTCAGCAGACCACCGAAGGTCCCTGTTCAGGAGATTAAGGAATCACAGCAAGAACAACCCAGCAAGTGTTCCAGACACCAGAACAGCAACAGAAACAGACTGCAGAAAATCCATTAGCAGCTACTACAAACATTCCAGGAAAGACGTATGAAGGCCTGGATTAAGATGGAAGCAAAGGGAATAGAAAGAATGAAGAAAGGGTATAAAAGAAGGGACGCGGTACCTACCCGGCTGTGGAAGGCAAAGAGGGGGAATGAGTCAAAGGGGTGGGAGATGCCCAGGAGAGGGGCTACCACCAACATCCGAGGGACACCACAGGGGAGGAAATGCTTAGTGGAGAAAGATGACGATGAGACTCATCTTTCAAGTCAAGTTTGAGAAGCCATTCTAGAAGGGGCCAGTGGAAAATATGAATGCAAGAGACAGCTGAAGCTAAGAAAATGAGCCAGATAGTTTCAGCTCTGAAAATTAATACTGTGTGCACGCTGGACCCCTGAATTCATAGAAACACTTTTTTCCCATTCTTCCTTTATTTTTTAAACACAGGAAGAAAACATGAACCCTTTAGCACTCTGGAATAGAGCTGAGCTAGTATTAATCAAGGCATGATTACCAAGACAGAGCCTTTTCCTTAGGACAGGCTGGTTGCTGACACCTGACTATAATTTGGAAAACTGAGGCAGTTTACAAAATTTTAAGAAGATATGATGAAAACTACCATGCCTTTTCTTCCTGCTACCTTTGTTCACTGACCAAGAAATAGGCTCTACTTTGCTTTTCTGCAGACACCCATGCTGGCTGTTACTATGGTGTCTGGCACTCAGTTTGTTTAAATGCATTGGGGTTATGTGACTGACCAGAGGCCCCTTGAAGGGCAGGTCCCATGCTTTACTGGCAATGTCCATCTCAGAAAAGGGATTAATCAAGGTTGGTCATGGTAAAGGGTACCAACCGAGCACCTCTCTGAGCAGTGTGGGGCTGGACCCCTGGCAGGCATCCTGAGGCCATGGAGGTACACAGAGCTCCAGGATGCCAGAGTGAGGTCTGCTCTGTGAACAGATCCTACCCTGCAGGGAGAGGTACACAGAATGCCTTGGCAAGTGGTTTAGAGACCCTCTCCAGAGTTTAAGGTCAGTTTTTTGGTTTCTTTTTAAAATTCTTACTCTGAAAATCCAGAGGAGCAATTGAAACATATTAACCATACAAACTTGAGATTTTAAATCAAATCGATTTTCGAAGTGAAAGGGCACAGCTGGCAAACAGTTGTAAAAGCACTTGGCCCCTCCATAAAGAAAAACTTCACTGTCTCTAAGGGTGGTTAAAAATAAAGGTAATGGACTTCCAGCTAGTAACCAGCCTCAAATGGTAAACTATACTAGGGATCCAAGTTATTAACTTGAGGGGCAAGGATAGATAGAGAGACCAGAGAAAACTGAATCACTGGTAATGCTGAATTAAAATCTGTGGAATAAGGCTATAAATGAATCAAGGATCATAGACCAATAATGGATCAATAAAGAACAGTTGGGAAGACATTCGTAGTCTACAAGGACTGCATCATCAGGAGCAACTGCTATTCTCTCCCACAATCTCTTCCGTGCTCCACGTGACCACGTGACAGCGTCTCAGCTGGGAGGGACAGACTTCCTGACTGCGCTCTGTGTCGATGACAGCTCCAGACAGTAACGGGACAATGGAACCAACTCACACACGTGACTGGAGACAGAGTGATGGCACTCGCGTGTCCCTCCATTCAGACTGTCAGGACATACTAAGCCCCACCAGAGCTAGGCCCTTGCTAGGCTACTGTGGATGAAACAGTGAGCAAAACAGCCCAATCCCTGCTCCTGTGCAGCTTACCTTCTAGTGGGGAAGAACAGCAGTAATTTCATAACCATGCTAAGGAATGGGTCATTGCAAACTGCCATGTGGGCTGTGAAGGAAAGTAGCTCGGTTGTATGAGAGGGGACAACAAAGTGATCTGATTGAGGCAGGAGATCAGGGCAGACTTGCCTGAGAAGCAGCCCTTGAGCTGAGAACAAAAGGTTCTCAGGTATGGGCTCCATGGCTTGAGCAAAGGCTCTGCAGGAGGACAGTGCGTGACTGGTGACGCGTGGTCGGGGAGAGAGGATGCCAGGGAGACGGAACACGGAGAGCGCGGAGAGTGTGACGCGGAGGGACTGGAGAGGCAGGAGGGGCTAGACCGCGGAGGGTTCTTCAGGCCACATGAGGAATTCTGGTCTTGATCCAGAGAGCGACAGGAAGCAGCGAGGGGCCCTAAGCGGGAATAATGCCAGGAAAGTGCCACTCCGGACACGGTAAGTGGAGTAAACGCATGGGGGAGCAGAGGCCGGTCAGGAGAGCGGCGCCGGGCAGGGGGGAGATGACGGTGGCTGAAACAGTGTGATCTTGATTTATTTTTGTCATTTGGAATGTAATATTAATATGAAAGTTATTTCCATAATAAAAGAAAAATCTTTCTGACCATGTACATTTTAAGTGTGTTCACACAGCTCACTGTCAAAGTTTTATTGAGGTATGCCTCATTTTTTTACAACAGGCATGGAAAAATTATTACCTTCCTGGGTTAAGGAAGGAAGCGGGAAATGGGAGCGCTTAGATTCTCCCTCCTGATCTTGAGCTACACAAGAGGACTCCCTTTCCTTCCAGCTCCTTCAATGTCAAATGTTCTGGGTGGGGAGGAGCCTCCCAGTGGGGGTCCCAGAACCTGCTAATAGCTCTAAATTTAGAACTCAGGCAGTTCACATACTTTTAGCACCAAAATCCACTTTCTCTGTGCCTTCCAACATATGGGAAAATTTTTGCATAAAAATCTTTTGCAATACAAAAAATAAGTCCCCCTAAATGTGCAGGCATGACTGGCTGACTCCCTATGGACATTTTCAACTCTCAATTACTCGTCAACTCATGGTACTTCATAACCCCATAAATAACAGTTTGATTAACAAGCGTCTCCAGGTATGGTCTAACATATAGATGCCTTCTACAGAGCAAGCTCTGACATCTCCCCAGTACCACAAGGATCAGCCTACGACCAGACTTGACCTCTGTGTGTGTGTGTGTGTGTGTGTGTGTGTTATCTGAATTTGGGGTTTTTTTTATTCATTTTTTTCTCATTCCTCTTACAGATACATGTTTCTTTATTGTTCAAGTTCCAAAACTCTTGACAAAATTAACACCAATATTTGCCCTTTAAAAAAAAGAAAAAACAGAGAGAACATGACTGGCTTTTTTCATTACTGTCAAATGCTATGTAGAAAAATGGAATTAAGTATGAAAAGAAAAAAATAAAATCTTCATCGAGCATTTCTAAAGTGACAATTACACAACCAGAGCCCATTAATTGGCTCACACTTCTAGAAGGAACAAGCAAGCACACTCCTCCAACCTGGCAGGAAAGAGAAATCTGAGAACAGCCCCGTCTGTTACCACAGCAGAAACTCACAAGAAATAGTAATACTTCAGTGTGTGGGATCCATGTGACAGTCGAGAGCTTCAATCTCTTCCTGGAGATGAAACTCGACGCTAACTGCGAACCGATTCTCATCAGTCGTATCAACAGTGAAGACGTTTTCTCCTTTATAACCTGCTCTTCCTGTTGCGCCACATTCGTGACACCAGGTCCTTTACACAAATATCCAAATCCCATGGTTAAGTGACCTCCTGGAACCAACCCAACCTGACTGCTACGTGTCAAAGTAAGAAAGCAGGTGGAAAGAGCATTCTCAACTTTGTCACTAACAATGGCAAAGGAGATGCAAAGTGTGTCGTCCAGGTGTAACCGCATCGTTTTCAATCCTGCCGCACGTAGGGAGCGTTTACTGAGGCTGCGATGCTTCATCTTTAACTTACTCTGTTGTCCTCAGCCACCATGACACTTAGAGGCAGAAGCATGATCCCTCTTTCTGAGATCCCTAGTGAATAGAGAGCACCAGTACAGAAACAGAGCCCAGGACGAAGTGACGGGACATTCAGCAAGCAGACAGGCGATGCTTCTCAGATATGATACAATCAAGCCGAAGACCTGGCAGCAGCCAAGCTGGCCTCCGAGCACTGCCAAGGTGCTTCTCGGGGAAGGCACGGGGGAGACACTTCCTAACGCTGGGATGCTGTAGGGACTGCCTGCTCTGAAGGGGTGCTGCACCCTCCCAAGGAGGCCAGGCCCCTCTGAGAGGGGAAACTCACATGGAATGGACATGAGGATCCCGAGGAAAGGAAAGGAAGCAGGAGAACTGGGCTTTGACGCATAAGGAAAATGTGGTTCAAGTGTCCTCTTCAGGGAAGCACAATCGTGCTTGGGGTAAGCAGTGTCGAGTTCTGAACAGCTGATTGGGATATCACTGTGTACAGCCTTTATGTAATGTCTTTGATTTACTGCTGGCGGTGAATAAACCATGCCACTCTGCCAGCATGTGCTACTCAAATAATGGCGAGGACAAATAACATTTATGACTGCAGCAAGACAAATTTTTTTCGAATACAGTTTTCTTTTAGATTTCAAAAGAACTACATGAAAATTGGTCAAAAAATGTTGAAAATTAGGAATAATTTCCATAACCCCACTACACAAAGGCAATCATTATTAATATTTTGGCATATTGCCTTTTGGTTTTCTTCTTCCATAATTTTTTTCCGACGTATGATAATACTTCTGTAATTTTGTATACTGTTTTTTAAAAATCTTATTGTGTGTTTTCTAAAGTTACTAGAAACTCTTTGCAGTGTTATTTTTAATAAACATCTAGGTTGAGAAAAAAACTTATTCAGAAGGTAACTTGGATGGTAAATCTGGCAGGCAGACAGAAAATTTGTAATAAAATTAGAAGCTAAAAGCTAGAAAGACTAGGTAGTTCTATATTAGGACCAAAGAATTCTCAAGAGGAAAAAGGAAATTTTCATTATTACCCAATTCTTTATATTTAATCATTTACATTTTCCAGAATGTTTGCCAAGAGCAGTCTCAGACGGATGATGGCTGAAGTCACTCATACTTTGGCAGACATAACTATTATTCAATGGGACCATGACAAAGTAAAGAAATGGTTTAATAAATGACCACAAAAGAGGTCAATATGTCAGGGGGTGTGGTACACTGTGGCAGGAAACCAGACAACTGCACAACGTGGCAGAGGCACAGCAAGGCACAGGAAGGGAAGGAAAACGACGCGGGTCACTGGGGGTCATCGACAGCCGACTACGAGTCGCCCAGCTGCAGTGCTTCGGGAGTTCAGATTCACGACGGCTAAGACTGTCGTCGCATTTCCCTGTCTCTCTTCTTGGAAACCACTGACACGCCATTAAAGAAATACAAAGGAAATATATTCATAAAGATATTGAAAACTGGAGAGGACATTAGCAAATGAAAAATTTTGGTGAATTTCTAGAAAATGGTAAGCATATGAAATATTACTAATTTATAAACTGAGGACAGCTGGGCAGATTTGCATATTAAGGCAAATAAGCAGGACGAATGACAAAGGATCCACACCCAGCCATGTCGTTATGAAGTTGAAGACCACGAAGGCAGAAGAGAAGGTCCTACAGGCTTCTACAGAGGAGAATAAACTACCACAAAGAATAAGAATCAGATTACCGTCAGATTTCTCATCAGCCACGTTAGATGCTACATGGCAATAAATCCAGCTTTCAAACTTCCGAAAAAACCTGAATTCTATACCCAAACTATGATTCAGACATGCAGGACTCCTGAAAATTTGCTTTTGACATACATTTTCTAAAAAAAATTACCCACAGGCTGGGTATGGTGGCTCACACCTATAATCCCAACACTTTGGGAGTCCAAAGCAAGAGGACTGCCTGAGGCCAGGAGTTCGAGTCTCATCTGGGCAACGTGGCGAGGTTTTTTTTTCTCAACAATAAGAAAAATCAGCCAGGTGTAGTGGCGGGTGCCTGGAGTCCCAGCTACTTGGGAGGCTGAGGCAGAAGGATCGCTCGAGCCCAGGAGTTCAAGGATGCAGTGAGCTATGACTGCGCCACTGTACTCTAGCCTGGGTGACAGAGTAAGACCCTGTCTCTAAGAGAAACAAAACAAAAAAATTACTCATAGTTTTACTCTGTGTAATGTAATAGCCACAAGCTATCTTCTTAACTAAAATGTTCAGGCTCAAAAGACCCAAAAAGCCGTAGGTGGCTTCAGATTCACCTAGAGAGAGAAGGAAACACAGCAAGCTACCAGGACAGCATCAGATACTTCCTCCCAGCAGGAGTCTTCGCGGCAGTCTGCACAACTGTCCACGAGCTATTCTTTTTGGCCTACAGGTGACAGCTCAAATAAGAGCGTACAAGATCCAGCAATCGGCAGGTGTGGACGCACTCTGGCTTAGAGGCCTCACGTTCCAGAGAGAAACTAACATCTCTTACAACAGCTCCGGAAGCATAGATCCCAGAATCACAAGGCATAAGCCCAGTTACAAAAGTCACTACACTTAGGGAGGCTCAAAGCTATAGCTCTGGATATTTCTCTTTCCTATCTAGGTTAGTAATATTGTCTCTTTGACTTCTTTTTCTTTTTTGTGGAATATGGGTATTTACAGTCCTCCCAGGCCAAATGTAATTTGCCAGTCAGGGGTAATTTTTATCCCAAGCAACGTGGCTTAATAACACAGCTGACATTTCATTTCTATCAGATTTTCAGAAGACCAGATCTAGAAAGGTAACTGGGCCCAAAGTCAGTATCTCATGCAAAGGACCCGTTTCCCATATTCCACAGAAAGAAATCAAAGAAATGGTGTTACAAGTCTAGATAGGAAAGAAGAAGAAATTTTAGGCCCACAGCTATAGAGAGGTGCTTCAGAAGCTTCTCTAACAGGAAAAAGAAGCAATTAGGAACTTTAAGAAAACAAAAAGCTGTCTGATATGAAGCTATTAAACATGTGGAATACTTATAAGAAAACGTAATCTATTTGATCTGAACATAGCACAATTCTTCCAAGAGGGGCACAAATTTAGTGACATAGAACAGTATTTTCTTTACCCTAGATCCAGCCAATTACTAGATCTGTCTTGAACAATGTTTATATAATCATAATATTATAATGAGTTCTTAGTGGCTTTTCCTTTTCTGGGTCAATTTATAGTTAACACATGGAAGATTTAACTATGAGGTATAGAACAAAAAATAAATATTATATTTATACAGTACAGTTTTACTATATTTACAATGTCAATATAATAAAACAACTAATAGAAGATGGGAAGTAGAAAGAGGAGAAATACAGGGAAATGTAGGGGTGGTAATTTTCTCATCAACATAGAGTCAAGAAGTGCTGGCCATAACTGATGTTCATGAAAAACAGAGGTTTAAGTACATAGTTTAATTTTAAAAGATAAATAGTAGAACTAAAAATAAACATAACTAACAAAAATGAGGAGTGGCTAAGTGAGTTAAATTTCTTTTTTTAATAGCAAGGAGTTAGTAAAGTTGATAAATTGAACAGGTATAAAATATTAAACATGTATAAAATATTATTTATAGTTGAGAAGTTACAAAAACTAAAAAAAAGGGTCAAAGGTAGTTATCTCTGAGGAATGGAACAGAAGATGGGAAGGCAAAATTTTGCTTTTCACACATATTCTTCTATACTGTTTAGTTTTTCATGTGCATGTTTTACATTTATAATTAAAAAATTGATCTTAAAAACCAGTTTTAGAGTTCAGCAATTTAGAGGACAGCAGAGAAAAGAAAGTGAGTATTAGAAAGTGAGCTCTTTTGAAATAAGGCTAAAGGGTATAGAATTAGATTATGTGAAGAAAGACAGGTAGGAAGTAATTTTTAAAAATTAGTCACTACGAAAACAGGATTGTTTACAAGAGAAAATGACCCTTTATCCTAAAAGCAAACCAAGAGAAGCTCCAGCTATAGCAGAAAGGACTGAGGAGAGCTATACAAGAAAATGTCCCACCCAGGAGCAGAGCTAACAGAGACACTGGAGAATCTCATTCCCCAGGACTTGCCAGAGGACAGCAAAATTCTGTGCTCTGATTTCTCAACTTGGTAGAATGCTATCAAGAGGCAGAGTTGCGATCTTTAAAGATTCCATGTAATTTCACTTATGACGTGACTCACATTTTATTTCAACAAAGAGCAGGCTATTTCCTGAACTGCAGGAGACTGAGCCCCCTTGGGCTTTGGTGGACCCCATCCTGGGGTATGTTTGATGGTTGATTTTGCTGTATTGGGTACTTCCTTTCCCATTTTCTAATCATTTTGTAGCACACATGCTGACTCTTTTCCCTTCCTTTCTACTTTCCCTGGGAAAATATAATGAATAAATAAAAACTTATTGGTACTGGAAAAAAAAAAACAAAAACAAAGAGCAGGCTATAATTCTTGACACTAATGGAATCCTCCCTTGAGGTCTGCTCAGTTAAAAAGGAAAATCTTTTATCATTTGCATATCTTCTATATTTCTTAAGGTGTAACTTGAAAATGGGAGGTGCAACAGATTCAGATTATGCCTATAGACATAAAATTCTTAGAGGGTTAACAGGTACTTGCCTTCTTGTTGGTACTCTTGTTCTTCTAATGCATTATTTATTTATTAATTTGTAAAACACTGCGATAGCATCTAAGTGCTAAAATACAAAGTTAAAAACATAAATTATTTAAATCCACCAACTGATGGAAAGAAATAATTAAAAAGAGAAAAAAATGTTGACAACTTAATGCAAAGCTACTGGGAGAGGATCTAATGAGTGAACGAGTTTTTGAAACAAGAAAAAAAACCATTTAACTCAATACAAAATTATTATAACATGTACCTGGTCAATAGTTAGTCAACCAGCTCTTGTCGAAAACTCTCATTGTATAGCATCTTCAACAGACGGGAGGACGAATTCAGTTTATAACATGAAACGACAGAAGAGACGGGTGGCAGAACCAGTATGACATGTAAAAGATGACAAGATGACAACGTTTGAGGAAGCAGAGGGGCTGGTGTGGGAGTCGTGGACCCAACAAACAGACTGTGGAAAGACAAAAGGTGGCTATTCATGGGCCTTGGAGGCTTTGTTATCGTATAAAAAGGGTTCCAGGAGATTGGAAATAAGTTAAGCACTTCATTTCCCTCTTTTCGTCACCTAGCTTGGTTTAGCCCTCTTTAGCAATAATGCTTTGAGTCTAGGAGGCAGTGTGGCACAGTGGCAAGAGCCCTGGGTTTAGATCTCAGCTCTGCTCCTTGAAAAAGAGGCAGAGATGGCCACAGGATTTATGCTCCACTGGGGAGTGGCATGTGACGTACACTACTCCTAGGCCAAGGCTTTTCAGAACCTTCTCTCTACTCTTTCCCCTTCTGCCAGCTACAGGCAGCTAAAGCTGATGAGGGCCTAGGTGATGGCAGAAACACAAGGTGAAAACTGTCTGAGTTCCTCAGTCACCTGTGGGGAAGAGCCACCAAACAACCAGGAACACCCACACTGTTACGTGACTGAGAAATAAACTATTGTGCTAAGCACTGAAATACTGAGGCTTATTTGTTATAGTAGCAAGTATTAACCTAACCAATATAAACATTCTATCTGATAACTACTATAATAATAGTGGTGATGGTGTCAGACATTGCATCAAACAAGGCATCATTAATGCTGTTAAGGAATTTGGTCAAATAAGCACATGAAAAGATGCTCAACATCACTAGCCATTAGGGAAATGCAAATCAAAACCACCCTGAGATGCCACTGCACGCTCACTAGGATGGCTATGATCAAAACGATGGACAACAGCAAGTGGTGGTGAGAATGTGGAGAAACTGGAACCCTCATACAGAGCTGGTGGGAATGCAAAATGGTGCAGCTGCTTTCAAAAGTTTGGCAGTTCCTCAAAAAGTTAAGCATAGAGTTATCAGATGACCTGGCCATTCAACTCTTAGGAATTGAAAATATATGTCCACACAAAAACTTGTATAGGAACGTTCACAGCAGCATTGTTTGTAATAGCCAAGGAGTGGAAACAATTCAAATGTTTACCAACAGATGCATGGATAAGCAAAATGCGGCATTTGCATGCAAAGGAGTATTATTCAGCCGTGAAAAGAAATGAAATTCCAACACATGCCACGACGTGGATGAACCTTGAAAACATTATGCTGCGTGAAAGAAGCCACAAAAAAAGGTCACATACTATATGATTCTGTTTATAGGAAATGTCCAGAAAACGCAAATCCATAAAGACAGGAATTGGCTGCCGGAGCTGGGGGAGCTGAAGGCAAATGGGGCGTGACTGCTTATGAGGAGGAGGTCTCTTTTTGGGGTGAGGAAAATGTTCTGAAATGTTAGATAGTAGTGAGGATTGCACAACTCTTTGAATATACTAAAAACCATTCAATTGTACATTTTACAAGGGTGAATTCTATCTAATTTTATATCTCAATTTTATATCTGAATTATATCTCAATTTAAAAAAGAAAAAGAAATAGCTTCTTGCTCCACCTCGCCTCTCAGAGATTCTGGCTCTACACAAAAAAAGCACTGCGCTCCGACCACACGCCATGATGCTAGCTGGTCAGAACCACAGAATCCTCCCTCCTAGCTTCTCCCGCAGCCGGGCAAGCTCAAACAGAGCCTCAGTGTTGTCCGCATTCAATGCCTCTGTTTGCCTGTGGAGAGCCTAAGACGCAAGGCTTTCCTTAGTTTGTGGAACGGCACGGCTAACACTAAGATGAGAGAAACAGTTAAAGCCGTCCCTAAGAATAAGCGTGGGGTATAGAATAGAACTCCAGAATAACTACAAAAGTGCGTATCACTCCAGCAAAATTCTCTAAGGAAGAACAAAATCCTAAAGGGATAGTGTGGGATGTGGGAGGAGGATCCGAGAAAGGCCTGCATAAGGAAAACATCTTTCTTTTCCCTGTTTAGGTACACATGTCATTTTCAGAAGTGTGAGTAAAGTTCATGCCACAAGATAGAGAAACCTTGTTTGGTCACATCAAGCAAATTCTCACATAAGGACTTAATAGTTAAAACTGAAGTAAAGGATCACTAAAATATGTTTTCAACCCCCAAATAAGGACATGATTCAGGCTGGGCATGGTGACTCACACCTGTAATCTCAGCACTTTGGGAAGCCAAGGTGGGAGGATCGCTTGAGGCCAGGAGTTCAAGATTAGCCTGAGCCACAGCAGACCCCATCGCTAAAAAAATTTTTTCAAAAAACTAGCTGGGTGTGGTGGTGGTGCCTGCTGTAGTCCCAGCTCCTCAGGAGGCTGAGGCGGGAGGATCACTGGAGCCCAGGAAATTCGTGGCTGCAGTGAGCTGTGATCACGCCACTGCACTCCAGCCTGGGCGACAGAGCGAGACTCTGTCTCTAAAAAAAAAATTGGTGATTCCATGAATCTTCACTGGAACCTCTGATTCCAAATAGAACAAATTCCTGAAAGGAGGCGACTTACTTGCAGGAGACTTTAGTTCTGTCGGCAACCATGGTCCACTGCTGCTGGTTGGTAGAGACCTCGACGTAGTAGCTATAGCTCCGGTCATCGCAGTCCCAAAGTAGTAGCCTGAACAAAGGGAAAGATGTACGATTGTAAATGTCCTAACTGGCTGTTTCCTCAGTCTGCAGGCACCGGGGAGTCTGTCCACTCTATCCCTCCCACCTGCATCCTTCGTCCTACCGCACTTCCAGGACTGGAAAAAGAAAGTGAATCCCAACAGAAGTATGAGGAGAACAGGTGGAGTCGGTCTGCAGCGAGAGGCTTGTCTCTTTAAGAGTTTATTTTACAAGTCATCCGATCCCCAGCGGCCTGTCCCCCTAGTGGCAAAATTCTTTAGATTGGCTTAGGAGGGAGAAGATGGCCTCCAGTCATCCTTCCTGCTTCTTTCAGAGCTCCTCTCCAGGCTGGCTGGGCTGACCATGCTCATGGGGGAATCTGTGCCCTCTAATTGATTTTTCCAATTGAGTGGTAGTTACACAGGTGTATCTGCATGTGAATATTCATTGAGCTATATATAAAAGATCTGTGCACTATGTTATTCCTCAATTTAAAATATAAGGATTAAAAAAAAAGAATTTGAGCATTGCAACACAGGGTCAGTGTTCTGCTTCCGACAGTGCCACAGGGGAAATAGATAATGATCTTTCTGATTTCAGACTTAAAAGTCCTTCCCTTACATAATATACATCTTATGGTTTTCTAGTTGGTCATGTGTGTTTGCTTCCTCTGCCTGCTAGAACAGACAGTGAGCTCCTTGCAGGCAGTGCCTGCGTCTCACCGATCTTTCTGTACTCAGTACTTGACATAACGTCGCACACGGAACTTTACACCCAGTGTTTGCTGAACAAATGCGTTCCTTGTAACGACAGGAACAACAGTGATCGTGACAGGCAACATTTCTTTAATGCTAACTGTGCATCAGGCCCTATGTTAAATGCTATATACAATTTATTTTATTAAATCCTCCTAAATATTCTTTAGCAAGCACTATTATGCTTATCAAATTATGGATGGTGAAAGTAGGGCTTAAAGCTGTTAAGTAACTTGTTTAAACTCACACACTGAGCGGTAGGTACAGGGTTCCAACCTGGTATCCTGACCGAAAGCCCATTTCTAAAATCCTGCTGCCAAACGTTCCCTTTACTCCCAGCTGATGTATCTGGGTCATAATTTCCAGTCTGTAACCTATCACTCTATAAAAGTAGTTGTATTATTTCCCTTTAATCTTGCAGTTATAATCAATGAAAATCCTTCCCACAAGTTCAGGTTAGTGTCCCCTATAAAGCTATTACTGAGGATTTGGACTGTCCCTGGGTTTCCCTCTCCCCTTACCCTCTGTTCCCTGTTTTCGGTGTAATGCTATTTGCTATCACTGACTAAATCCACACCACCTAATATTCTGGAACTCATAATTTAAGTAAAGGAAACTGCTCAAAGGTCTGGGGAAGCATCAACAGACGACACCTACTGATTCCGTTTAATTCACCTGAGAATTTAATCTCTCAGAGTGCGCTAAATGAATCAGAACAGAGTCCACTTTACTGTTCTTAAGTGTCCAGAAATTCTGCTCTTAGGTTACACTGATTTGCCTGATAAGAATGTGAATCATTTCCACCATTAGTCACCTCCACAACTATTATTCTAGTCTCTCAGCAATATGGAGTTAGCCTACGCTATTAATAATTTATATTTATTTTGGGGAACTTTAAAGTGTATTTTTTGTTTCTATGTTTGGCTCTCATTTTGATTATAAACCTTTTAGAAAGACTTTTGATCCTTCTCTTTTTAAAAATTCTATTTCCAACATGTGGGCTCTGTTCATGGTCCATGTTCCATACATATTCTGGGCTGAAATCACTCATAATTCTGTGACAGTAGATTAAAATTAGGGAAAAACTTCAAATTAATTCATCATTCTCTTCATGTAACAGCTCTAGTAACAGGTTTATTGGAAGATAGTGTTGAGGATACTTTCTCCAATGGGATTTTGAATTATTTATGGAGAGCCAGGTTTATTGTAACTGCTATCCTTCTAGATAATCATGAGTTAGTGTTTCTACGGAGTATCCAAATGAAAACAATCCATCCCCTTTGAGGTAGAACCTAACCAGATCTCAAAATATTTCATGGGAAAAGACTGTCTTGAGGATATGGCACACGGAGAATTTAAAAATGGAAGACCAATTATGAGTATCATAAATGCTCTAGTAGAGATACTTGGAGTGACAGAATATCAGAAGAATTTTTGAAGTTGTATATAGCATACCCTATATATAGCTTATTCTATGAAAGCCTCTAATTTGTTTCAAGGCAAATTATTATTTTAAAATGAAGACCATCTGCAATTCCTGTAACTTTTTTTTTTTTTTTTTTTTGAGACAGAGTCTCACTCTGTTGCCTGGGCTAGAGTGCCGTGGCTTCAGCCTAGCTCACAGCAACCTCAAACTCCTGGGCTCAAGCGATCCTCCTGCCTCAGCCTCCTGAGTAGCTGGGACTACAGGCATGCGCCACCATGCCCGGCTAATTTTTTCTACATATATATTTTTTTAGTTGTCCAGATAATTTCTTTCTATTTTTAGTAGAGATGGGGGTCTCACTCTTGCTCAGGCTGGTCTCGAACTCCTGACTCGGAGCGATCCACCCGCCTCAGCCTCCCAGAGTGCTAGGATTACAGGCGTGAGCCACTGCACCTGGCCAGCAATTCCTATAACTTTTAAAACACATACACACAGTGCATACTGTTTGTAATTTGCTTTGTTTGCTTAATGGTCTATTATGAATATCTTTTTGTATCATCAAATATTCTTCTACATCATGTTACTGACTTCATAGTATTTGTATGGATGTCTTGTAATTTATTTAATCAGTCTCTTATTATTGGACACTTAAGTAGTTGGTAACATTTGACTGTTACAAAAAAATTCTGCGATGAACATTCTTAGCTCAATCTATAATTATTGCCTTTGAAAGTTTCTATAAGTGAAACTCCTGGAGCAAGGTACATAAACATTATGAGGCTTTGATATGGATCACAAAATAGCTGTATACCTCTTTTCACCCCAACCCTAAACAAAAATCTGTATCAATTTATACTAACGCTACAAGCAGTGTATAACAAATGCCTGTTTCTGCACATCATCACCAATATGGTGTATTATGTTTAAAAATACTACCAATTTGATAGATGAAACAAATCTCATTAACCTGCAGTTTCTTACTTATCACTGAACTTGAACATTTTTACCCATTTTCTACTTACATTTATCCTTTTGTTAATGACTTACAAAATGTCCTCTCTATCTAAAGAGTATTAATCCACTGCCTATCATAGTTTGCATGTTGAGGCTATTAATTTTTATTAGCTTAGTCTATCGATCTTTACCTCAGTAATTTCTCCTGGCCTAAATTCTTTTTTCTGAACAGCAGCCAAGTGCACATACTGGCCGAGACGTCTCTTCTCTATTCCTCTATCAAGAGTCCCTGGGGGCTGGAAACGTGGGGTCACTGTGACTCCTGAGTGCAAAAGGGACACTGATGGATCTCAGGTCATCAAGCCTAAGGCTAGACTCACCCACGCTGCGGAGTTTTTAAAAGACCTTCTGATTTATGTGCCAGGATGCATATTTGCTTGGAATTTAGGCTTAGCCAGGAATGAAAATCCCTTTCTTGATTTGACTGAAACAAAACAAAACAAACAAAAAAAACCAAGCTCGGCTGAAGAAAACAATTGGCTCAATCTCTTTTTTCCCCCATGGAGAGGAATTTTGTTCTGATAAGGCACAACTGAAAAACCCACCAACTCCCTTCACTTTTTTCCCTGCCTGCAAAGTGTGTTCTTATGTCTTTGCACCTACAGCAACACAGAGATATTTCTGACTTGTAATCTGGCTGGGAATATCTGCACAGTGAGCCTGCCCAGGACAGACACTCCCTGTGACCTTAATTGAGATGAGCTCCTTAAACGTAGCCAGCACACTTCCATCCACAGACGTCCCCCACACACCAGAAGCCGTTTTCAAAAGGGGCTGAAGAAAGGAAGCTGCCGGCCAAGATCCACTGATGCAGATCGGGTCTGTGTTTAGCGTTGCCACAAACCTCTCTAACTAATGAGCACTGCATGAAACGGCTGGTGCTATTAAATGTTGTCTCCTCCATCCTCCCTATTCTCATTGTGGAGTTTCCCTAAAAGCAGTAAAGTGCTGGTTTTTTCAAAATTGATTAGCAGATGTGATTTTGCTTACATCTTCTATAAATGCTCTGGCTGGCTACATACCATTGATTACCAGGGGTTCGGTTTACAGCAACTAATTGCTCTCCTTGCCGGTGTTTTGATATAAAATTCAATAACGAATATGTTTTCAAAACTCTTGTCTTTGCGGCTTGAGTCAGAAGTGACTCGAGGCAAACCCAGTGGACTGAGTTTTCCCTTCTTTAAAATAATTGCTCGCTCATCAGCCTGTGAAGGAAGTTTCCAAATTGCAGCATTCTAATTGGAAAGCCTGCATTATGCATGTGATGACAAGCTGTGTTGTGCTGAATGGCATTTTTTCCATCCTTTTCTTAAGGGATTAATTCTGTGCCAGACTGCGGACAATGGCTGAGGTATAACAGTTGAGATCAACAGCTTCTCCGCTGAACTGGTGCCTTTAGATGAGGAGCAAGCGCCTGTTTTGCCTGTTTGCAGTCCTCTGGCGCCTGTGGAAGACCCCACTGGAAGGCAGGGGCCGCACTGCTGCTGTTGCTGAGAGTTTTCTCATTTGGGTGAAAACAAACAACTAAAGGAAGACCAACTGTCAGGATGTTAGTAATATTGTAATAATTTATCATCAAAGCCATTCCTAATCTTTCAGTTCAAGTCAAAAATACTCCTGACCTCAAAAATTGATACAGACTATTCTTTGTTAAAGATCCTTTAAGTTCTTCAGAAATAACTGTCTTCCATTCAATGATTCAAAAAATATTTACTGAGTACAGACGTAGTTACACTAGGCCAGTCACTTAACTAATACTTCAGTTTCATCCCTGGTGAAATTAAATGTCTAGATTTGATGGTTTCTCAGGCTCTTCCAGTCCTCACATTTTATAGAATTCTCTGCTACAGCACATGCAGACGTATTTTTGGTATGTCTGTACATTGCATAGTAACTCCTCTCTTTGAGAGCTATTTCTAGCCCAACCTCAAGGTAGATGTGGGAGGTTCCTGAGCTCAGTGTATTCTGTAGATGCAGCTGCACCCTAGAAAGCCGCCTGACCCATGCCGGACTAATCGGATGTCCCTGTTCAGAAATTTAGAGATTCTACCTTCATTGGCCCTGTTTACTTAAAATGGGGCGATAAAAGTGTGGACATTCTGGGGTGACCCTCTTTCACCAGAGGCACAACGAAGCAAAGAACATCATCTGCTGTGAGAAGCAGACAGTGCGGCCCAGGGAGGGCTGCCTGGGCTCCTAACAGCTTCCAGCGTCTGGTTTCAGCCCCTGTGAGCGCCACTCCAGGTGCTGACCCAGCATTCCACGAGAATTCTCCCAGTCACCTGCCGTCATCATCGATGGCTTAAGCCACCTTTACTTGCTTTCTACCATTTGGAACTGAAAGGGCCTAAGATAAGCTCCTGGTGCAGGGCCCTGGACAGAGACGGTCCTCGACACAGAGCAGAGGCTACGGCCGCGAGGAGGCGGCGATGCCGAGACGGCTACGGGACCAGCGAGAGCAGCACGGGGTGGTGGGAAAGCTGCCCTTGGATGGCAGACTTTTCATTCACGTTTGAAAGAGGACTCTCTGTAGAAGCCGAGAGTGGGACTGCGGTGTGGGGCGGCAAGGCGAGAGGCTTTAGAATGCACTCGGGTCAGCGGAGCTGCAGGGAGGCAGCCTCTCAAAGGTGGCCCGATCCGCGTACTTTGTAACTCTCCCCAGCCGTGGCCGGGGAGCAGTGTGGACGGGACAGGGAGGTGCGGTGCAGGGTCAGTGAGTGGCAGGCCTGGGAAAGCACTGAGAATATGTGGGCCGCTGAGGGGTAAGCGGGGGCAACCAGCAGAGCAGAGAGGGCCTGGGGGTCATGGCGCAGAAGGAGAGACGCCATGGGGGCGCCGGGGAAGGCGAGGGCTGCCTCAGCACTTCGCCTCACGCCGGCAAGTCCGCTTCTCCCTCTCCTGAGCGAGAAGCAGAGGCGGACGACGCGCCAGGGGCTCTGCTCCGCTTCCGCTACCGGGCGGCAGGAGGGAGCGTGCCAGCTGCCAGAAGGAATTGATGCACAGCGTCGGAGAAGCAGCGTCACCGGTGAGAGACAGGCCTTTCCCAAGGACGAGAGGGCTCCTGCCCCGCAGCTGTCACGGGCTTCGACTGCGCAGCTTCGTCCTCAGGTGGGGCGCCAGGCGCAGCCGGGAAGAACCGCTGGAGGACGGCAGGCCCAAAATGAGATTCTCAGCAGGACGCAAGAGCCAAGTAACAATGTTTTGTCAAAAGTGTGTGAGGCAGACCAGGTGGCTGCCCTGCAGATTCCAGACATGAGGACCTGGGGAGCTGCCCCCCCGGGGGTCCTGCCTCCGAGTGGCCACAGCCTTTCAGGGCAAAGGGGACCCCAGTCGTCTTCTAATAGCAGGAGGAGGGAAAGACAGGCCGCTCACCGGACGGAACGGGTTCTCGGGAAACACATCATTAGTCAGAGGAAATCAGGGAGTCTGTGCACTGCCCGGCAGTGTTTAATCTCTCACATCTGGGATGCCGAGGGTGATTTCTCTAAAGGGGGAAGGAACAATGGCGCCGGGTAGCCATATTCTTTTGCAGCTGGCCGGGGAAAAGGCAAGTGCAAGCTCTCGGCTGTCTGGCACGTGCAGGTTCTGCGGGTCGTCACTGAAGCCGCGGGAGGAACAGCGCGAGGAGGCGGCAAAGTGCGCGCTCTGGCCGCACTGCGCGGGCTGGCTCACTGAGAAGAGGGGATAAAGGGAGGGTTTTTCCTCCTGTCAAATCTCACATCTGGTACAGTATAATCCAGGTTCGTTATCTGAAAGTGGAAAAATATCAACAGAGAATATGCCTGCAGGATATAACTGTGGATAGCTAGATGGAACAAAACTTTCCAAAACTTTGAGACAATACAAAACTACCAACTTTTAACAGCTAACTGAGACCATCTTTTCACTCTTTGGAGGGATTAAGTTTTTACTTTCAAGTTTTGGGTGATAACATAGACCAGCCCCATCCGACCAACTGGCAAGGCCACCGCGGCAAGACTCGATGTGCACTGAGTGTGGCATGAATGTGAACAACTAATCATGATCCCACCTCACATTTGCACAGACCTCGCCGCTTTCAAAATGTTTTCGCATACATTATCACATTTGGAAAAAGACAATTTATAATCAACGCATTTCCTGCTTTCAATGCAAATCTGTTTTTCTAAGTTCCTTGGTTAATTTTCTTGCATGGGCTAAACACTGCCTAAGCAATCTTTTACAGATCATTCAATCACTTGGCAAACTCTTTTTTTTTTTAACAAATAAATTTTGGCTTAGGCTTATGGTCTAGACTTCATACTACACAGTCTAATTTTATAAAAATCCTTTCATTTTATGCTTTCAGTGTGGATATATAAGAAAAATTTGTCCAGGCCAAACAGCTCTTGATAAGAAAAGCAGTTTTCTTAATATTTTTGAAGGTGACTCTTTCCAATACAGCCCCTTCCTTAAGCAAGATGTTGGCAGCAAAAATATTGGGGATGTTCAAACGGCCTTAGGACAGTTTAAGGCCTTTGGGCAGTGACACACTAAGCAGGCAGCTTTTCCAGATCTTTCCTGTGTTTAAGTTCGGCATCATCAATTCCCCTCTCTGCAACGAGGCCACCAGCCCTGATCCCCGCAGCCTCCTCATCTTGACAAGCGCGCGCAGTGAGCGCGCCTGGCCCCGGCAGGAGCAGGAAAGGCGTGCGAGAGGCAGAAGCGCTGAGGCCCCCACACCACAGGGCCTAGCTCCCTAGGGGTCAAGTCCAGGTCCTGTCTAGCTTCATTTGCTAGCAAGGGTATCATGGGCTACCGTGATTTTTAAAGGCCAGAATCAGTTTCTTCTGTTAACAGCTGAAGGCAATCTGTATCTGTGTGAGTTGTTCTGTTCCCTGTCCTCAACTCTATGAAATTATTAGGAGGGTGAGAAGAAGAGACAGACATGTTAAAGAGCTCAGAACTCACTGATCTATAGCTGAGTGTTAATAATTTTACTTCATGGATCTTGCTTAAGTAAGACTTATTGGCTGGGTGCGGTGGCTCACCCTGTAATCCTAGCACTCTGGGAGGACGAGGTGAGAGGACGGCTTGAGCTCAGGAGCTCGAGACCAGCCTGAGCAAGAGCGAGACCCGTCTCTACCAAAACTAGAAAAAAGTAGCTGGGTGTGGTGGCGCTTGCCTGTAGTCCCAGCTATTCGGGAGGTTGAGACAGGAAGATCACTCGAGCCCAGGAGTTGGAGGTTGCTGTCAGCTATGATGATGCTATGGCACTCTAGCCGGGGCAACAGAGCAAGACTCTGTCTCAAAAAAAAAGACTTATGACTCCTGTGGAACAAATGGCCCCAACGTGGGCCTTCATGCAACAGGTAGGGAGCAGAGTCACACGGCTCCAGGTTCCCTGTGTAACGCCATCCAGCGGCCCCTCCCCTCAGCTTTTAGGACCAAATCTGTTGAGGAGGAACCACCTGACCATGTTTCTGGAGTGCAGGGGCCACACATGGCCAGGGGTCTTGGTATTCTTCATGGTCCCTAGCATAAGGCCTTGCAGATCATAAGCTCTACTGAGTTAAACATGGGGAGCAGGAGAGGAGACATCATGGAAAGAGGAGAAGCAACTACAGATAAATCACCCTTCTCACAAAACCCACATAGCTCATCCCAGTACAGTATTTTCAACACTTCGTAGACTAAATTATGTTTCAATTAGAAAAGAAGCCTCCCCCCTCAGCCAGTACTTTGTCCCCAGACCCCGCACCATGTTGGAGAGTCTCACGTAAGAGATAATTTATGGAAAATATCAACTCTAACCCCTATTTCATCTCTGGAGCTTATTCTCCTGCCCCTTTCTGACCACATGCTAATATGCGTCCACATGCACCCAGCCTACAGAGCACCAAGAAGCAGGGCCAAAGAGAAATTTAATAAGCTTCACGGCTCCCTTCTATTCCCTTGGGTTGAGTTTTCATAGGAATCTGTGTCTGTGGGAGAAATCACAATTTAGCTACAGGCAGATCTTTATATTCTCTCAACCTGGTGATAAAGGGAGAGAACTGAGGGGAAAACAGGTGAGGAGGCTTGACTCTGAATATTACAGTCAAGAGAACATTCCAGTAGGCATCAACTACAAGGCCAAAGTCTTCCTATTCAGTCACGTAATCTCTCTGTTTTTGTTCTTACCCAATCTCTTGTCTGGTCTCTCCTAACACAGCCAGTGCTATTTTCCCACATCTCTTTTTCTTTCTTATCAGCCTGACCTTTTCACCCGAATCAGATCTGGGTTTCAACCTTTGCTCCAGCTTTAAATCATCTTCTTTTCCCCACAGGGCACAATCTACAAAGTCCTGGGCTCTTGCTGAAAATGACTTTAAACACTTGCCCACCCAATTCAGACCCTCGTCATCCTTTGGCGGTGCCACCAGCGCTAGCTGTTGCCCGCTCCTCCTTCCAGGCTCTCTATTAAGTTACTGCTGCCTCCCACTTCTCAAAGCTGTACTCATTCTGGTAGGCCCTGGACAATGGAATTCTGTCTTTCTCTCTCTCATCTACTTTTTCTTTTTTTTTTGGAGACAGAGTCTTGCTTTGTTGCCCGGGCTAGAGTGAGTGCCGTGGTGTCATCCTAGCTCACAGCAGCCTCAGACTCCTGGGCTCAAGCGATCCTCCTACCTCAGCCTCTCGAGTAGCTGGGACTACAGGTGCCAGCCACCACACCCAGCTAATTTTTTGTTTCTATTTTTAGTTGACTGGCTAATTTTTTTTTTTTTTCTATTTTTAGTAGAGACAGGGTCTCGCTCTTGCTCAGGCTGGTCTAGAACTCCTGAGCTCAAGCAATCCTCCCGCCTCGGCCTCCCAGAGTGCTAGGATTACAGGCGTGAGCCACCGCGCCCAGCCCTCATCTACTTGTTCTTAAATTTCCTTCCTGTTAGTCCCTTCTCTAATGAACTTCCTTCATGAAATCTTTTGTGAAGGTTTTCCCATGAAAACCACCATCCTTTAAAACACAAAAAAGTATAATAAGTTGCAAGTGCTACAAAATTTAAACACTTACAGTAAGTGGATTATTCTAATTGAAGGCTGAGGTGTCTAATAAATCATAATGTTCCATGTGGAACACGACTTACCATTAAAATAAAGACAACATTAATGAGAATAATAACAGTAACATCTTCACCACCAGTATATAAAGGTAAAAATTCTAACTACTATTAATAACTATAAGTTCTTATAAACAAAAGATAATTAATCAATTTAATTATGTAACTGTATAATAAATCTTTTGAAAAACAGTGAGAAGCTGGGGGAAATAAAAGCAATATTTTATGTAATTTTTTGTAACAGCTAGAGGAAAAAATGGCTAATTACATTTTTCAATGGAATTCTTTTGATCACTGGCTACTCAGTACAATTTTCTTGATCCAGGTTTTCAAAGCCGGGATCATAAATTTTAATTCAGTTTTCAGCTGAACATTAGTAACTCCAGCTTTCCTAACTGTTAAACAGCTGTAATTAAACCAACTGGTGTGGGTTACAGGACCAAAGCTGAATGGGTAGCTGCCATTTTGTTTTCTGGAACTGCCTATACTGTTCTCCCCAGAGCGGGAGGCCCAGGCGGAAGCTCTGCAAGGGGAGGGTTTGCAGTTCTCCCCACTGCTGCGGAGGATGTGAGGGTGTAGTTTCTGTCTCGGGAATACTTGCCAGAACTGCGGGGTAGCTTCCCCTCCCTCCCGCTTCTGTTTGGCTGAAGGACTGTCAGATAAGAGCAAGCACTCCCTCTTCAGAACGCATTCTGCGAGAGCTGCCTTTCTAGAAATAACCCTCACAGGTACCGACATGAATATTCACCAGAGTGCATTGGGCGCAGAGGCCGGTCTCCTTGCCATGCACAGTAATCCTTCGAAATGTATTCCAGGCAAGCTACCAGGGTAAACTCTTATTCGGAAACCAGGCTTTCCAGTGACGGACACTGGATGGGTGAAAGAAGGAAATCTGAGGGAGGGAGGCAGGGATGAATAAAGCACTCCTATCTGTCTAAGGCCCAGCTGCAGCTAGACCTGCGACACTGACTCAAGCACAGCGTGAGGCTTCATTAGAATACTGCATTCTGCGAATTAAACTATTTCTTTTGTTTAGCTGGCTCACCCTTCCTCATCAAGAAGAACAAACGTTTATGTCCCCTATGCCCTATAACCCTATCTTCCGGACCCCTTTTCATTTTCTTCCTCACGTGGCTGACAGGACACACGTGGGCATCCAGAGAGCACAGTCGAGGGACCACGCAGACGCCATGCACAGGCACGCGCACACGCCTCTCCCCTGTGCTCTGTGTCAGCCCTGACTCACATTCACACAGGTGTGGACAGGGAAGAGTAGGAACTTTCACAAGCCAGGGAAGGAATCATGCCCACGGTGGGAGAGATCTCGGATTTCCTGGGATCCTCCCACTCTGGCACTGAATCCCCAAGAGCCAACATTGAGTTTCACGCGGAGGGGCAGACGAGGACCCGACTAGGGCAGCCTGAGACACAGGAGACTGCTCGGAAAATCAACGTTTATGTGTCGGAGGCTGGGAAACATCCCTGAGGTAACCTCCAAGGAGCTGGTGCTGGAACCGTGTGCACAGTCTGCACACGTAGCTTGGGGGCGCCTAGCAGCCTAAGGGAAAAAGGCGCATGGGCGGGACAAAGGAAATGGTGAGGCTTCAGGTACCTCCTCGGCCTATTAGGACCACAAAGGGCTCCGTGAGCCTCTGAGGGACACAATGGCATTCTGAGGCAGTGTGGTGTGATGAGTGGCCGTGGCAGCAGAAGGGAGCAGGAGTCCCAACTCTTCTGCCTGGCCCTAAAACCACATCCTCTCAGATTTATAATAATCTGTTACATTGGGGGGTGTTTAAGGGAAGAGAGGGGGATGGATTTTAATTTCGATGACTTGTGGTTCCTTTTTTTTAGCTCTATTTTTTTCCTTTTAGTTACTAAGTGATATATATAATAAATCTTTTGGTACTTTTTATAAAGTATTCATTATAAAGAGGCATTATACTAATTGCAAAAAAACATAAACCAATAGTTTAAAAAATATTCTCTAGCAGCAGAACCTCTTTAACAAACAATGTCTTGGAAGAAGCTCAGCATCCAAGACAGATAAAAGCAGAACTGCTCCACTGTGGTCAGAGTCGGGGGCTGGAGCCTTGCCTTCCAGATTCCCTAGCGTCCCTCCTCGCGGCGACCCACAGGCTCATTCTCCCACAAAACGCAGCAGGAAAAACCCAGCGGTCATGGTGTATATATCTTGTTCCCAACCTAAATGCTGATTTTCAATAGTCATATCTTTTAATAACAGGCTTTTAAGTATTATTCACATTTTTTGAAACCATAAGAGGAAAATAAACTTCTCTAACACTTCTCTTCTTCTTCTTCACTTTTGCTTATGTGGGCCAGAGACGTTAGTGAGGAAAGGAGCTGACTAGATCAAGCATTGGTAATCTACGGCCCATGGACGCCTAGTTCTGTCAAGCTTTATCAGAACACAGCATGCCCCCGCAGCAGAGTTGCAACAGCGCCTGTACGTATGGCCGGCGAAGTCTGCAATATCTACCACCTGTCCCTTTACAGAAAAAGTTTCCTGACACCAGGAATGGAAAGAAAACTAAAGCTATTCTTATTGAGCAGTAAAGAGTTATGGCACCAAGGTAAGAAGTAAAGGTACAGTTTAAACTAAGGCTGTGCTTAGCCCAGAAATGTCTCAAGTCTCTTTCTTCTGTTGAATGTTTCAGTAGATTTTCACGCAGCAAATTCCACGTGGAACTTTGAAGAGTCTGCTATAGTCATAATCCCATCTTTGTTACTGTGACAACTGTACTGGCAATTCTTGGCTTGTCTTTCACCCCGAATTTCTGGTATTCCTCCTAAGAGTAAAAAAACTAGAAAGAAAATCATACCAAAAAATAATAATAAAATAAGAAGCAGCAGCTCCAATTAAAAATGAAAACCACTCCCAAACCCTTCATACTCCCTGAACTGACAAATGTCCAGGAGCTGCATTCTCAAATTGAAGACTTGCAAACAGGATAGTCGCTGACCACCACCCTCCAGATCCCTACCAAAGGGGATGGGACTAGTAGGGTAGAGTGAATGAATTACAGAGATGTTTAAAGTCAATAAACAATATGCCAAAAACCAAAGTTATATAGTCATTGATAACTCAGTGATGACATCAGTGAAACAATGATGTGTCAGCTATAGAGGAAGAGAACATCACAGACTAAACACCAAGTAAGCAGACGGTGTTGAGTTGTTTGTTGGTCACCAGGAGAAATGGATTTGTATAGATCTATCCCCTGGCCAGCTCTGTCTACTGTGATTATAAAAAGCATTTTACAAGATAGCTGACCAGGCAGTCTATAAGCACAGAACAATAAAAACCTTATTGTACTTAGCATTTTAACAGAACTACTCATTTAGAATCTTTAAGGAAACCACTTTTAAATGGATGATTCTGTTTAACATGTTCTTCCCAAATAGGTCCATCTGATGTCCATGCATTTTCTTCTTGTCTCTGAGTCTAACACGTACAGCTAAAATCTGACTATAGTGGACACAATCATGACAAAGCCATTTCCTATTTACTGGGAAGGTTGTTATTAACAAGATATTATTATCTGGTTACCACCATTCTCAAACAATTCTCCACAGATAATGCTTTATCTACTTCTAAAAGGGTTATTGTGAACTTCCTAATAAAGATAATGCTTGATTATATGTGCTTTATTATTTTTTAACCTCAGAGAATAAATGAATATAGAAAGGCTAGATATCAGGAAAAGAATTGACAAGGGTTTGCGCTGGACGTTTGGGGCCAATTGAATGGTACATGCCTAAGGGACTGAGGAACAAGATCTACCATCCTAGACCCCAACAACTCCTTCCCCTAAGGTTCGTGAGGTAAGTATACACCAAGGAACATTCCAGCAAATGAGAAACAAAGAGATACTTTATTGTTAGTGCAACTTTTGGCCCAAAACCCTAATGCAAAGGGTCTGGGGGCCATGGAACACTCCGTATTCCCAAGCTAATTGCGTCTGAACAGCTTCAAACCAAAACAAGTCAGGAGGCCTGCTCTGTCCCTTCTTCAACACTCAAAACTTACTCTTGGTTCTTAGCACTATAATTTAAGGAAGGATCAACCCAGTACACATTCTAGTACAGTAGTCTCCTTTTATTCATGAGGGTATATATTTCAAAACCCCTTGTGGATGCCTGAAACCGTGGATAGGACCAAACGCTATGCATTATATACTATGTTTTTTTAATCTAATAACTGCGATGGCTACTGACTAACAAGTGGGTCGCATATACAGGGTGGATACGCTGGACAAAGGGATGATGCATGTACCAGGTGGGATGAAGTAGGTCAGCACAAGATTTCATCATACTAATCATAATGGCATGCAATTTAAAACTTAGGCGTTATTTCCGGAATGTTCCATTTAATATGGATAGTTTGGACCATGGCTGACTGCAGATAACCGAAACCACAGAAAGCAAAACCACGGATAAGATAAGGTAGGGCCTCCTAGGCAGTAGTGTCCAGGCTTACGCCACGTAGGGCCCTGTGGGAGACAAGACACACAAGAAGTGATTCCACTGAACTGCGGCCCACTCTTGAGTCCCGCAGACTCAGCAATCTGATCAGCATCTCAATGACCAAATTTCAGGGAGGAGCGAAGATGGATACAGGGGAAGGCAGAAAGAAATGGTGGAAGGAAAAGCAGAGGGTATTTGAACTTTTCCCAAGATTTAAAATCGTGGCATTGCTATGATTACCCTCCCGCTGACTGTGCTTCTTCTTTCGAATGTCCTCAAAGCCAGAAACACTCACTATGATCCCAGCGAACACCCCACCACACTATCCAAGAAGTTCAAGAGTGGAAAGCGCTGGAGGTAACGTAACGGTCGTTGCCCATATCCTCTTTGAAGGTCGGAGGTCTTTTTATGTATCATTTCATCCCAGAATAGATGGACATGACTTTTTAAACTCTAGATCTTAAAGACTGAAAATGTTATTTCTAGTAAGACTTTTGACATGATTAATCTGCCACCATAAAATAACATGGATATGCAGTGAAGTTTCTGATATTGGAATTTCACACGTAGAAAAGAATAGTCAATTCTCTGGTTAGGTAATAGACGCTTTGGTTAACCAAATATACCCGGGTAACAGATTCCATATGGATTGACAATTTTAAAAAGAATTCAGATATGATAAAATACATATAACTATAGTAAAACCACAACAAATAAAATTTATTCTCCTTTTGAACAATCAGAAAGTACTTAGGATCTTGCCCTGCCTCCCAAATTTCATTAGGTACATGAGTTCTCACTGTGTTGGTAAAGCACAGGAGACCAGTTACAGAAAATCAGTAGATTAAATGTCTGTAACAGAAAGTTAGTTTTTTTTCAAGAAGTAAATGTCATGCATTAGAAATAAAACATATACAATATCAGCAATGCCTGTCATTTTGGATCAGACTTGTGCGGTAACTGGACGTAGGCTTTTTACTTACAGAACATTTGTGAAACTGAGAATAATATAAAATATAGTTATTGTATTACTGTTTCAGATATATCCAGATGCTGGGGGCTCAAAGGGAAACTTTTAAAAATAAATGGGAAAAAGACACCCACTGAATTATACATTTTAAATGGGTGAATTGTATGGCATGTGAATATTTCAATGAAGTTGTTAAAAAAAATGCAACACATGAAATATAGGGATTCGTTAAAATTCTAAAGCAGATGTGAAACATCTCAAGCAAGAGACAGGGTTCTGTGGCAGAGCTGTTGGCCAGGCAAGCCAGCCCCTCACCGCGACCCTCGATTTCTCAGCCAGCCCCGCGAGGGCTGATGGTATGACGCCGCCCTTCCTAATAATTGCGAGTGCAAGTTGGCCGGTTAGGCTGCAAATAAAGCTGCAGCTTTTCCTAATAAAAAGGGACAGACTTGGCTGGCAGAGCTCTTTATCCTTTTATCCTTTTGTCCTCCTTCCTGCCTAGACCCAGACATAGTAGTTAAAGCTGTAGCAGCTCGCTTGTTTCTCTGGGGCAAAAACACATGTGCAAAAGACCAAGAAAATTGCAGAGATCATGGAATTGCAGAACCAATACTGGCAGCCACCTCCCTGTGGACTTCTTGTTACGTAAGGCTAAAACAAACAAAACTAAAATAAAACTAAAAAACATTTTAAAAGTCTTTCTCATTGAGATTTTCTGTTATTTGCAGCCAAATGCAACCTGAATGTAAGCTCCTTTGGAGTAAATGAGTGTTAGTAACAAAAACAAATGTTTTGGGAATGACAGTAAGAGGAGTAATAAAAAACAACAACAAAAACAAATGTTGTCAAGTCTTAGTTGCAACATTTCATGGAAGTTTCTACGATTTACAGCCTTAGGAACAAGGATGGGTTGAACCAGAAGATATGACACCTTCTCTCATTTTCTTTTTAAGGCCATAGGAGGCTCTGTAGGATCATGCAACAGATTAGAATCTTCCAGGTGGAGTTTTAGACCAGTTGCGTCACCATACTCATGATGGAGAGGAAGAGGAAAAAATCAAACTAACTTTGGTTTCTTTGTTTCATAAATGAAGACAGTGGGAGCAGCTAACGCTCCAGAACTGCTGTAGAACGCGGCAGCTAAAAGAACCGTTAGCCATTCCTGAACTGTGCAGGAAGTCTCAACAGTCTTGGCTGGTGTTTGGTTACAGTAAAAGAATAATGTGGCAAAGCTGAAAATGTCATAATCATGGAGGTTTCAGGCATCAGAAGGTGAAGGAAGAAAGAGGATCCTTACCATTAGGTCTTAAGGGCTGCAAGAAAAGAAATTCCAGGGGGAAGTAAAAGCACGCTCCGCATTTATCTATGTAACCAACACCCTCTGCAGTGAATCTGATACGTTGCTGAAAGAGGCAACACAGCAGAAAAACTAAAAAATAAATTTCTCAGCTAGAGCTAAGCCCTTGAGTGTCCAGAAAAGTCACTGAAAGGAGTCCTTGAGGGGCACCAACCAGACCATCGTCATAATCATTTTTCCTAGGAGATTCAGAAATAGGAGGTGGAATAGTTTTTCTTGATCTCAGTGCTTCTGCTCGTTCTTAACTAGATAAACGAGAATGTGTTGCTCAAGTGCCTCTGTGGTTACCAGTTTACAAAGAGCTAAGCTTAAAACAAAAAAAGAAGAAGAAGAAGGAGAGAGAGAGAGAGAGAGAGAGAGAGAGAGAGAGAGAGAGAGAGAAATACACTGACATCAGGTGCTACCAAGATGCACCAACAGCATCTTAACAAGGTGACAAAATTGGGCTCCTGGGGAAAAAGTCTCCAATTTAAGGGTACCTGGGGAATATGAACATGTTCAAAGGTAGGTAACTGCTTTGGATTAATTCAAGGATTAACCTTAAATGACTGTGACCCTTCATCAGTTTTCAGAATAGCTTTATCCACTTAATACTCACAAGATATATTAAAGCAATTTGATGTATTAAATTTGTAGAAATTTCAATTTGCTGAGAGTCCTATCCTCTTAGCTCTCAGGAGAACAGCCACATTTCTGTGACTCTGTGTGGCCTAGCCAGGGCAGCAATATATAAAACATCTTCCAAAGTAAAACCAAAGGGGAGGATGTGGACGCTTTCCATTCATTCGATGTTCCAAGGTGAACAATTCTGGTTTTTAAAACGATTGCTTAAATCACTATTGGTGAAGTATTTGTTTTAGAGGGATCTTAAACAACAATTCTGGATAATTATTAAACATAGGTTTATGAGTCAAATGGGGCTCAGATCCTGTGTAAAAATGACTTCTTGATAGGTTAATCTTTGACAACTAAAAGGATTCTTTTTTCATGTACTCAGCTATATTTTACGATGACTAGTTGTCAGGTTCTCCAATTACTCAAGAGATAAATGGTTGGCATGTGAGGTAAATCACTCACTCACACACACACACACACACACACTTACTCTCTCTCTTTTTTTTTGGCATTTAATCTTTCTTGCTTTTCCAAAGAACATCTGAATTCTAGTGCCCCTCCTGTAGTTTTAACACACAACTTAGTTGCCACAGCAATACTCTCTGGTCTTGAAATACCTCTAGGATGAAACTGGTTGAGGCATATTTACCATGTCCCCAAACTGTTCCCAGGCTCCAAGATTCTGGCCCCTAAGTGTTCACGCAGTTCAGACTCCAGCATCTACTGGGAACCACAGACATAATTCTTTATTCTGCGATTTTTCTGGGAACCAGAGCTCTGAGTTTGAGGGTGACAAGGGAAGACTTCAGTGTGACGCAGATAGGCTCAGAGAGAAACAACGCTTACTAATAAATCATGGGTCAGTGAGACAAGGAAGAATTCCTTGGTTCAGGGTTGTGACAGATGACACTCAGCATGACTGAAATGAAGCAAATTTTGTACACTATCTTTCCAATTTCAACTAGAATTATAGGCAATCTTAATCCAAGCTAGAGGAGCCATATATTTAGATGTTTGTTGTATTCTTCAGACTATAAAAAGGAAATTTCTAGCTCTCTAGATTGCAAAGAAGGATGCCTTAATGTCAACAGACGTACTGCTTGCCCGAGCAGCCCTCAGACAGAACGAGACGGAGACGGCGTGGAACGAGCGAGGCGGGCGTCCCCGCCTGCGCCAGCGTCGGCGTCTAACTCCAGAGCTTGCTGGAGGTGCCAGATCTTTAGCAGTTTCCTCACATGCACTTAGATCAGATACACTGAGCAAATATGATGTCCGATTTAGTTGATAAACAGAACTCCCTTTCGTTGCACTAACGTCCCATGTTGTCAGTTCAGTCAATGAGTGTTTATTGGGTACTCGCAGCACAGAGAACCATACGAAGCACTTGGAAATCGCTGCAAAGACTCAAGTCCATCACTATGTTAACAAATCGCTATCTTCAGTTTGAGATTATCTGTGGTCCTACTGGAGACTGAGGGTTGCATAGACACAGAAAATACTCAAATAATTATAAAACATTATTTGAGTCAATAGCTTCAATTTCTCTATCCACCCTTATCAACTAAGCCTTCATTTGGAACTATGAAATAGGAAAAAAATTGAATATTTTGTGATTCCTCTCCTTTTTCTTTTCTGTGCCTATCCTTTGGGAAGAAAGTGGATGAGCAATAGTTCAGGAGGGTGGTAAGCAGTAGGAAGAAGGAAAAATAGCAGTCAAAAGGAGGTTTTGTTTTCTTTCTTTTTTTTTTCACTCTAGCAATGGCTATTAGAATTTAAAATTCTCATATACCGTGACCCTAATCAGCTCATGGAACTTAATCCTGTAGAAACAAAAGCACCAATGTGGAAGGATATATGTTGAAAGATACTTATTTTCATATTATTTGTAGTGATCGAAAAAAGGAAATAATTCTATTGTCCATCAATAGGAAATGGTTGAATAAATTATGATATATACATACTGTAGAGCATTACACAGTTATTAAAGGAATCATTTATACACACACACACACACACACACACACATCTTTTGACTTAAGATATAACCATGAGGCACTATTAAGTAGAGGAAGTTGTAGACTATTTTTATTAGAATGATCCTAGTTTTGTAAAAACACTACTACCTTTATATATCTATATCTGCTTATATATTTCCATAACTATGGTGATGGTAATATTGGTTATTGAGGTGAGATAGGCAAAGAGAAGATTGGGAAAAATTGTTATTGTTTTCTTAAAACTCTTTATAGCATGGTTTCAAACATTGTCGTAAGCCCATGTTACTTTATACACTCTTAAGACAATTTAATGAAGAATTAATTTTTATTTGTGTAGAAAAAAAAGAGGTCTTGTTAATTTACAAACTGAGTAGATAGTCTAGAGTTGGTTGTAGCCACGCCATAGCAAAAGGGCAGCTGAAGCTGGCATGGGCTTAACAGTTCACAGACAGAGAAAAACACGACAGGTGAACAAGGACCACAGTGGCATATGTGACTTTTTTTTTTATGGATCAACATGCTATTACTTCTTTTAACTTATGTTTAATAACTAACTGCAAGACATAAACTGATTTACAGTTCAGACATTCTGTGCCAGATTAACTTTTGTAAGTGGTAGAATTATTTTTTCTTACTGCAAAATAAAAAGAGCTTCATCCCCACAGACTAAAGAAATCATGAATACCCATCAAGAACATACTTTGGGCAGACCTATTTTGTCCTAACATATTGCAATTATATAACATTTTCCAAGTGAGGAACTAAAAATATTTTTGTGTCATTAACTCCTTAATACAACACGCAGAGAGATGACAGGTTTATTTAGCTGCGTCTATCTAACTATCTCATCTCTGGACAGCCTACTTACTTATAATTAGGTTTGTTACTTAAAGCATGATGGGTATTTTAGTTATACTATTGCACATACCAATTATAAAACCATAATTTTCAAGCCAATTTAAAAAGTGTTGACTTACTTGACTATCATAATTAGAGTTTCAACAAAGTGCTGCATTTATTGGCTGAAAGAGACTGGGTGATAGGTATACTTCATGCATAGTATATTTGATTTCTCATACCAGCCTGAAAACACTAAAAAGGATATAATGATTAAGTAGAATGATAATAAGTCTTTTGTTTTTTTTTTTGGAGACAGGGTCTTGCTCTGTCATCCAGTCAGAGTAAAATCATAGCCCACAGCAACTTCAAACTCCTGGGCTTAAGGGATCCTCCTGGCTCATCCTCCCGAGAAGTGGGGACTACAGGTGTGCACCACCAGGCCCAGCTAATTTTTTAATTTTTTGTAGAGACAAGAGTATTGCTATGTTGCTCAGGCTGGTCTCAAACTTCTGTCCTCAAGCGATCCTCCTGCCTCGGCCTCCTAAAGTGCTGGGATTACAGACATGAGCCACTGTACCCAGCCAATAATGTCTTAAACTAAGCTGAGAGAGGAACTATAAACTAAGACATTTAGGTAGATTTGGTTAGTTATTACAACTCTGGTCTTTTTATGTGGTCAGGCCTCTAAAGATTTCCTGTTATTTAAATTTTAATGTTTTTAAATGGCATGAAAATAATATAATTGCTACTCAATTATCCACTTTTAAGGCACATTCCAGGTAATTTCTCTTTTTTCTCTAAAATAAAATGAGTACCTTTTGCTGTGCCTATAAACCCAGCAACAACAAACTCCTTTATTTCCTAGTTATGCTGCCAAGGGAAAGAGAAAGAAATGCAAAAGAGCGGGAGAGAGGTTCCTATTAAATGGTAAGAACTAGGGTTTCTTCTCCAGAAGCTGGCTGGGTCAAGGCAGGCCAGGAGCAGAGAAGGTGGCTTCTAAGGTCTGAGGGCCTCCCCAGCCTCGCCCCTCCCCTCCTCTAACGGTGCCGATGAAACACTGGGTGCAGGAGCGGGATGGGTTTGTTGGTGCTGAGAGATGGCAACAAAGCATCTCAGGGCTGTTACCTCTTAAAGTTACCTCCCTTGCCTTGCTTCTGCTCTCCCCTGCCTCCTTTCTCCACCCACACCAGCCTCCTGGCTGCTCCTGCGGCCTGTCAGACACGCTCCCCTCCAGGGCCTCGGCACTTTGCCGTGATGCCCATCTTCAGGATCCCCGGAGGGCTTGCTCTTCCCATCCTTTAGGCTCTGCTCACACATCACCCTTCTTGGTGCAGCCTCCCGTGACCACCCGATTAAAACTGCACTGTGTCTCCACCCCTGGGTCTCCCTGATTTTCCCATAGCATGTCCAAATCCCTGACGTATCACCAGTCGTGTCTGTCTACTGTTTATCTCCCCCATCCCCACCAGCGTGCCAGCTCCATGAGAGCACCAGTGTTTGCTTGTTCAGTGCTGGGCCCCCAGTGCCTACAGCAAGTAGTGTGTCTGGCACACGGTAAAAGGCTTAGTACATTTTGTTGGATGAATGAAATAGGGGGACAGAGATCGTGTTTCAGTTCAGCCTCTGCAGGATACCACGGGGTACTGGAACCCGTCTCACTAGGAGGGTTTGGCTCCCACTGACTACGGTTAGGCTCACGCATTTTCTGTCTGTCAAGAAAGACGGCTCTGCTTGCCTGAGTGGCTACAGGGTAAACTCTCAGGAAAGGAAGAAATGGTTTCTCTCTATGAAAACAGGCAAACAACAGAAATGCTTATTCACAAAACAATTATGTCCTCTCTTAGGAATAAAGAATGCAATGATCAAGATATTCTGTTTGAGGCCTTTGCCAAGAGGTAAGAAACCCAAATTGTTACAGCCGGTGTACCAGGAGATGAGGCCCACTGCAGACAGAGAGTTTCCGGGATTTCCAGCTCTCCTCCTGCCTAGATGGGGAAGTGTTAGTCACTCTGCTCTGTAATAGCCTCCCTCCAGGTGTTGATTCAGAATCGCTGGGCTTCTTCAGATACAGTGACTAGGAAAGCAACTCAGTCATCACAAGCAATAGAAGCTGTGGGTCAAATGTCACTGACTAATCAACCTGTCATTGGTCAATTACCTATCCCCATGAAGAAGTGCCACTGATCTAGTTTCCCGTCAATAAACGTCTATCTGGCCACATCAGCTACTGCTAACCACAGCCTGCCAGATATCCAGCATTGTCCACAGGCATTGGTGGCTAAGAAATCTCTCTCCCTTTCCTCTTTATAATGTCACAGAAGAGGCAAATGCAGTTCCTGACAACATAATGTTGGTTTCACAGAGACGTGTCTCTTTGAACACTCAGCCAGTTATACAGGACTTCAATTGCATGGATTTTCTTACTGAAAAAACAATAGCTGGGCTTAAGGAAGTCGGAGGCTTCATACTGTGCTGAGAGGTACAATTCTGTCTTCAGTTGTATTCGTGCTCTCACCCCCCTCTGAGTGAGGAAAAGAAAAATTGTTCGGGGGAACCATCTTCATTCCGTATTTAGGAAAACCAAGTGGGCGCTGTTCTCCCTCGCCTTAAGGCCCAGTGACGCTCTGTTCTGGAGTCAGAGTCAGCATTTCTCATTCTTCGGGGAGATCTAGGGGCCACAGTGGCCTTGCCACATGAAGAGCCGGTTGGTCTCTCTCTGCATTGTCACCCTGGCATTGACCTCGTGAGGTCCCTGCTGGATCTAAAATTCTAGATTTCCTACTGTATCCCCTATAATATCCCCTCCTATCTCTTTTTTTTTTTTGAGACAGAGTCTCACTCTTTTTGCCCAGGCTAGAGTGCTGTGGCATCATCCCAGCTCACAGCAACCTCAAATCCCTGGGCTCAAGCGATCCTCTTGCCTCAGCCTCCCGAGTAGCTGGGACTACAGGCATGTGCCACCATGCCAGGCTAATTTTTTCTGTATATTTTTAGCTGTCCGATTAATTTCTTTCTATTTTTGGTAGAGACGGGGTCTCGCTCTTGCTCAGGCTGGTTTCAAACTCCTGAGCTCAAACAATCCGCCCGCCTCGGCCTCCCAGAGTGCTAGGATTACAGGCGTGAGCCACCGCGCCCCGCCATCCCCTCCTATCTTGATGTTAAGGCAGCCGTATCAGAAGGTAATGGAGAGGAAGGAATTCAGGAAGATTCCCGTGTTTTTGGCTCAGGCACACTAGACAGTTTTTGGTCTAGGCATAAGGGAGCTGCAACTCAATGAGATGACTAGAGTGGGGAGGGGGAGGATAATGGAATTCCATTTTAGATGTCTCGGTCCGAGGTCTTGGTTTGGGATGTGCACAGAACACTGTTAGATGGTGGCGGTGGTGAGAGGGAGGCCCAGGGTACCAGGTAAGCAAATGGAATACAGAGAACATTAAACGAGAGTGGGCAGAGCTACTAAGCTGCCTGTTTGCTTCAGTCTTCATTGACAAGAAGACTGGTCTTCAAATTAGAAATGGCAGAACAAACATAATAAAGAGAAAATTGAAGTCCCAAATAGGTGACGAGAAAGAGAGTATCTCGTCAATTTAAATGATTTCAAGTCTCCTGACTCAGAAGAGTTACACCCCAAGCCTGCTGAAAGAAATTGCAGATGTAATCTTAGAGACACGATTGGTAATCTTCAAGAAATTGCGAAGACTATAAGGAGTGCCAGAAGACAAAAGAAGGACAACTGTTTTCTGGATTTTTAAAGTGAAGAGGGATAGACTGTAATAGGAAATATATAGGTAAGTTTCTAATTATCAATGGCAAAAATTCTAGAACAGCTTATTAAATAGATGGTATATGAGCGCTTTAGTTAATGCCAACAGCTGAGAAAAAGGAAAGAGTGTTGTTTGCTGTTTGATGGAAGTTTATTTGCACTGGTGGCTTGTCCAGACTGATGTGGCTCGTCTCTTCCCCTTTCCTAAGCACAGAGTGAGTTGTTTAGCCCTCAGTATGAACTCAGGGCTTCTCTATCTGAGATTTGTCGCCATGGTACTTAGCCTGTGATGTGGCCCTTTATAAAATGGGGTTGACAATTTAAATGAAGAAATCCACAGTCTGAATTCTCCAAGAAATCCAGCATCAACTCCTCAGGGTGTCCCAGGGACCTGGCAAGCAGCTTTAACCTCTGTGGTTATTAGCCTACACAGAGATAAACCTCTGCTCATTAGAATCCTACTACGTTATTCTTTGTGCTATATCTGCCTTTACACACGCTGACTTTAAAACAGGAACAGGAACAACAAAGCGGAGGTGATGGAGCATGGTGGGGGGTAGGCAGTCTCGCCCTGCCAACACCTCCGCCCCGGCAGGCTGAGACAGAAATATTTATATGTGTGTGTGTATATCCTAATATTATATTTGCATTACATTTTTACATTAGCCTTTCAAAGCCCTTCTTAGAATGTTGAAAAGAGAAAAGGAAAAAAAAAAGCAGCCTACTCAAGACCCAGATAGCTCTCTTGAACTAAAAGCGCGGTCGCCTGCCGGATAGCGACGTTTCGGTTATGACGGTGGTCCCCCGGGAGTACGATGGAGCTAAAAAATTCCTCTTGCCTAGTGATGCCATCATGTCCCGGAACGATTACTTTATTTAAAAACATTGCAGGGTAGCCTGCGTGTACAGTGTTTGCAGAGTCTACAAGGGCGCACGCTCCTGTCCTCGCCTTCCCATTCTCTCACCGCTCACTCGCCGACCCACCCAGAACCACGTCCAGTCCTGCAAACTCCGTTTAAGTGCCCTACACAGGTGGGCCATTTTTTTCTTTTATCCTTATTTTTACTGGATCTTTTCTATGTTTAGATACGCAAATACCTACCATTGTGTCACACTATTTCCAGTGCTCAGCACAACCCCGTGCTGTGCAGGTCTGTAGCCTGGGAGCGACAGACCACACCACAGCCTCGCGTGCGGACGGCGGTGCGGCCGGGCCCGTGCGAGCGCGCTCCGCGACCCTCACACGACCACCCAGGTGCCGAGCTACGCGCTTCGCGGAGCACGGCCCTCGTTAAGCCACCCGTGACGGTGCACCCTCTGGGGGATGCTGCCAGTTTCATGTTTAAAAATGATATAATCCTATAAATCAAGCGAAGTTAAAGTTTCCTTCTTAAAATAAAAAAAAAAAAGGAACAACAACAAAACACAACGATCACTAAGATCTTTTAGAACCACACCTTACATTCAGATGTTTGGTTCATATATAGAGTCATTTATTAAAGTCAAAGAAATGATTTTTCATTCTATATAACCTCTCTTGGGATTACCCTGTAACTCTCTAACCAAGACAAAATGAGACTTGAGAAGGAAGTCTGCCATACCCAGAGAGAGGCCTCTTATCCAGTTCCTCCGTGAGTCTAACTTTGGTACCTTCCCACCGGAAAGCCCAAACAAGCATCCTACAGCTCACTGTCATCTCCTCTCTTTATACTCCCACTCCCTTCTCGCTATTTAGAGCAAAGAACCGTTTCCTCACTGGAGTTATTGGGATCATTTTACCAAAATAACAATCTGTATGCGTGTCTTCCATTTTAAAGCTAATGAATGAGAAGGAATCTTCTTACCGTATGGACCCAATCATGTACGGCTGGGCCAGCTGAACCACAATCGCACCACTTCCTAGCTGGTGACATGTGTAGCCAGAATCCCAATCATAATTCTTAGTGTCCCCGTTCAGCAAGGCGTTTCGGCTCCGACTGACTCCTTCAATCACACTGGCACAATCGGAAATCGTTGCAACATTCTCCATGGGAACTGTGAATCCAAACACAAGATTTGGCATCAGGATAAGAGAAGCCAAATACACCTCAATAGTGTACTTGGAACAAAATTAATTAATTACTATCTCAAATCAATGATAAAAGGGAAATTAGAACCTCTTGATTATCTTAAGATATGAATATATTTTCCAAGCTAAATAGCTTTAAAAAAAAAGTTGAACCTAAGGTTGAAACAAACCAAACCACATGTAGCAATTAACCTGAACATAGTTTATTACAAAGAAACATGATAGCCCATAAAATACAGATTAGATAAATACACTGTAGAATATTACTATAATGAGAAACTACAATCAAGATTAATGAGTTATAGCTATATATCTAAATGAGTGAATTTCAACAACATAATGTTGAGTAAAAAAAGCAAGGCACAGAAAAACAGAGTATGAGTTCATTTATACAAAGTTTTAAAAAAGTCTAAACCAAAAAATATTTTGTTTAGGGCTATACACATAAATATAAAACTAAAAAGAAATCCAGGGAATCATTACACAAAATTGAAGACAGTCTGGGAAGAGGGGAGATAAAATCTTAGGAGGACCCACACCAAAAGGTCTAAACATTAACTGGTTTCATTTCCAAGAAGTATTGGTCTTACTTTGTTTCTGAAGCTAGGTGATGGGCACACAGGCATTTGTTTCATTAGTCTCTAAGCTGCAGATATTTATCACGCCCATTCTTCTGAAAATTTGTTTAAGGAAATATGATAAATTCAGAATTTTAAAATTCACAAAACAGGAAAGTGATCCAGAACATGGTAACGATCCCTTTTCAGAATATACAGTTGTCCTCAGCTGTGATTCTTTTGTTTACCATTCTGTGCACTGCAACACAGATGCTCTTTCCTTCATTCGTGAACTGTTGTATCTTGAAAAACTAGCTCTGTTTTTATTCTAGGGTCTCTATACTTCGAGTCCACACCAACCTGCTCACTTACAAAAGTTAAGAGCTTCCACAAAATGATGTCTGTCCACTAGGACACAGATTCTCTAAGCACTGAGAAGAAAATGATAAAAAGCAAGGGCCTTTAAAGACCCCCTAGGACCTTTTCTGTGCATTTAAAGCCAAAATCTACAATTTTCTTCAGACATTTAAGTTATTTAACCAAAATCTACAATTAACCCTCGCTACTTACATTCAAGATCTGTAGTTTACTTTAGATAATTAAAAAGCGGATTGCAAAAGAAAACAATAATTTCTCATTAGATATGTCAACTTGTACTTTTCAGTATAATACACTCTGTCAAAAGAAAAAGGGTGAGAAATACTACCACCATGCCAAAACATTTCTAAATTTACAATGATGTGGGTAAAAAATTCTATATGTATCTTCTAAGCAATGCATCCATTTTCCAAAGTTGGATATGCCTGCACTTAAGCCCTCCTCTCACACGCCTTCGCCAATCGCTTTGTTCTCTGCAGACGAGGAAGGACACCCGAGATAAGAAAGGGAGGGAAGGAGGGAGAGAGACAGGAGGGATTTTCTGGTGGTGAATCCCTTCATTATTAAGCTTAACTTCGAAGCAACGAGAAAAAACACAAATAAAACTGCCCGTAAGGACAGTTTACCGGCAGAGAAGGGGCTCAGAGAAAAGCTCATCATGACTTTAGAAGGAAACAGAGGTGAAAAGGGTAAGACATGGTACCTCTATCTCATGGAAAAGGGGCTGTATTCTTTGATTTGGAAGAGAGAACTTAAAGAAGTAGCAGAAGATGAGCTAATACAACGCACTGAGCTAATACCAGGCTGGTGGCTCGTACCTGTAATCTCAGCTTCTCAGGATGCTGAAGTGGGAGGTTTGCTTGAGCCCAGGAGTTTGATATCAGCCTGGGCAACGTAGTGGGACCCCATCTCTAAAACAATTTTTTAAAAAATTAGCTGGGTATGATGACACGTGCCTGAAGTCCCAGCTACTCAGGAGGCTGAGGTGAGAAGATCACTGGAGCCCAGGAGTTCAGGGCTGCAGTGAGCTATGAGCATGCCACCGCACTCCGGCTGGGGCAACAGAGACACTCCATCTCTTAAAGAAAAAGAATCGAGCTGAGCTGTAAGATAATGCTGCAGTAACAGGCAGGCCCCCTTCTCTCAGCAGCTTAACACAGCGCACGTCTGTTTTTCACTCACCCCACGTATTCAGTGATGATTGGCCAGAGCCAGGTGGCTCTGCTCGCCGGATCACTCAGGGACCCCAGTGACAGGGGCTTCGTACTGACGCGTGCTTCCTCAGTCACAGCGACAGCGGGAAGAGAGCAAGCTGGGCACGGGTTCTTAAAGCTCTTCCCCCAGAGTAGCACAGATCCCTCTGCTCACACCTCACAGACCCACGCAGTCGCGTGGCCTCACCTAACTTCGAAGGGAGGAGAAAGTACAGCTCTGCTGTGCGCCCAGGAGAGGAAACGGAGCATGTGGTGAGCAATACTAACATCCACCCCAGACAGGAAACCGGGACGAAGGAGCGTCCTCTAGACAGATAAATCTGCTCATTTGCTTAAAGTATGTAAACTATTTCAATGAATGAATATCCCCAAATTTATATATCTAGTCTCTTGCAGAGGGACACTTAGATTGTTACCATTGTTTTCTTTGCCATTACAAACAAAGGTATCTTCTTGTGGTCCTGGGTAAGAGTTTCTTAAAGGAATACCCAAGACTGAGATACCTATAGATCTATATATAAATACATACGTTTTTAACACTCATGGCTATGAGTTACCACCAAGTTCCCTAAATAAGGCCAAGTTACTCACCAAAGCGGCTGTAAAACTTTGTACTCCCAACTCACTGCTCCACATCCTCACCAACTCTTGGTGGTGTCACACAGATGAGTGTGAAATGAGATCTCAGTGTGGCTTTAGTTTTTCGTTTCTTTGTTAAATGAAGTCGAACATTTTTTTCTCTTTTTTTCCTCTGAAATCGTTCTCAATTTCTCTTCCGTGAACTGCCTATTTTTATCTTTTGCCTATTTTTCTATTACCTAATTGATCTGAAGGATGCCAGTGCTTTGTAGGTCAATGTATTGAGCTAAAATATTTAATCTTTTTCTTTATGATTTGTGTTTTTCCTTTCTTGTTTATAAATTCTTTCCTACACCAAACCCATTAAGATACTTTCCTATATTTTCTCTTAAAAGTTCTCATATTTTTCTTTTCATGTTTGGTTCTTTAATCTATTCACAATTTATTTTTGGTAGGCTGTGAGATGGGGATTATTTTCATCTTTTATTTATAGGGATGACCAACTTCCCCAGGACCATTTAATGAACAGTCCATCCTTTCTCCGACTCATTTGTTACATACAGAGTTTTCACATATATTTGCGTCTCCTTTTAAAATCTGCATTCTGTTTCGCAGATAGATTGCCCAGCCTGTGTCTTCGCCAGGCTGTCTTACTATCAATATGACTTTACAGTAAGCTTCAATCTTAGCACCTCCCTCCCACTCCTTTCCTCTTTCTTTTTCTTCAAAATTGGCTCACACATTCTTGGCCCTTTCAGGAAAATTTTCCATTTTGTTTAAGTTTTCAAATATACTGGCATAAAAATTTTCATAGTATATCCTCTTTCTCATTCCAAATATTGTTTATTTCTACCTTTTCTTTCTTTTTTGATCCGTTCTACACAGGTTTATCTATATTATTAGTGCTTTCGAGGAAAGAATGTTTGGTTTTGTTGATTCTTTATTTTCTATTTTACTAAATTCTTCTCTTATTATTATTATTATTTTCTTCCTTCTGCTCCTTTGAATTTACTCTATTTTTTCCCTGCGTGAAGCAAATGCTGAATTCATGAATCTCTTTTCTGGCAAATGATTTAAAGCTAATACTGTATTTTACTTCTGACTCCCATTTACCTTTAAAATCAAGGTTTGATATTTCGTGTTTTGAAAACTGCTGGTCAGGTATTGTGTAGAATATTCCGCAATTTGGGTTTGTCAGATATATAGTATTTTAAAAGTTGATCACTTCTAAATATTTTCTAATTTCCATTATGATTTTTCTTTGACCCATGAATTATTCAGAAGTATGCTTTCAACTTTCCAAATAAAACTTTTCGAGTTATCTGTTACTGAGATATATATATTA
>NW_012151663.1:682139-810468 GCF_000956105.1 Propithecus coquereli
CGCCCGCCTCGGCCTCCCAGAGTGCTAGGATTACAGGCGTGAGCCACCGCGCCCGGCCTATTATTATTTTTCTTTTAGAGACAGGGTCTCACTCTGTCACCCAGGCTAAAGTACAGTGGTGCCATCATAGTTCATTGCAGTCTCAAACTCCTGGGCTCAAGCAATTTTCCTGCCTCAGCCTCCCAAGTAGCTGCGACTACAGGCGCACCACTACACCTGGCTAGTTTTTCTTGTTTTTTTGTAGAGATGGGGTCTCGATATGTGGCCTAGGCTGGTCTTGAACTCCTGGCCTCATACAATCCTCCCACCTCAGCTTCTCAAAGTGCTGGGATTATAGGTGTGAGACACATGTTACTGATTTTTAATTACATTCTGCCCTGTTACTGGTTTTTTAATTACATTGTAATGTGAACAAAAAAGTGTGGTCTGTCTAATATGACTGTAGAATCTGAGATTTGTTTTGTGGTCGGGTACATGGTTAATTCTTATTAACATTTGATGAGCGCCTCAAAAGAATGTGTATTATCTAGTTTGGGGGACATATGGTTCTATATATGTTTATTAGCTCAAACTTATTGTATTATTTAAATCACTTATATGCTTACTAATTACTGGGAGATGATTGTTAAAATCTCCTGCTGTGACTGCAGATTTATCAATTTATCCTTACAATTCTGTCAATTTTTGCTTTACATATTTTGAGACCACATCATTTCAAGCATATCATTTTCAATTATTGTATCTTCCTGGTGGGTTGAACCTTTCATCGTTATGTGCTGTTGTTCTTTATTCCTAACGATGTCTTCGCCCTAACATCTGCATTGTCTGCTGTCAAATAACTACAGCACCTTTACCTTGGCTACTGTCTCCTTAGCATCATCTCTCTATTTTTCTGATCTCTTGTAAATAACATAATAGATTTTTTAAAAATTCAGTGTCCTTGTCTTTCAACTGGCAGATTTACAAGACTCACATTAATTGTTATTATCAATAGATTCAGTTTTCTTTCTATTTACATTTTTTCTTTGCTGCTTCCCTCACCTTTCCGTCCACTCTGCTCCAGTTTTCAAACGGATGAACAGCTTCTTTTATTTCCCCTACCAGCTATCTGTGTTGATTTGGTTTGGAAGTTGTATCTTACATTTCTATTCTTTCACTATTCTTAAATTTTAGACAAGAATACCAGCTTAATAAAGCCTAAAATTTAAAATGACATATTCCCTCTCCTGAACAATAAAAAGATCTTAACGCTTATTTTGCAATTTAAACATGTTTTATTGACACATAATATTTATACTTATTTATGGGGCACATATGATATTTTATTACATGCACAGAATGTACAACGATCAAATCAGGGTGTTTAAGGTATCTATCACCGCAAGTATTTATCATTTCTATGTACTGGGAACATTTCAAATCCTCTCTTCTAGCTAATTTGAAATGTACAATACATTATTGTTAACTATAGTCACTCTGCTTTGAACATTAGAACTTATTCCTTCTGTATAACTGCATGTTTGTATCCATTAACCAGCCTCTCTTTATTGCCCCTCACCCACCCTTCTCAGCCTTTGGTAACTATAATTTTACTCTACCTCCAAGAGATCAACTTTCTTAGGTCCCACTTATGAGTGACAACATGTGATATTTGTCTTTGTGCCTGGCTTATTTCACTTAATATAATGACCTCCAGTTTCATCCATGTTGCTACAAATGACAGGATTTTGTTCTTTATGGCAGAATAGTATTCTATTATGTGTATGTACCGCATTTTCTTTATCCATTCGTCTGCTGATAGGTTGATTCCATCTCTTGGCTACTGTGAAGAGTGCTGAAATAAACATGGGGGAACAGGTATTCCTTTGATAAACTGATTTCTTTTCCTTTGGATACATACCCAGTAGTGGGATTGCTGGATACTATGTTAGTTCTATTTGTGAAAAATCTCTATGTTTTCCATAATAGCTGTACTAATTTATATTCCCACCAACAGTGCATAAGAGTTCTCCTTTCTCCACATCCTTACCAGCATTTATTTTCGGTCTTTCTGATAACAGACATTCTAACTGGGGTGAGGTGATAGATAGTTCATCGTGGCTTTGATTTGCGTTTCCCTGATGATTAATGATATTGAACATTTTTTAAAATATTTGTTGACCATTTGTATGTCTTCTTTTGAGAAATATATGTTTAGGTCTTTTGCTCATTTTTACTTGGATTATTTGGGAATTTTTTGCTCTTAACTGAACTGAGTTCTTTATATATTCAGGATATTAACCCCTTGTCAGATTCACAGTTGCAAATATTTCCTCCAACTCTGTTGATTATTTCCTTTGCTGTGCAGAGCTTTTTAGTTTGATGTAATCCCATTTGTCTATTTTTGCTTTTGTTGCCTGTGCTTTTAAGGGTTTTATCCAAAAAATTCTTGCCCAGATCAATGTCATGAAGCATTTCCCCTCTGTTTTCTTCCAGTAGTTTTATCATTTTGGGTCTTACGTTTTAAGTCTTTAACCCGTTTTGAGTTGATTTCTGTGTAGGTAATATTCTATTTCTTAAGCTGGGTGATGAGTACGCGAGTGTTCCTGCTCTCCACACTTTGCATATACAGCATTTATGTTCTTTTGCACATATGGAATATTGGTTTTTCTTAAAAGTTTCACACATTTTTAACACTGTTTTTATGAAAACCAGAAAGATGGTAAGCCTCTGAAAGAATAAAACTTTTAACGATTATCTTGCACACTGATATTCTCCGTAGACAACTTGGTCTCATTAGTTGTCTTTGTTACCTCTCCCGTAGTTTGTCAATTTTCACCTACACTATACCTTACTGCTTCAGAATTTTATCCCCAGACAATCTGATTGAATTAGTGTGCCAACATCAGAGACGATCACAAAATCATTATTGATATGGTTTCAAGCTCTGTGGGAAACAAAGCTGCGATAAGCACTCAGAATTCCTTTCCTAAAGATACATTTATTAATGCAAATGGGTTTATTAAAGAATATTCTTTCAGTATCTAACATATTTTCTAAGCAAAACTGCTTTGGTACTATCTCCCTCTGACCCTCTGGAATCTTGAGGGGGTCCAACACATATGCTATGTTAAAGAATTTTGCCTTTTTATAGGAATCCTATATCTGTGTGCTGAAGAATAGCATACACGGTTGCTACTTTGATTTCAACATAATTATTCATTAATGTGTATTAGTTAAAGTCTGTATCTACAAAGGGAGCCCAACAGAGACACACCCCACAGAGACTGGCTATATCAGTGAAATTTGCCCCAAGTCTCAAATTTCCTTTCAAGAAACAGATTTGGCTAGAAATCTACTAGCAACTTGATAATCAACTCTACTATCTACTTCATAAGGTATCACACAATATCAAAGGATTGCCACTGTTCTTAATTCTCATTTCTACTTTTTGATAATGAGTCAAATTAAGGGTACAATAACTGAATGATGCCAAGAACTAGAAAGACGAGAGGGACCTGGGCACAAACCCAGTGGATTTACCTTCTGTAAATCACTAAGATGAGACACTCATTCTAGCACTGTTCCAATTCTTAATATTCAAATGACTATTTCAATCTGATCTAACCTGACAATCAGAGTTTTAGAATGTGAGTTTCATAAGGGCAGGAATTTTTGTTTTTTTTTACTGCTGTATTCCCATTGTCAAGAAACAGTGTCCAGCAGATAGTTGGTGCTCAATAAATATTTGTTGAATGAATAAATCAGAGCTGGACAGTGATGCTGATGGAAGGTTGTGGCACTGAACCCTGCCTAACACAGTTCCTTAATAAAAGCTAAGAAAATCTAAAAGTTACTGGAAAAAATTGCTTTCTCAGTGAAACTCTTCTTAGAAAAGTAGAATATGATCCATCTCTGGGTCTTGATCTAAACATTAAAAAGAAAACAAATATGCTCACGGCACATAAGCATCACACACACCCTCCATTCTCTCAACTTCTCCCCTGAACGTTTGTCCACATGCAGAGGGTCCGGTCGCTCTTCGTAGACTGAAATATTTTCTGACAGAGAAAACGTTCAGTGGGCCAAAGGGAGAGGAAGAATAGAGATAGCAATGCAGCTTTTAAAGACTACAAAAGGTCTTTGGGCCTGAGAGGGAGAACTATCTGCATTAGTCACACATAGGAGTTCTGACAGAAAGTTTGTCCTAAATGTCACCATTGGGTTTCCTAACATATACAGGCCACGTCCTCCAGCGCAGCAAGAAATAATTCTGTTATTAATTCTTCCTCCTAGAAATACCAAGCTCAGCCCACCTAATCGGATTGCCTAAGAATTACTCAATGGTTTACATAAGTTCTGTGGTCTTTCTTACAGGGAAAAATTAGAGAGTGATTCTGACCGACTGCAATGCACAGAAGGTTCCACACTGTTTTTCTTCCCAAAGGGACTGGGCCACGCCCCATTTTGAATGTTCATTATCGTCTTTCATATGCGTCTGATAAATCTATTAAAAACACCATCTGGATGCAGCTCAGCTTTGTGCTGCATTTCTAGTCTTCCAGTTTCCTCCCTTGTCCCAACGGAATTTCTGCCCCAATTTGTGTCACTTTGTTTACAAAACCATACTGCCAAAACCCAGCATGTTGCGGCTGTCTCCTGCTTTTCCTTCGCCATCCTTCAGCCACACACCTACTACAAAAGCCTGTGCTAGGAGCAAAAGGCGAAGGGGAACTGCCTGGGCAGAAATTACTTCTCCCCCTCTGCGCACATCGCAATTCTGCTCAGGCAAATTTAATTTGCTGCCTCTGAATGCAAAAGTTGCATGTTAACAAAGTGTATACATTTTGCAAGCGTGTGAATACTGGAATGACTCGGACCGTGGGGAGCTACAGAAAAAGTGATCTGAAAACAATTTCACTGCTCTCCGTCCTTACGCAGCACCAGGGGTAGCCGACAGCTTGCCAGGAAATTTAATTCAGGAGTAATACGTTTTTAAAAAGGCAGTATCACTTCACTAGGACATGACCTGAGGGCTACCTGTACCAGCTACATTTAAAGATAAGACTGACATGCTATTTAACTCTCTCCAGATAGCACCTTTGAGGGGGGTGGGGGAAAACCCACTTGAAGCAGATTTTTAAAAATGAAATAACACTTAGCACTTACAGAGGACTGTCATCTTCAAAAACTGTGCTTGTGTTGGGCTTTATTCAATGTTTCCCTGGCTGTTTTCATTACGAAATTGTTTTCTAACAGCACAGTGGTTCATGCAGCAAACAAGTACTTAATAGTCTCAGAGTAGATTGTTTTCTATTGCCAACATTTTCACAGAGATACAAAAGATTTCCTGTTCAAAACGATAACTGAGACTATTGGCTTAAAGTCCTACCTAGATATTCCCTCACAGACCTACAGTTTTTCCCTAAGGGAGGAAAAACCCTAGAAGCCCACATCCCCAGGCCTGTATAGGAACTTGTTGCCGATCGGGCAAGCTCCCAGCCTAACTGCAATCCAACCTTCTGTGAAGTTATTCAAAAGGAAAAAATATCCACAGCTGCTACATCTTAACAGCTATAAAGGAACAATAGCTAATTAAGAACAAGTCTATCTTTCTTGGAAACTCTCAAAAATCTGCAAAAAACGTATTCTACACCATAGGTATGTAGTTACGTTAACTCCTCGTTCTATCTACCAGGTTAAGAAAAGTCACTTATCCATCGTCTATTACATCATCACATCACCAAAGAAAAATCACTGATTAATATATGGCATATAATTTTTAAACTTCTCCTTTCCCAAAGTTTCCCCCCGCTCCCTCTGTGAGAAAGCTGCTTCCTAACAGCACTTCTAAAGGGTTCGGTCCTGACCTCTCCACACCTGCGGGGGAGCGCGCGGGGAGAAACCAGGCTGTGCGTTCTGAATGGGGGGGGCCTTTCCCCAGCCTCTTTTCCTTCTTTCTTTGCTTTTTGTTTTGTCTGTTTTAATTACTATTAATCTCGGTATTCTGATCATTCCTGTTCTAGCTCCAATTTTTACATCACCAAGGTTGCCAAATACACTGTATCTTTAAGGCCTTTGACAATCACGCTGGGCTCCATTTCAGCCAGTGCAGGAGGAGGTAACACTTTTCTAAACTTCAAAGTGGTCCCTTCTGTCCCCTGCCCCTCAAACACACGCACACTTTATGAAGCTATAGCTCCACACACTTCCGAGGAAGTGGTCCTCTTTTCAGAAGATGAGAAGTCAGAGATGGCCGTCCCTAGGCACAGTGACAGTATATTTCAAAGTACAAGTCCACCAGGGTCAGCGAGTTCTCTCTCTCTTCATGCTAGGGCATTTGAAGGGAAGCACGTTCCAAAAATAGTTGTAGTTCACTCTCTTACGAGAGGTCTTCAAAAAGATCCCAGAAAATTGTATCTTATGAAAGAACTATGCATGGATTTCACAATTTTTTGTACCAAAATAAACTCATACTAACTTGTAGTATGTGCAAACAGGATCTAATTTGAGGCACTGAGAAGGATAAGACAGCTGTTTGAAAACAGCTCCTATCACAGCAACATGATTTCTGCTAAAATTGAAGCAAGAACAAACATCAAATTTATGGTGAAGCTTGGGTGGAAGAATGGTGAAATCACTGATGCTTCATGAAAAGTTTGTGGGGCCAATGCCCCAAAGAAATCAGTGGTTTACAAATGAATAACTCATTTTAAGAAGGGACAAGACAATGTTGAAGAAGCAGCCTGAAGCAGCAGACTATCCACATCAACTTTCAGGGAAAAATTAATCTTGTTTATTCCCTAATTGAAGAGAACCAACGATTAACAGCAGGAACGATAGCATCAGACATCTCAATTAGTTCAGCTTACACAATTCTGACTGAAAAATTAAAGTTGAGCAAACTTTCCACTTAATGGGTGTCCAAACTGTTGCACCCAGATCAGCTGCAGGCCAGAGCAGAGCTTTCAATGGAAATTTTAAACACGTGGGATCAAGATCCTGAAGAATTTCCTTGAAGAACTGTAACAGGAGATGGAACGCGGCTTTACCAGTACAATCCTGAAAGCAAAGCACAATCAAAGGAATGGCTACCAAGAGGTGGACATTTCCATTCACAGCAAAAGTGTACTAGTCAAGAGCAAAGGTCATGGCAAAGTTTTGGGGACGTTCAAGGTATTTTGTTGTTGAATTTCTGGAGGGCCAAAGAATGATGACATCTGCGTATTATGAGAGTATTTGAGAAAGTTAGCCAAAGCTTTCGTAGAAAAGCCCCCAGGAAAGCTTCAACAGAGAGTCACTCCCTACCATGACAATGCTCCTGCTCATGCCTCTCATCAAACGAGGATAATTTTACAAGAGTTTTGATGAGAAATCATTAAGCACCGCCTTACAGTCCTGATTTGGCTCCTTCTGACTTCTTTTTGTTTCCTAATCTTAATATATCTGTAAAGGGCACCCATTTTTCTTCAGTTAATAATGTAAAAAAGACTGCATTGACATGGTTAAATTCCCAGGACCCTCGGTTCTTCAGGAATGGACTAACTGGCTGGTATCATCACTTATAAAAGTGTCTTGAACTTGATGGAGCTTATGCTGAGAAATAAAACTTATATTTTTAATTTTTATCTTTTATTTCACTTTTCCATGAAATTCTTGAAGTCCCCTCATATGTGTAGTTTGACACTCCTGTAGTTTAAATGCTGGAGGTTTTAACTGGGAAAATCCATTCAAAATGGCCTTAAAGAATCAAGCATCAGATGTTTGGTGGCGGTAACCACTACAGCATATCAAAGAGGGATTCACTCTGTAGGCAAGACCTTAAAATTGAGGACAAAGGCATTTCCAGGTGTAAAAACAAAAAAGATATTCCAACATCTAGCTCTGTGTTTGAACTAACAGGCAATCTCATTGGGGTGACTTTTTTTCTTTTCTCTGGACATAACCTGTCAGGGAAAGAGACTCTACATCTACCCCTAAATATACTGACAAGTTATTTACGCAGATACATGGAAAATAATACCCAACATAAAAACAGTCATTGAAACTGGTTTTGCAAGTTTTAGAAACTCTTTCTCAAAAAAATTAAAAAGTTATAATGTGAAGGCCATCTTTTTTCTATGAGTTGCATTCACAAGGATTTATGTTTCCTTATACCCTGAAAGATGAAGAAATCAACAGTCATTTATGTTCTACACTACTAATTTGAAGGTCTTGTCAGGTCACAATAATTCTGTGATGCAAGAACAGAGGTGTCACCATAGCTTAGGGAGTATCTCTCATTCCCACTGTGCAGAGAACACAGGATGTACAAAAAGCCCCCCAAAAGAAGTGGTGGTTTATTCAATACTTTTTTATAAGGAGGTTTTGGTGCTTTTTTAAAAAAAACTATCCCTTTAACAAAGTAGTAGCTTTTCTTTTATTGTTTTTTAAGCTAGAGGCTGCATCTGATTCAAACCTTAACAGTTTCAAGTCAGATTGATTCTGACTTGAGTCTTAAGACCTTGAGTCTGAAGACTTTGAATAATATTTCTTTAAAATTCATCAATAACTATAAAATTTGAGTTTTTTCTAAAAGTAATATCAGTAGTGAGGTGTTCAAACATTAAACGGCGCTCCTTATGTTATAAGGCCAAAGAGGTCCCCAACCTCTTTGGCACGAGGGACTGGTTTCATGGAAGACAATTTTTCCAAGGATCCAGGAGGGGAGGATGGTTTCAGGATGATTCAAGTGCATTACATTTATTGTGCACTTAATTTCTAATATTATTACATTGTAATATATAATGCAATTATTATACAAACCTCTCTGCTAATGATGATCTGTATTTCCAGCTGCTCCCCAGCACTAGCATCACCGCCTCAGCTCCACCTCAGATGATCAGGCATTAGATTCTCATAAGAAGTGCGCAACCTAGATCCCTCAAATGCGCAGTTTACAGTAGGGTTCACGCTCCCATGAGAATCTGATGCCACCACTGATCTGACAGGAGGCGGAGCTTATGCAGTGATGCGAGTGATGGGAAGCAACTATAAATACAGATGAAGCTTCGCTTGCTTGCCCGCTGCTCATCTCCTGCTGTGCAGCCCTGTTCCTAACAGGCCACAGACTGGTACCAGTTCATGGCCTGAGGGTTGGGGACTGCAGTTGTAAAGAAAATGTCCCAATCAGATCTGTGGCAAATATGCTCCTACAATTCCACTTTAGCATACGTTTCCTGCACAGCCTTTGGAGGTAGAGAGAAAAAGGCTAGAAATAACACCAAATTCTCATATGTCTTAGCCCTTACAAAACATCCTGGACTGAGTAGTGTGAGAAGAAAAGAATCTCTGAGGATCTCACAGGAGCAGGACTGGAATTTAGAAGAAACATATGGGTTAAAGTGAGTTTGAACTTCTGAATACTGAGCACAGAATTGAGACTCCTTCATCCAACCACACAGGATGCCTGAGTGAACAACTTGCCTCCCTGGGCAGCCTCACAGTTCTAGGCTGAGGCACCAGCCCAGGGCTGTGAGTAAACCAGGCAACGCCCCTGGGTGTGACCGAGGCAATGCTCCCTGAGACGGGAACTCAGGGGACCTTAGAGAATCTGGCTACCCAGCTTCAAAGGCAGCCAGAATCTTCCAAGTCACCTGGAACAACCCTACTCATGCTGCTGAATCGTTATAAGAAGGAAACCTTGGCAAAACCTACAATGCACAGTACTTTCTGGGGGCCAAAGTTAGTCTAGATTGAGGAAACAGAATCATGCTATGCTTTTCAGTAGACGTACAGGGTATGATGAAAAAGTCTTGTCTAAAATACAATAAAAGGTAATTTAAGAACAGCCTTTTACTACTGTTTTTAATCCTTTTAATGGTCTACATTTAGAGTTTTGGGAAATGAAAAATGGATATAAGTATTTTAAAATCACATTTCATTATAAATCTTCTTGTTTCTGCCTGTTAAGAAGTATCTCATTTCTGCATTCTAGCTCTCTTTTTGTCACGTCTACACACTTTAATTTTGGGGTGAGAGGGGGAGATGGTCACTCTTCGCTACGCAGCTTCTGCTGCTAAGGGCCACTGGAAAAGGCGATGAGCTGGAAGGTGGGTACCAAAGAACTAACCTCAGTTCTGAAAATGGTTTCCTAGGCAATCACAAGGAGGCCATTTAACCATCCTGTGACTCAATTTCTCTATCTGTAAAAAGAATAATCCCTTCTTCTCCCTACCACCTTATGAATATTGAGAAATTTGAGAATTTCAGAGAAACGTAAGAGCCAGGCTTGGCACTTCCTAGATATAGAGAGCCAGGATTTTCCCCATGTGGAATAAGCAGGTGGGACCAGCATTCGGAAACCTGGGTGTTACATGAGATAGAAGACTTATCCTCATGAGCCACCTTGTAATTGTAAAAGGATAAGAGCCGAATGAAGGAAGAACCAATAACAATTCTACCGACCTGCAAAAAACTATTAGCACCTGCTAGGGTAATATGCAGCTGGCAGTTTCAGAATAACCGAGAAAGCAGTTCCTTCTGGTCGATATCTGCTGGGGACAGCAATTTCTGACCTACTGAATCAGATCAAGATCATCTGAGTCATTAGACCAAAGAAGCTTCTTTGTGCTAACAGTACAGTGGTTAGGGGTCTCTTTTCATTAAACAAAGGGGTCTGCCCACAGCCTGCCTTCTATGATAGTCGCTGCTTTGAGGTTTCAAGAGCTATCACAAAGGAATGAGCAAATCAAAACACATTAAACAAATCACAGACACAAATGGGCTTATAATTTATCAGTGAGATAGACAGTGAAAATGCCGTGTGGCTGCCCCACTCTTCTTGGGGCAAAGCAGGAGGGACAAGAGAGAGAGAGGAGAGAAAGAGGGAGAGAAAGGTTCCCTACAGTATTTAGATGGTCTTCAAATGTTCATAATTTCCTTAGGGTGTGCTCGTTGCCAAGTTGACAGATGTTGCAGGAAAAACCTGTACTATTCCGAAGAAAGGCTAACCTTTCAAGAGGAGAAGAGGGGGAGGGAGGCAGCCCATCCGTTCGGTGAAGAGATGACATTAACCTGGACAGCAAACCACCCTTAGCGTGCTGGGTATTTGAAAGGCTGTGTGATAACACTGCCAAAGAGGACTGTCCTGGAAGAAATCTCATTTCACTATGGTTTCCTGGCCACGAGTTTAAATTGGTTTTTAAAACTAAATATTAGAATGCCCTAGACAAGTAAATTATTATTATTATTTTAGATCACCAAGACTCCAAGTGATAAGGTACACAACACTCCCTTAAGGGAAGTCATGGATATGCCATTTTACACTCTCTCCTAAGTGCTTACCTACTTTCTTTTTCATTCATTCTTCCTTCTTGTGAAAAACATATATACAAAGAAACAGGATTTCAAAGCAGACTGCCAGTCCTTTCATCCCAGACTTCCCAGCTGGGTGCCAACGTACGCGGCTCTTCTACTTGCTCTGTTCGACATTTTCTAAAGAGATCCTTCCAAAAGAGGACTGGGAATGCTGAGTACTAGGATAGGTGACAAAAATGGTAACTAAGGGAGAAAGCACATTCAGGGTTCCTCGGTTCAGGTCCCCAGCCTGTCAGTCAGTCAGTGCAGCAAATCAACGCCCTGGCTGATGAAGGTTGGGGATGAGGAAGGAGAGGCGAAAGCTGAGCCTTGTCTATTTCACCACACGCTGCTTGTCCTCTTCCTGGGGAGGACGGCACGTCCTCTTTTCGCCAAGATACTTTTCTTGCATTCCCACCTCTAAACCTCCCGCTCAAAAATCCACATGGCTCTTGCTCATTAATGTGATCATTACTCCTTTTTTCCTGTGCCCTATTTACACCCAAAGTTTTTGTCATCTGGGATAAGGGGTGACCCACTCAATGTCTTCTTGTGGAAGGCAGATTAACCAACCTACCCATTTAAAGATTAACGGTAATGTGCCATAAGGAAAATTATACCTCCGGCATGAAAATCTGTAATTGGGGAACCATTTTACAGGATCACATTCATTTATATCAATTATCTTGTTTATCGAAGACAATGGAACGCCAGTGGCAGCAGGAAGGTGCGGAGTGCACGGCGGGCAGTAATTGGGTCTCACCCTCCCAGAGGCCGACAGCGTTTACCGCTTCATTTTGGGAGGTGATGTTTATAGTGTCTTTTATAACTCTCCTCACATTAACTTTGAAATGTCAAAAGCAGGCAGTTAATTGTTTATTATACAAAATGTCACAAATGTGAAGCACCGTGCTATGAAATTATTATAACTGATCTAGCACAAGAAATCCTGCCTTTTACCTTTTATAGCTTGTTTATCAGTCTCTGGATCTCAGCTTAACTGCCATGATGCAGCCTGTGGGTGCCAGGCAGTTACTGTCTGATGAATAATCTTCTCTGCATGTACTGTGTCCTCAGCCAATTGAAAAATAAAAATAACATGATATGAAAATTACTATTATGGCTTAAAGTAATATGTACTTAGAAGAATGGGAGATGTCGGAATAGTAATGTCACGTGTCCTGATTTCATTCCAGCTGAGACTGAGATGCAGAGAATCACGATGCGAAGCTTACCAAAGTAGTTTAAACTAGCAAGACTGGGTGTGCACTGCCCAAATTTTCTAAAGCCGGTATGTGTTGACACTAACGTCATGTATCTACCCCCAAATCTCTGGGCCATAAAACTACATACCAGCGTGAGAATTTTTTCCTATCACCTGCCAAATTTACAGAGACCAAATACCCTCCCTCTGCTACCCACTATTCCAGTCTTGCCGAATCTTACCCCTTCTTGCAATCTCCTTGTCTTTAGGCTCAAATAACTCAATTTTCCTCTAAAGTCATAAAAATCAGACAGATGGGAAGGAGCAGAGGCCAGAGGGAAGGAAGGCATAAAGTAGGAGTAAAACAAAGCAGTCTGTTTCCATGGGGAAGGAAAGAAGAGTCCAGGAAATCAGTGGGATGGGAGTGGGGTCAGGAAGGCTCCTTAATATTCATTAGACACAATTTACACTTCAAAATTTTTGTGGCTAAAATTCAGTAAACAAATGAATGCATGACAATAGGTATCAGCTGACTATGGAACTTGTGTTTACAGCAGTCAACGAGCACACAAGGGAAAACACACCATTCTGCACCTATAGCAGGTTAACTCTCTCTAGCATCACTGAGATCGTGGATGTATGTTAGTTTGCTTGGCTAATCCACACTAGTGAAGCCCTTGTAAGAATCCCATAGGTACAGTAGTTCATCAAATCATCAAATTTATAGTTAAAAGAACTTTGAGGAGCAGTTAGTACAAGGAACAAACAATTTATGTCTTATTACACATTGGTCCAGAAAACAGAAGAGGCAATGCTGTTCAAGTCATTTTAATATAGCTTTGTTTGTAATAAAACTTAGAGATGGGTGAAGAAAAGAAATTTATAGGTCCTTTTTATTTAAGAAAACAGGTGCAAAAATTCTAAAATAAATATTAGCCAACCAAATTCAGTAATTATTTAGAAACTACATAATGTCAGGAGCAAGTTTCCCAGGAATGCAAGTGTGGGCCATCATTAGCACATCTAGCATTTCAGGGAGTGAAGGAGAAACGCCTCTGAGCGATTCTGAGTAAAAGTGTGTCAATAAGATTACTCTGGCAGGAGTGTGGAGAAGAAAGAAAAGAACTAGCGAGGACGCGTGGCCGCCGCTGAGAGGACAGACTGTGGCAGCAGGCAGGGGAGGGGCGTTAGCCTGCATGAGGGCGGCAGCAGTGGTGGTGACGAGAGACTGACGAGGAATCAGAGAAACGCAAATTAAAACCGCAACGTGATACTACTTCATGGCCATAATAATGGCAAAGAGCAGAAAAGCAGAAGCTTTTTTTTTTTTTTGGAAACAAGGTCTCTCTACGTAGCCCAGGCTGGAGTACAGTGGCAGGATCGTAGCTCACTGCAGCCCTGAACTCCTGGGCTCAAGTGACCCTCCCACCTCAGCCTCCCGAGTAGCTGGGACTACAGGCGCACGTTACCACACCCAGCTATTTAAAACACTTTTTTGTAAAGACAAGGTCTCGCTGTGTTGCCCAGGCTGGGCTTGAACGCCTGGCCTCAAGCAGTCCTCCTGCCTCAGCCTCCCAAAGTGGTGGGATTACAGGCACGAGCCACCAGATGCATTTAATGTGGGAGAGAACACGAGGGGCCAAGAACTCCTGCGCACTGCTGGTGATGGAGCGTGAACTGGCACAGCCACGCAGGAAGGCGACCTGAAGCACGGCGCAAAACTAAAAATGTGCGTTCTTCAGTGCTCAGGGATCTCACTTTGGATGAAGGTCCCAGAGCAACTCTCAGGCAGGTGCAAAGGAGACAGATACAAGGAAGCTCACTGCAGCCTTCTTTTTGAGAGCCAGAAGCTGGAGGCAACCTGGGTATCGGTCACCAGGAGAATGAGAGAATGAAACAGATGAAAATAATAACAGTACTTACCTGGAAAGATTGCTGTAAGGCTTGAATGAGTTTATGTAAAGGGCTTAGAAGAGTGTCTCACACATAGTAAGCTCTATATAAATTTGCTAATAACATATACAATTATTATAATGGAATACTAAGTAACATTAAAATGCAATGATGTATAGATCTTAAAAATAAAATACCGGGTAAGAAAAATATGAAAAAGAATAAGATTCATAGCATAAAAACATTTTTGAAAATTAAAACACATATACAAACCCCCCAATACTATAGATTTTTCTAAGAATATGTACATATTAAGAAAATAACCAAACATACTAGAGATGATACCACAGAGAGAAGGGAAAAATGGCAGGGTTCAAGCAAGAAGAAATGTTAATGAAAGAGAAAGCCCTGCATGGACCAATGAGGATGGCATATTATGACCTGAGCTATATGATCAACACAATTCTCTACACCTAAAGCATACTTTAAAAGAAAACAACACGTCAGTAGGTTAGCTATTTTTATTTTATAGCTGAGATATCTGAGGCTTAGAGATACTGTTTTATTTATTACACAGGAACTCAGCAGCAGAGTGGGGAACCAGGATATGGGTTGATCTTCTGGTCCTCAGAATGCAACACATCATTCCATTCGTTTGTTCAACACTTATTTATTGAGTGTCAGGATTCCAAGTGCTGACAGTACAGCAGTGAACAAAACAGACACAACCCCTTCTGTTATCAAACTGCGTGAATAAATGTATAGTTACAAATACAATTAAGTGCTCTGAAAGGGAAAAAAACCCCATATCTATGAGCATCATACAAAGAAACTTTACCTAGACTAGGGGTAGAGGGTCAGGGAAGGCCTGAAATTTAAAGGTTTAATAGAATCTTACCTAAATAAAAGGGGTGACGTTCGATGAAGTTAGGGTGAGGATGAAGAGAGGGTAAGGGGCATACCAGAGAGAATGGCAAGTGCAAAGGCCCTGTAGTCAGAGGAAAAAAAGGTGCATTCTAGGAATGGAAAGAAGGCCTGCATGGCTTCAATATAAAAAGCTGGATAGGGATTGGTACAAGATGAAGCAAATACACAGGCACTAGATCATGCATGGCCTTGAGGGATATGGTGAAGACGTTGAACTTTCCCCTAAGGGCAATGGAAAGTTCCTGAGTGATTCTGAGCAAAGGTGTGTTCTGATAAGAGAACACTGCTGGAGTGCGGAGAACAGTGAGAAGGACTAGAATGGAAGGAGAGAGATCAGTGAGCAGACAGAGACGCCAGCTGTGAGCAGAGGCTTGCATTAGGGCGCTAGGAGCAGTGGTAGCAAGAAGGGGACAGATCTGTCATCTGGAATAATATATCAACATAAAAGTTATTTCTATAATATAAATCTCTGATCATGTACATTTTAGTGTGCTTCCACAGCTCACTGAGGTTTTATTGAGGTGTGCTTCCAATTTTTTATAACAGGCATCTACTGAACCTTAATTCATCAAAGAATCATTGGAAAAAATTATGATAATGGTTCCAGGGTGACTAACGCCCTGGGCCAGGAAGAAGGAAACTATACTTTTTCCTAAACTATACTTTGCCACCAAAGACCACTTTCTCTGTCTTACAGCCCTCTGACCATAGCAAAATGGCAGCTGCCCAGTCGGGCTGGGACTGGGCTGGGGCGTCCACCTCCCCCGTCTCCCCACAGCCCTGGGACCTGCCAGCACTGCTGACGCTTCTGAACTAAGAACCCAATCAATTCATATTTGATGTTTTATAGAATCATTTCCTGAAGATTCCAATTTGAACATTCTAACACCTTCTGCACTTTTATATCCCACTGGAGTCCCTCCCTTTTACACTCTGCTTTATTACCATTTTAGTTGATTTCATCACAGCTTCGTGGAAAACAACTTGACCGACAACCATTTTCTGTCATTATGGGGGCAGAATTGAAGTCGTCCCCTGCTTGAGCACTAGGTAGTTTTTGTGATAATTTTACCACAAGTAATGTTGTGATTTTTAAGTACATTTCTCTCTTGTAGCACTATACCGATTCCTGTCTTTAAAAAGATAGGTATCTAATGCAGCTATAAAAGAAACATACCCATCTTCACAATATTAATGAGCCAATAAATTCAAAAAGATTGCTGTGCCCCAGACTGGCTCGCCCACCAGGCTTCTCCTCTCACACAATTGCTTTATTTACTCAAAACTGTGACACACCCAAGCCCTGTCACATTGGATTATGAGGCAGGAAGGGGCGCCAGGCTTGGAGGCCCCTTCCCAAGACCTTTATGCAGCAGTCTGCTCTAACAGCCTCCAAAGCCTAAAGGTTTCATTTAGCCCATGTCGCTATTCTAGCAAGCAATGCTGTAATGCCCCAAAGGCTACTGAAATCTTTTCTGCCAGTGCCTCTCCCATTTAAACTTCTTTCTTGAGACATAATTGACATACGATGAACTGTACACATTTAAAGTGTGCAATGGGATGAGTCTTGACATACGCAGACACTCATGAAACTACCAGCGCAATCCAGGTGACAAAGCTTTCCATCGTGCCCTGCCCCTCTGTAATTCCTCCTGCAGCCTCGCAGGGCTACGGATCTGCTCTCGGTCGCTATGGCTTAGATCGCATTACCCGGTATCGTACATAAATGGAGTCGCACAGCATATATTCTTTCTGTGTGCCATCTTTCATCCAGATGCTTAAGGACTCTTCCATAGAATCACCAGGTAACTCACTATACTTCATGAAGAAATCCCCGTCTCACCCAGAAATAGGGTTTTTCTTAGTTCGGTGGGCTCTATTTGGGAGCACACGGATGCCGAGACGCACGGAAGGCACTGGTGCTGGCCCTGTCCACTCTGCCTTGTCTCTTACTTAAGACAGGCAACGCGGAAATAGCTTAATTTCAAAAAGAAACATTAATTTTTTCTGATTATGAAGTAACACATTCACTGAATAAAATATGCCAAAGGAGAAAAATATAATTAAAAAATAAAAATCACAGGTAACCCCATCATCTAGAAAGCCTGTTAACATTTTAATGTTCTTCCTTACAGTCTTTTTTAAAGCACTGTTAAGGACTGAATTGTGTTCCCCCAGAATAGTACCTTAGAATGTGACTGTGTTCTGAGACAGGTAGTGGTAATTAGGGTTAAATGAGATCATGAGAGTGGAGCCCCAATCCAGTATGACTGATGTCGTTTTATAGTAAGAGGACAAGACAACAAGGATGTGTTCGCACAGAGAAAAGGCCATGTGGAGACACAGCAAGAAAGTGCCACCTACATGCCAATGCGAGAGGCCACAGAAGAAAGCAAACCTGCTGATACCTTGATCTTGAACTTCCAGACTCTAGAACTGTGAAGAAATAAATTTCTATCATTTAAGCTACCCAGTCTGTGGGGTATTTTTTAATGGCTGTCTTAGCACATTAATACATGCACATATAAAAGTACATATATTATCTTTAATTTAAAAATACTGGCGTCAATCTGGCCATGAAGATGGCACCCTGCTTCTATTTTACATTCCATCATGGGCATTACCCTATGCTACGAACAGCTGCACAGAAACGTTGCCGTGTGCGTGTGCCATAATTTATTCCATCATGTCCATATTGCTGGACGTTTGTAGTCCTTCCCTTTTTTAGTTATCATAAATAACACTGTGCTCAACATTCACATAGAAGAAATGTTCCTGAATATTTCTTTAGGACAAATTAGTAAAGGTCAAAGTAGTAAATCAAGGGGTATTTTAAAGATTCTTAATATATATCGCCAAACTGTCTTCTAGAAAACTTGTGCCATCCGTATCTTGGCAGCATACGGGACTGCGCATTTCTCATACCTTACTAATAAACACTAAATATTTTCATTTAAAATATCTTTGCTGACAGGATTTTACAATAAAACTCGAGCGGGGTGCAGTAGTGTGCGCCTGCAATCCCAGCTACTTGGAGTCTGAGGTGGGCGGATAGCCTGAGCACAGGAGTTCAAGGTCAATCTGGGCAACACAGTGTAACCTCATCTCTTAAAAAAAAAAAGTGTTATTTTTAATTTAAAAAAATGGAACTTGACAAGCTGATTTTCAGGTTCATTAGAAAAGAAAATTTTAAAGAATAGCCTAGAAAAATTAGAAAAAGAATAACTGAGTGTAGATTTGCAGCACCTGGATAGCAACGTAGATGGTAAAGCTGCCGTGATTTAAATGGTGTGATGGAGAAGCTAGAATTGACGTACAAATCTATGATAAACTGATGAGCGAAAGGATGGAATAATCAAAAGAATTTCAAGACAATTGGCCACAAATGGTAGAAATAAAAGTTAAACCTCTACCTCAGATGAAACATAGAAGAAATTTTAAGTGGATTAAAGAATTAAATGCTTAAACACACACAAAGACACACACACACACACGTGTGCCCATACACAATCCAACAATAACAAAACAACCAACCACTGACAACTACCACATGGGAGCATATTTTTATATTTTGAGCTGGGGAAGGAGTTTCTAAGCAAATCAGAAAATCCTGAAGTAAGGAAAAAATGACTGACAGATATGCCCAACTCGAAATTAAAAACTCCTAAATAGCAAAGACACCATAAACAAAGTTAAAATGGTAATTAATAGTCTGGGAGAAGATACTTGCAATGTACACAAAAGGCAAAGAATAAATATTCATAATCTACAAATTAAAAATAAAAAAGACAAGCAAACAAGGAGAAAAGTTGGCAAAGAATATAGAGGTAATTCATAAAAAAATAGAAATGGTCAAGAAACAAAAAGATACTCAATTTTAGTTATAATCAGGCAAATGTAAGTTAAAACATAAAAATATTTTATTTTGCTGTATATACTTCTGTATTGTTTGATGTTTGATGAAAAATGAGTATTGCTTTTGTAAATAAAAAATAAAAAAATAAAAATATTTGTCAATTAAGCCAAAAAATGGTATCTGTTTCAATATGCATTTCTTTATTAGTGAGACCAAACTCTTTCAAGTTTATTGACTATTATGTTTCTTTTTCTTTCTTTGTTAATAAATTGCAGTTCGTATATTTTTATATTGGGGATTCATATTTTTTCTTGTCATGTATGTTGCAATTATTTTTTCCCAGTTTGTCAAACACCTTTGAATTCTGTTTATGGTTTCTGCCTTTGCTTTTATGCTGAGAAAGTCGGTCCTCACCTTGAGATCAGATAAATACTTCTTAATAGTTCCCTACAGCTCTTTTGGAGTAACATTGTAAAATCTAACCCTTTATAAGAAACTGTTTTGGTATATAGAATGAGCAAAGAATTTTACGTAACTGTTCTCGATTGTTAACTGTCTGAGAATCATTTGCTGTATTACCCTTCTATACTTAATTGATGTGAAATATTATCTTTATTTTGCACTATATTCTTACACGTACTGAGATCTAATCCAGAGTTTGGATGACTGCTTGATTTTCTACCAGTTTATTCTTGCATTAATGCCATGCTACTTTAGCATGCAGTACTAATTTTAATACCTGGTGGTAACAGACTCCTCATTCATTCATATTTTTATTTTTTATTAGGTTTTATTTTGGGGAGGAGGGAGAGGATATTTCCATTTGTTTATCCTCTTGGAAAAAAATTTAAGGAAACTTAGCCAAAATTTTTTTAAAAACCACAATTGGGATTTTGAGTAGTCCTATGTTAAAATTCTAGATTAAGATGGGAAGAACCATCATCTTTGCAATATTAAATTTTCCTATCTAGGAATATGTCTTTCCATTATTCAGCGCCCCTTAAAGATTTATAGTTATTAAAACCTGTGGATTTATTAACTTTATTCCTAGGCAGGTATTTGTTTGTGGGAGAAAACAAAAAGGTTAAAAGCTCCAGCAAATCCCCCCAGCACGCTCACCGCACAGCCACACTGTGAGCACACAGCAGCCTGCGGCCTCCCACCTTCGTTCCTGACCCCTGTCTCATCACTAAGGGCGTGAGGTGGGTCAGAGATGGGTGGTCCTTGGTAATATCGCTAGAGATGGACTAGGTATAAAGAAGTGTGGCTCATAGATTGTTATTAGATATTTTATAATTTTTATTGCTACTATGAGTGCAATAGAATTTTTTCCCCATTATACTAACTGGTTATTTTGGGGATTTGAGAAAACCTTCGGTTTTATATATATATATATATATATATATATATATAGTGTTGAATCTGGCTATCTTCCTTAGAATTGTCATTAGTTCTATATTTTTTCAACCCATGTCCCTGGGTACATTATCCACCTGCAAATAATGTTTGGTCACTTTTTCCCAATATTTATTACACCTATTTCTTGCTCACCACCCCCTAACCCCTGGTCCCTGTTCCCCGCTGCCAAAAGAAATCCTAGAACAATGTTAAACAGAGTGGCAAGCAGGGCCAGTTTCCTTCTTGGTCATGAGAGCTGTGCAGTCAGACAAGCCCTGCACTCAGATGGGACTCACACTTAGTTTAATGCCCACTTTTCCTGTCTTAAAATTATTTATAATCTTATCTTTGAACTTATGTTCTATTTTGATTTTTTCCCCTTGAACCCCCTTTCAAGAAAAATGAACTTATGTTTTAAAAATAAGGTCTGAAGACAATGAATCAAGTCCATGAACAGAGGAGATATGCAAAATACGGGGTGTCCACCATTCCTTACTGCCGCAATTTGTGTACAGTGTTCACAGTGTCCCATGAGTACAGAATTCAGTGGACTCACAACGCATGGGAGCTAGGAGAGTCAAATCCAGTGCAAGGTGACTATGTCCATGACTAAGAAAGCAGAGCTGCTGACAGTCCCGGGAGGCCATGCTTTCCCTTCAAGTCAGAACTTGCCTCAAACGTACAAAGAAGGCAAAGGCGCTCCAAGAAGCACCAATAACCAGGAAACTCTATCGTATCCTTTTTGCTCCTATTGCCCTGTATTAGCCAAATACACATACTGACAGTAGTGACACAGAAAGAAAGGGAAAGACAGGGAAACTCATAGTTCCCTTCCCTTAAGTCCTTCCTTACTCATCTACTCATCGATAAGCCAAAGGTAGAGGGTGTCAGTAGAATGTGTATCAAGAAGTGAAACAAAGATAGTTCAATTAGCTTTGGGCAGCATTTTTACTATTTTGGTAAGAACTAAATTCATATACACATATGAGCTACCAAATGTGAATTGTGTAATTTTGGTAATTCTGCATATGAGAAATGATCTTATGTTTGCATTTAAAACCATCATTTTCAGGTAGTACGAGAGATTTAAAAAAAGAAAAGAAAAGAAAAGAAAAGAGAAGAGAAGAGAAGAGAAGAGAAGAGAAGAGAAGAGAAGAGAAGAGAAGAGAAAAAAGAAAAGAAGAATACCACCATTGTACAATATAAAAATGAATGGTAAAATTCATGCTAATAATTTAAAAGTTTAATATTTTTAACTTAGAATGATGTTAAATAGCAAACAAAAAACAGCATGCCAAATTGAGAGGGACTGTAGAAGAAAGGAGAAAGATTTTTTTTAAGGCTTTATTGGCACTGTTCCCCAGCTCTTTGAAAAAAGGGTCTCGTTTTCATTTTGCATTGTGCCCCACAAATTTCGTAATCAGCCCTGGGGGGTCATAAAGGATATTTTTTGTTTTAGGCTTTATTGGAGAACTGCCTCTGATTAAACATCACCATTTATACAACGGGTGATTACAGAGCTGCTGTAGATAGGAACAGACTGGGAACACCTACATGTCTAACAAAGACGACTGGTGATTTGTACGGTGGAATACTGTACAAATGTAAAAATGAACAAGAAAGCTCTATATGTACTACTAAGGAAAGATCTCCAAGAAGCACTGTAATTGAAACAAGATGTGAACATGTATAACCATTTTAATAAAAAGGGAGGCAATAAGAATATATACTTGTAATACCTACCCAAAATATTAAATCAAAAAATTACCTATCAGTTTTTGGGATGGAAGAATTGGGGAACTGGGTTAAGGACAAGGCCACAAAAATTAGATTTTCTGTCCCCTTGACCAGCAGAATACCCTTCACAGTCAGTGCCAGAGAAACATCTTGCCTGTTTACAACCTGGCTATTCGTAATGCCAGTCTGCGATAGAACCGTGGTTTGTGAGAAAGCTCTATTGTCACATAATGTTAGATACGTACTCCAAGGTGTGCCATTTAAAAACAAGTTGTGCACGTTTACATTTACCTAGACATACACGCTGCTGTATCTATATATCCCTGCTATGATGAGGGAATATAGAATCCAAAAAATGCAGCCCTGTAAAATGTAGAAGTAAATCCTGTAAAATGAGAGCAATAAATTTTTTTTTCAGGTAGTCTTTATTCCTAAAAAAATTAAAAAAAGGAAAGGATAATAAAAGGATACATAAGTACACAACTGACCACACACTAAACCAAGAATCCTAAATGATTATCGGAAAGCCATTTTCTAACCATCCCCTCTACACGATCCCAGATCCCATGTAAGAACTGTGTCCATCCTTATTCCAGAACACCAGCTTCCCAGGGTGGAAGCAAGCAAACAAACTGTATTGTATTCTTGTATGCATTACGCTGGGGTATTTACCTTATCAGAATTTTTATAAAACTAAGATCTTGTGAGAAAATAACGCTTTACCTTCTGCAGAGGAAAAGTAAAAGACTACAGATAACTGTAAGATAACTGTAGCTTCTCCATTTCCCCTACCAGGTGCAAAGTGGTCCACTGGAAGGGGCTCTGGCTGTGGAGTGGGCCCGAGATAAGTCTTTGCCCATGCTGAGTGTTTTGCGTGATTCTTTCTGGAGCTTTCCCCCTTCTTTCTCGCCTTAGGGGCTGGCCCGATTCATCCCCTCCACTGCGATGCCTTCCCTAACACCACTTCCCCAGCTCAGGTTAGTGCCCCTGTTCAGGGCTCCTATAGTGCTCCTGTATCTGCTGAAACCTCCCAATACGTCACTTACTTTACTGTGTTGTCACCTTCTGTTTAAGTGTCTTTCTCCTCTATTATTAGATCGTAAGATCCTCCAAGGCAGAAACCATACCTGTGCGCTTTTCTTCCCTACTGCCTAAGATACACTCGGCAGTCTCTTAATAAACGTCTGCTTAATGCCATGAAATTCGCAGCAGCTGAAGAAGTTAAGCTTCACAGGCAATTAGAACCAGTCTTAATATCTAGTTAGAGAAGTCAGTCTGAAAAATGAGCCTCCTGGTCTAGATCAGTCCAGATCCACGAGTGCCATCTTAAGAAACTACCTGCATTAGGCCGTTAGGGCCCCTGCCAAGACAGAAGAAAGTCTGCTTCTTGGCCATGTTCTAACACCTTCAGCTGTTAAGGGACTCGCCACTCCGAATCTTTGTTTCTGCTCCGGGGCGCACTTGCTTTAATAAACACAGTTGTGAAGCACAGAAGTCATATTATATCCCCAGTTCACTGGATGCCAAAAGCCCTTCACAGCCCAGATTTCCAACTCTGTTTATTTTCCCAGAAATTTTACAACATTCTAAACATATTGTTACAATCTCAAAGTACTTTTAAATGACAGTAGCTATCACAGACCCCCTATTTCTACATACTGCCTTCAGCTCCTCTGAGGGAAACAAGTGTCACCCATTTTTATGGCTATGTAAATTAGCACTTTTGTAATGCGCCATAATATTTACTGAATTCTTCAAGGCCCAGCTCAAACAACATCTTTCATAAGCCTATTCTTACTGGGCAAGAGAACATGTTGGGTTCCTTTACGGCCCGGCGCAATATCTAAACTTTCCCCACACCTGTCTGTGCTGTTGTCTGTTGTTCTCCACTACACGTATTTCCACATGCTGCCAATGTGCTTAGCCGGCTACTTTGAGTCACACAGTAAGTTTTCTGTTGGAAGGAGCCCCTTTTACATTGTCCGTCTTTCTGCTTTTGTGCCAGTCATCTGTTTGCTTTCAGCTCCATTCCTTCCCTTGCTCGACACTAAACCTTTGCAAACTACAGTTCCCAGACTCTGTTTACCAAGTTGGCTTCTGGTTCTGCCAATGGAAGAAACTGGTGGGAGATTGGAAGATGGGAAGAAGAAAAAAATATGTTCTTTTCTGTCTGCTTCTGGTGGTACTGCAGATAGCAGCAGATGGAGATGGGCTGCAGTGCTCCTATTCAGAGGCGCAATTACGGAAGTCTCCCCTTATCTTCGGGAGATACATCCTAAAACCCCCAGTCAATGCCAGAAACTTGGACGGTACCGGACCCTCTATACACTGTTTTTTTTTTTCCTACACAGTAACGGGCAGGTAGCATATATAGCACGATACACTGGACCAAAGGATGATTCGTGTCCCCAGAGACATGGGACAGCACAAGACTTCATCATGCTACTCAGAACAGTATGCAACTTAAAACTTATCAACTGTTTATTTATGGAATTTTCCATTTAATATTTTTGGATCATGGTTGACCTTGGGCAACTAAAACCACAGAAAGCAAAACCACAGATAAGGGAGGACTACTGTACTAACAAGACACTAGAACAACAAGCCACCAGTCTTTCTGGATCCATGCTGGCAGACACAGAGGTAACATTTATGGCCTGAAGCTGATAACAGGATCTTCTTCTCCTTCTTTGAAAGAGTTAAAGGGTCTTGAATTTTGAACTTAGAGCTCCAAGCTTTAGTTACTATCTCTTAAGAAGAGAGGTAGAGCCAAGGATAAGGATGGAGAGGAACTTATGAGAGCTTATATTTTCTAGAAGAACAAGGAGACTGTAGGAAGGAAAATCAGACTCCTGTAATGCTAAATAACACACTCTAATATCAATGTAAAGTGTTTACTGCTCCCCCAAGTCTTACTAAAAGAATATTCTCTATTCATCTAGAAGACTCATAAGAAGAGCTATTTTGAAAAGAAAAAAAATGCAAATGGCCCTTAAACATAGGAAAAGATGCTCAATTTCTCTGATAAGAGAAATGCAGTTAAAACTGCAATGAGGTATCATTTCTCACCTAGCAAACTGGCAAAAATCCCAAAGTTCGACAATATGCTCCATTGGCAAGGCTGTGGAGAAACAGTCTTTACCATACAATGCCAGTGAGAATTTAAAAATGGTATAATCCTTATGGAAGTGAATTTGGCAGTATCTAGCAAAATTATATGTACATTTACCCTTTGATTTTATAATCCCTCCTCTAGAAATCTATCCCAAAGATATACTAGCAAAAATAGGAAAAGACGATGCACAAGGCAATAGCACTATATGTAGTAGCAGAAGACTGCACACAACCCAAATGGTTCATCAGCAGGATAAACAAACTATGGTATATCTATCCTGATGAGTACCCTACAGCTTTAAAAAGAAATGAGAGATATCTTTCTACATAGCTAGCTAAAATAAGTGTTAAGTATAGAAAACCAAAGTGAAAAAAAGTATGTATATAGTATGCTACCAATTATTTAAGAATGTTAGGGGGGATATAAAATATAAATAAATAAATAAATATATTTTTCCCATTTTTTAAATTGAAGGAAAAAAACTAAGGGAGAAAGAGCAATTACTTACAGGGGTAGAGAGGACAGGAATAGAGGCTTGATTTCTCTGAATACAGTTCTTTTGTAGATTTGATTTTGAAACAATGTATTTCATATAGTTATAAAAAAAAACACTTTTAAAGGCAATCCCTAAATAAGGAAAGTAAAATGGAACAGAGGAACCTCACTGTACACTGAAATGGTGGCATAACCACACAGAGAATCATTCAAGTGACTTTAAAATATAGTCATTTTACTGTATATCTCTAGTGATAGAAGGACCCAAAAATAATTGCAAAAATCTTAAACTATTTTCAGTAATCATATGGTTCGTGACAGTATTGGTACTGTTATTCTAAGGCTATTTCGATAAAGCAGGAATTATTATGCTGTATCACTGATAACCAAGATTTGCAGTATGGAGAAACGGAGATGAGAGAAAGATCTCAAGGTTAAACCTTTAATATTGAATTCGAATTGGAAATATCAAGCATACGTTCGTGATATATTGTATCTATTAAATATATGAGACATATAAATACATAAATAAATTTGCACGTTCTCCCTAGTTCACTTCCCACTAAACAGAACCAAGGCTTATTGAAGAAATGGCTGATTCCAGATCAAAGGCAGGAAATGTACAAGATAGACCTGGTACTATTGAAGACCACTGAAGTTATGTCAAAAAGATTCAAGAACCAATGTGAAGAGGCTAAAGATAGGGCAACTTGAATATCATTAATAATAACTGCAAGTGATTAAAAAATGTCAAATGTTTTAATCCCATAAATTCAAAATGTACTCACCTGTCCCTAAAAAAACTCCAGAAACAAATCTTATTGGTTACTTTTGGAGGATGCTAGGGAATCACTTCTTTATTTTGAAAACTGGTCAATAAAAGGAAAAACTGTAACATTTACTCTTCTTTTCCTGGAAGAACTGCATCTCAGGATTGCCAAATGACTGTTGAGGAAAATTTTCTCTTTCTAGCAACTAAATGCAGAAGGAATGACAGAATTAGAATATAACCATTTTGCAATCCAAAATTATGAAATAGTGGATCTAGGAAATAATCATCAATGGATGTGAACATCCAAAAGAGAGAGACAACCAGAGATTTCCTGACCTTTTTGATAGATAACACATACCGCTACCTGGGGAATATTATTACAAAAAATAATAGTTGAATTTGATTAAGCCTATATCTACCAAGTTATAAGAAATGCAATGGATAAAGAAGCTAACCATTACCATGAGGATTCAATGACCAAAACCCAGGCTGTTAGAAACTCTAAAGGACAAAAACCCAGCTTCTTGAACAAATGAATTGTAATTAGAGAGAGAAGAGGGGAAAAAAAGAGAGAGAAAGACAGAGACAGACAAGTAAATGGAAGGGAAACTACAGATTTAAAGAGATTTAAGAATCACAACAGCTATTTGCATAATATGGACCTTATCTGCATTCTGATTTAAACAACCTATAAAAACACATATTCTCACTATAGACTTTGAAGCAATTTGGGAAATTTGAACACTGACTGGATATTTAATACCCTTAAGGAATTACTGTTCAATTTTGGAGTACTATAATGGTATTATGATTATGGCTACAAAACGAAGGCCTTAGTTTTAGAGATAATGAAGTATTTATGGATGAAATGATAAAATGTCTGAGATTGGCTTCAAAATAATCTGATAAGGAGGTAGTAGATCACATACAGATAAAACTAGGTTAGCTATGAATTGCTAGTTCTTTAAGCTAGGTGATGGGAACTATTCTCTCTATTTGGATAATTAGTAGGACAATCAAAAAAGTGAATTTAAATACAAAATTAAATGAAAAGGAAAGTTTGGCAATCATTATGAAAAAGTAGAAGGACTTGGCAAATGCCATGCATATATCACAGACTGGATTGCCGAGGCAAAACAAACACGTTCTTCGGGAGAGTGAGCATTTACAAAATAGTGGTCACATCTCCTCTAATTGTTTCTTCCCTGCCTCACTGGTAAGACAGGCTAGGATTGCCCACAAATGCCTCCTGACACAGAGGACACAGTCGTCACAGGCTGACTCTCCCAGAGGAGAATACATCCCGGCAAGATCCAGACACAGCCACCGAATGAAAAGGGCTACAGCAAGGGTGGGAAAGCTCCAGCTCCGGGCAATAGGATCCAGCCGGGGCCCTGCCCGTGGCTACGCGAACCTGCAGGACTTTAGAGCTTCCCCACGAGTCTGTGCGAGTGAAGCAGCACGAGGACTGATGTGCTGTCGACAAAAATGGGAAAGAAACCTTTTGATGGTTAAAGACTAGAATTTCATATTGTTCATGTGGTTATTTTTATTTATGCTATTTCCTGGCATTATTATACATTTTAAGTAATAGCATTAAAAATCTCCCATCCACGCACTAATCACTCCCAACTGTGCTTAGCTTCCAAGATCAGGCAAGATTAGGCACATTCAGGATGGTATGTCTCTACACAATAATATTAAAATTTGATTTAAAAAAATTCAAATATTTTTAAAGTCATTTTTAATGCCTACAAAGGAATAATTAGCAGAGCCTGAACTATGAAAGGAAGACCAGGAACTGTGAACAAAAGAGGTTCTGAATCTAGAAACATAAAAGTAGGCTTTGAGACTCACGATGACATTATTTTAGTTTTACTTTTCTTTTTCCTACGAAAATCTAGAGTTTGTATCAGTGGTTCTCAAGAGAGGAGTGCACATTTCACAGGACATAGGAAGGAGTTAAGAAGTACGCATCTACAATTTAAAAATAATCCACATGATTTGACATATCTACGCCCGGCTAGAGGACCACTCCTTTCTGGGAGGTCCCCATGGAGTGGCTAGCCAAGGCCTGTTGCTCCCAAATTGTGCCTGAAATAATCGACACGGACAGCTGACCGTTGCTGTTTTAAACAGCACCCTAGCTAAGCAGAACTGCAACATCAGACACAGGGTAATGAGACCCCCCTGAACTCCCCGACCACTCACACCACTGCCCAGCGTGGGGCAGCTGTCAGCTGTGAATATGGTCCCAAGGAGGGCCGGGAAGGTCCCTCTAAGGCCATGTGCTGGCAAGTGCAGTACACAGCTGCCCGCCTGCTCCACTGCTCCATTTGACTGAGGGACGACGAGAGACAGGCAGACGATTGCAGTGCTCTTTGCAGTGAGCATCACAGAAGAAGGCTTGAAGGAAAGTGTCTGACCAGACACCAAAAACACTTCCTATGTCTCTGTAATCTTCTTTCGTCTCCTGACATGTCTGAGCCTATTACGGCTTCTGACAACGCTGACTAGCTCAGCTTGGACAGAACATGCAGACCAACAACAGCAACCCTCACTACAACCGATCCTCAGTTTCATTCTTGTAACAGCCTTTCATGCCAGACAGGCCTGCTTCTTTAGTAATTACAGTGTCCGCAAACCTGTTCTTCCTCCAGAAAGAAGGGGGAATTGATTTACGTACATGGCACCTTCCACGCAGCATGTTTAAAACTGAAGTGCATGGGGCTGGAGTGATAGCCAAATGCTACCCATCTTGTGAATGTGAAGGGTCTTGGTTTCTACGATCCTTCTCACTGAGGATTCTCTTAACTACACAATCACATACGCAGTGAGGCCTACAGTCTACAGAAGAACCAGGTGAAAAAGGTGCCCTTGCCACAACCCTCCATTACCATAGCTCCACATGGCCTACAGAATTAAAAGACCATAATATTAGGTAATGCTTCAAAAAATGTTTACTTTCAAATTACTTTAAAGTCACAAAACTATTAACCTTTATATTTAATATTAAAATTACATCCATAACAAAATTAAAGCCAAAATAATCATTTTAGTTGAGCTCTAAAAGCTCTCTATACATTGGAAAATTTCCACTCCTGCTACTTTATTAATATTACTCTCCCAAATTTCCCTAAATAAAGGATTATGTTTGAGACACGACAGGTGTTAGGAACATTTAGGCTATGACTTTTCAAAGAATTAGCAAACATTTGTGAGGTATGCTCATCTCTCCCGTTATAGTTATCACCATGCTTTTAGGACATACTTCAGTATGAACATGTGTCCCAGTATGGACAGAAATTGGGAAGGAGAGGAAACTTGAGTCCCTCTGTAAAGCCACAGAATTCTATTTTAGGTAACACAAGGCAGGGGCATCTTATCCCCTGCACCTGAACATACGGAGTCCCTTCCCAAAGGAAGCTGCAGTAACGGTACAATTCAAGGATCAACTTAGTCTAACTATGATCTTTGCAGGAAATGAATAAAAACCCATGGGCACAGGAAAAAGAGAGGCAGAACGATCAGTCTAGATGGGAAAAGCCACTCATGATATCCAGACTGTCAAGACGGGGGGACTGTACACAGTGGCCAGACTAAACATTACCTGAAACAAAAACAAAACACAACAGAAATCAACCAAACAATCAACTAAACCAGAATTAGAAATACCCTTTCCGAAGATCGGTCAGGCGGTATTTCTACCCAATAACTTAACTTTTGTAATGATAATTCAGTCATTCCATTTAAATTATCTGTAGGCATTTTCTTGAGGTGAATTTGGCTACACTGGGCAAATATGGATTCATACGTTCATGAAAAGAAGAAACTCCCCCAGCCGAGCACACCATTCATATCCAATCAAAGCCCAAAATGCCCGCATAGCCTTGGAAAGTATGAACATCCGATCAATACTGCACAGACTTCCTCCCCAAACTCACCTACCATCAAATAGAAAAACTCCTCGTGGAAAGGCTTTGCCCGACTATCGTAAGCATTCCCTACATAGCGAATCTGAATGAATCACTAAAATATTTGCAATTCTTAACTACCAGTGTAACACTTATATTCATTTTTAAGGTTTTCTGGAATTATTATTCTGACTACTTCTAAAACTGTAAGCCATCCCCTATGTCACTCAGCCATATGGCATTCAAATCAACCAGAGTCCTTAGAGCTGATTAAGATGAGTTAATGGAAAAACAAAATATTTGAAGATAAAATATCTAAGTATACACACAAAAATGTAACTGCAATACTTACCTATCAGTCCCTTCTCGAGATTGAAGGTTTTGTTTGTAAACATACATTCAAAAGCCACAATGTGAAAAATCTTGTTCACTGTGTTGTGAGTCCCAACAATTCGAATATACCTGAGGGTAAAAAGAAAAGAAGATCTGTTGAAAATGAGCTTCCATTACAACCAATCCAAGGATAACAAAATAAGACACATTTAAACATGCAGTGTATGAGGAGATGGACTAAAGGAGACTTTGAACTTGACTTCAGACCCTGCACCTGCTCCTTAGCGAAGCTCCAACTGAGCCTGGAAGGATTACGGCAAAATTAGGGAGCTGTCACTTCCTAGAGAATTAAGTATTAAATAAAACTTAGATTGTTTTACTTAGAAATCAAACCAGGTACTGTTCAGTTCAACCCTTGAATGTCAGTACAATTATATGTCCCTAAGGTATCTACACTGGAGAGTGACAAACAGCTTCTACCCTCGCTGAATGGTTAGGAACGTGTCTGGGCACAAGTACACAAATGCAGGCAAAAGCAAATGCTTTCCAGGTCCACGGAAGATTTCATCCACTGCAGACAAATGCATGAAATCAATATTGCTTTCTTTTTTAAAAGGAAAAATCCACAGAAACTACTGAAAACTACTCACAGTTTCTTATTTTAACATTGCTCCCCAAAACTTGTTAGCAGGTTAACCTTACATACTCATGCCAGCCCCCTCACTTGACTGCTGGGAGCCTTCTCCCGACCAGAGGAAGTGATCTGCAGAGGGCCCAGCCTGCTCCGCAGCCTTGCTTCTGGCCACATGAGTCTGGCGTCCGCACACAGTGCAGAGTTTCACAGGGCAGGCCTGGAGCATCCTGGCCTGTTCGCCCTCTTCACCTCCCTGGAGGCTTCGTCTCCAGCAAACCAGCATTAACCTTGGAGCAACTTGCTCTCTTGGCTCTCCAAAGGGACCTGACAGTTCACAGGTTAGTGAACAGACAAACTGACTCTTCTGAGCATCACACAATTCCACGGGGAATGTGCCACACACTGTCTTGCGGAATTCAAAGGAAGAACCAGGAAAAATAACTAGATTAACTGATAATGCTCTTTCGAATTATGAACTATGCACTCTGAGGGATAGGGTATAGTAAATGGACAGATTTCAATTAGGCTATGACAGACTGGGAAATGTTTTAGTAATATCCTCCCCTCTGCTGTGTAAAACAACCTTCAATTTAGATGATATAATTTTACTTCTGAGTTAATTGCTGTTCACTAATTCGATAATTTCCTTACAATTCTCATCACTCCAAGTTAACTGTATAATGTAAATGCCGATTTAGGAAATTCACATTAAGGAGACTATATTTGGGGTTTTCATATCATGGCCATTTTCCCTCCTGTTTCTTCAAGCCTGAGTCTCATGGCATTCCCTGAGTACCTCATTTAGCCATCTGCTCCTTGACGCGAGCTGATCACTCATCTTCATAACCAATATTAAAGCCTTCTCCTGGACTGGCTGTTCCGTGTGCTCACTCACACCCACTGCAAGGAGACACCCCTCCTCCTGTGCTGAGAATCAGGGCAACTGCTGCAAAAACTGGAGCCCTCTGGTGAAGCGGGAGGTTGGCCCGAATCTCTCGAGCCCTCGAGGCCGACAGAAGGTGCTGATTTTACTGGGTTTGGGTGGGTGGGTAGGTTCATTTAAAGTAAGTTCTTAATGGTCTGGGTAGTACAGATTGTGTTGTTCTTTACTGTTGGCAATGACAATCTCCCTGGCACTTTATGGAAGGGAAGGGGTGTGTTAAACCAGGCACCTTGGTCTGAATCTAATTTTGTCCCTATCTTTAAATGAGTTCGCCCACAGGAACGCACCCAGCATAGCGTTTTCAACTGTACACGGCCGTGACAGCCTGAGTGCTGCTGTCTGCAACCTTGGAGGGAACAGAGGGAATGTGGTTTAGTGGAATTTGATCAGACCATTTTCCTATTCTCTAGGTCAAGTCTCTACCAAAGGAGACACAGCTCTCCTAACGTGCACAAAAGAGCAAGGAAGTGACTAACAGGGCCTTTCCCCAGTGGCGATTCTTAAGGTTAATATAGTCCAGGCTGACCTTCGGGGATGCAGTAAGGTTCCTTCTCTCCTTTTCTTTCTTTTTAAAACATTATCTAGGCCGGGCGCGGTGGCTGACGCCTGTAATCCTAGCTCTCTGGGAGGCCGAGGCAGGCGGATTGTTTGAGCTCAGGAGTTCGAGACCAGCCTGAGCAAGAGCGAGACCCCCGTTCTACTAAAAATAGACAGAAATTAGCTGGACAACAAAAAATATATGTAGAAAAAATTAGCCGGGCATGGTGGCGCATGCCTGTAGTCCCAGCTACTCGAGAGGCTGAGGCAGAAGGATCGCTTGAGCCCAGGAGTTTGAGGTTGCTGTGAGCTGTGATGACACCACTGCACTCTAGTCCGGGCAACACAGTGAGACTCTGTCTCAAAAAAAAAAAAAAAAAACATTATCTAGAACCAGGTTTTCCAAGTTTAGATATCAGTCATTTCCTAAATTTTACACAGTGCAAATATCAGGAATGGGAGAAAATATGCAAGCTTCCCCTTCCTCATCCCCAGTTATAAGCAACTGAAAATAAAAAGTTGTACTGGAATACATTTTACAGCCTTAACGATAATGTTTGTGATAATAAACAAAATAATACATATGGTTGGAAAAGCACTGAGAGATGTCTCCAGACAAAAAGTTCTATATAAAAGAAGATAATGTCATCTCTGCTACATAATCCTGAGGTCAAATTAGCAATTCACCACTGCACATCACAATTTTTGATTAGCCTGTTACATGTAATACTCATAACAAGTTTAATTATTCTAGTTCTACCATCCTTTCTAAGTCTCTATAAAATTATGGCATAATTTACAAAAATGGCATAGAGTCCTTACTCAAATACACATTTTAAAAAACAGTAACATCAAAAGAAAGAAGCCAAGCTCCTTTTTCCCAAGCAAGAAGTTGTAAATATCCTGCACTTCTTCCCCACACTGAAGATCTAGAAATGGCAAATAGGCTTCAACTAACAGCCCAGCACCAGCGACTGGCAACAGCAGCCTGGAGCACAGAATGCAGAGGCGCCGTCGGGCTCAGGGGAGAGAGCGCCCTGACCCACGAGCAAGGACCGGAGGGGAGGAGGCAGCCAGGGACCGTCCCTGATCAGGAGCGCATTTCCTTACAGGGGCTCACCCTGGAGCCGCCCAAAGGTAAAAGAGAAGTTATCACTACCCAAGTTATGGAAAATCCAGAGGATAGGGATGGGAGAGAGTCCTCCCTCTCTTTTTACTTCTTCGGAAAAACAAAGCAAAACTTGGTTCTGGGTCATAACACCTAAACAGGTGAAGCAGATACCACATTTTCTCAGTTACAGGAAATCTTAAATAACAGGTAAAGCTGAAGGTTTTCTCTTCCTTTTCAGCACCATCTCTCCAGTGCACGGTCAGACTCTGATTTAACCTGATAATAAGGGCAGTGGCAGCAAGTGAATTCATCAGTGTGTAGAGAGGAGAACTGCTGAAAAATATAACATACATCCTTTGTTCTCACAGAGGTCCTCAACAGCAGCTCAGGCAGCTGGAAGATAATTAAAACTTAAACGGTGCCGAGGAAGGCAGATAGGGAACAGATTGGCCATTTCTGATGGGGATGAATGCTGCCCACAGGAGCCCAGCTAAGAGTCTGTTTCCGATATTCTCCTCCCTTCTCTGTGTTCGCTGTCTTCCAGGGGACAAAGACTGGATACTGAACACCGCTCAGAACAGGATGCTTCAATACAGAAGCTTCTAGGAGCTATAAGATTATGGGTGAATGAGAGTCTCTCTTCTTTAATAAGATAAAACCTAAACCCTCCTAGGACGGCACTCTAAAACGGAAAGGTGTTGCAGAGTTTTGAAACAACGTGGACTTCACAGTCCAGGAGAATCGGGTTTGCAGCCCAGCTCCGTCGCTTAATTAGATGTGTCACTTAGGGAAAAAATGTTTTAAACCTTTTTGAACCTTAGTTTCCTCCTCTATAAAATGAGGTCAATATCACAAACTTCACAGGGTATTTAAATGAGAAAAGTACTTCAAATATCTAATACAATCCTTGGCAGAGGAGGATATCATTAAATAGAAAGTCAAGGGGTGGACTGCTGGATGCAGAATCTCTTGGTGTGGACTTCAAGAACGCTGGTTTCTGGAGAGTACGACAGTCCCCCTTTATCCAAGGCTTCGCTTTCCATGGTTTCGGTTACCAGTGGCACAGTATAGTAAGATACTATGAGAGAGAGAGACAGACACTACATTCACAAAACCTGTCTTAAAGTACATTGTTATAATTGTCCTATTTTATTGTGAGTTATTGTTGTTAATTTCTTACTGGGCCTAATTTATAAATTAAATTTTATCGTGGGTATTATGTATAGGAAAAACCACAGTATATATAGGAGTTGGTACTATTCACCGTTTCAGGCATCCACGGGGGTCCTGGAACGTACCCCCTGAGATAAGGGGGTCTACCGTATTACTGACTATGGATGTTAAAACGGTGCATCCATGAGGAGGCAGGTCGAGGAGCAGACTCCAAGAACATGGGCAAGGTCTCCTCCTTTCTCTTAGGGTACCTCAGTATGGGTACCATGGGCCACAGAGAGCAAGCTACATTCAGGATGTAGATTACCTGGCTCTACCTGCTTTAATCCCCTATTTAAAAAGTTCTTGATCTATCTTACCTATGCATGAGGAAGCAAGGGAAGAATCTTTTGCCCATATTTGGGTTTAAAATTTAAAGTCCCTCCTCCCCGCCAAGCTGCCCTCCTTGGCAGAGAATGTAAAACCCAGGGTCAGGGCCATGTGGTCCAACTAGCCATACTCACTGAAGAGTTTCTTTTTTGTGTAAACACCGGAAATTAGGAGTTTTAATTTATTAAGAAAAATACCATTTCCTTACAGAGAGACAACACAGTACTGTGAAATAAAGAAATTTTGCTTTGGAGATTTCAGTGGATTCCCTGGGAAAGCATAAACGCCTACTCTTTATCTTTCCATCATTTCTCATCAGGATGGCCGACAGATTTAATTTCCAGGTCACATACATCTTTAACATACTAAAGACAATACAGAAAAGCAGCAACTTGTACATTCTTTAAACCCTTGGTATTCTCTAGTCTTCAGTTCTGGTGTACCATGAACCTACCTGTGGTTATAGTTAACCCTTAACCTCTGCCTCATTTACATCATCACCTGACTTCTGTATTGAGAGCATTCTATTCCAAGATAAAATTGAATTTGGTAAGAAAGATTTAAATGAGCTCTCAAGGGAGCAACTAAAGCCAAAACCCATCAGAACTCTATCCTTCAGTAAACTAAGTTTTATTCTCAAATTGAACTTTATATTCTTGGGTTAAACAAAGAATCTTGGAAATCAGAGTTAGTCTAAAACTGGTGCACAAGAAGAGATCCTTGACATTTCTGCTCTTTCTCCAAGTGGCCATGAAGAACTCTGAGAACACTGTTCTTGGCGTGGCCAGAGGCAGTCACCTAACAAAACCTTGAGCTACAGCCTTTACCAGAAACGTGGGATGACCCAGGGTCTGGATTCACCATTTCCAAGATTTCCTATTTGACCTTTCCCTTCAAGGAGATACTAAGAATGTATGTGAATAATTCTCTAACCCAAGGTTCAGGTAACGTCTGTGGGTTTCCTCAATATAAAATTTTCTTCTAGTTCTGAGTATAATGTTACTGCTCTTATAATCAAACCACGGATTGGAGGAGAAGTAACTTCAGGCCTTGTTGCTAAGGCAGCAAGTGGAAAACAAGTTTACTGCCAGAATGACAAAAAGCTTCTAGCAAAAGCGTGTTGCAACAGGAAAGATTTGTTACTCTTAGAAAACCTTCCCTCTGGCTGATCTATGGAGCTGCAGATTCTCCTCTCCTGACTTCAGCAGAGGCCCCGGCAGCATTGCTTATTTGGGAGAGGAAGGAGCATGGAAAGGTTAAAAACACTGTGTGCAGAGTTGGCCTAAGCAGAGGCCACTCTCGGAGCGCAGCCCCGATGCTTTCCGACCACTGGCCCTGCAGAGGGAGCGAGCACGCTCCAGCACCTCCACACTATTCACCCTGAAGGGCAAACAAAACAGTAAGTCGTATTGTTTTTCAGAGAAAACTGATGCTATACAGAATCCGTATACAAAGGGGATCCAATGGGGAGAAATAAATAATTACTAATACATCATAACCCAGTGATACCCAAAATAGAAAGTCATTCCAACATTAGAGGTAAATATTTAATTGTTTTTTATTTGGGGGAAAGGTGAATGTTGAACAGTAGGGTTTTTCTGTCCCTGAAATACATAGAACCTAAAATTTGCCATAATATGCCTTCAATTTATGAAATCATACTTGGAATTAATATCACAAAAAGAACTTCATTATAATATTTATATAAATCATATGAAAATAAGATCTAAAATTTATTTAATTCATTTAAATTTCCTGGTTGTACATTTACCAGTCAGTAGCCTTTCACAGGTATACTGCGCAAATCTGCTATTAATCAAGATTTAATAGATACCTCTAGGTGCAAGAAATCATGCTAAGCCCTGTGAGGAATGGGCTAGAAAGGACGTAAGGCTGATCACATCCAAACTGTATGACCTAAAGAACTGAGTCAAAAGAAAGACCTGGACCCAGCAGAGATTCGCAACCCGGTAGGTGAACGAGCTCGGCGAGTTCCTCAACTCCTCTCCGCCTCAGGCTCCGCACTGGTAGCAGCGGCAGAGAGACAGACAGGAGAGCTCATCGCCTCCTCACGTGTGGTAGCTTAACCTTAAACATCGCAGTTAGCAAAATGCACTTTAAAAGTCCTCCCTGGGAACTACTCTTGCTTCAAAGACCAAAATAATACAAGCATGGTTAAAGGAGAAGTAACTCCCTCTCTGCCCCCCACCCCCAGTGATTACTGCTCATCCGACAAATATTAACTGAGAACTTACCATGTGCCAGCTATTGTGGCTGTGTGCTGAGATGAGGGGTTGAAGAATACAGGTAAAATCCCTCCCCCATGGAACTTATATTTACAGTTACATTTACAGTCAGATAAACAACAAATAAAAAGTCAAATAATTATCCATTATTGGTAGATGATCTATTTAAAGCACAAAACTTTATAGACAAGGTTGCTAAATTAGAAGGATAAACAGTTATAAAACCTCTACCTTCTGGAGTAAAAGAAGAGTCAAATGGGAAGGCACAACTAGCTCTAAGAACATGGCTATAATGTAAATGAGTCTGAGGTACAGACATAGTCCACCTATTACAGCTATTTAGCAGGATATAGGCAAAAATCTAAGTAAGTAGGCTTCTTAGCATTTGGAAAGAGGAACTGATTTGAATTTCACGGGAAGAAATGTCTTGCTTATTTCATGGTTTAGTTTTCTTTTTATCTTTCTGTTTTTTTCAGATTGTAATTTTCAAGGGATTATAGAGAGAGAAAATGAGAGGTGGAGTATATAAAATAAAAAATGACTGAGAGAGAGAGGAAAGGAGGGAAAAGGGGGTGTGGAGGAGGGAGAGGGGGATAGGAAGAGAGACAGAGAAAAAATGAATACGAATAAACCAATGACTTCTTCTGTCTCTGTTATGTGCTAATGTGAACAAATTCCCACGTGGGAATAACTTTAACCAATTTTATTACTCAATAAAACATTTGAAACCAACACAAATTATATTTTAAGAAATAGAACTAAATTACCTAAAGTTCAAGATTTGCATTTTTTCATTAACTTTTCCCCTGACCCTATATGCTAGAGGCAGGGGAGAGAATTTCACTAGTTTTATCTTTAAAATGGCTACATTATCTTTTTCAGGTTATCCAATAGGCTATGCAATTCCACAAATGTAGACAAATGAATCTAATGGAATTGTGCACTAGAGAAAAAGCAGAAGAAAATTAAATTTGTTAGTTTCCCTATGAATCTGTAGGAATTCATTTGGCGACTAAGACCTGTAACATGCCTGCTTTAACATCATGGTGAGTGAGGGAAGTTTCTCTTTTTTTTTAACCTAAGACTATGGTGGGTGTACGCCATTTACTGTAACTTAAAATTTTAAGGGCTGGAGGAGACTTTTTCCTTTTCTTTTTCCTTTTAGAGTAGAGGATTAAATAGAACAGGAAGACAGGCAAATAGAAGGAGAAAGAATTAGCCTTCCCCAAAGAAAAACCTAAGAATCCTTCTAAGAATGTAAACATTGTATACCTTAAGAAATAAGACAGGAATTGCCGAAGATGGTCTGAAAACAGAAGTGAGAACTAAGTGTCAGAACCACGAGAGTAATAAAGAGAGCATAGGAAGCGAGGCAATCACAAATCTTCACTCTAGACTGCTAAGAAACTAGCACTGGAATCAAAACAAAAGCTAACAGCTTATGAATACAATGCACGCACAGCCTTTGCAGGCACTATTTCCTCTCGTGGAAAACCCATATCCCACACATTCATACAACCAACTGCAATATAGGTTCATATATATAATAGTAATATATAATATATATTGCCATATATCACACATATCTAGTATTATATGATGATAATATACATTTTGCAGCTCGATAGAACATTGGTCCCTTGAAGCCTCTGTGTTCCTTACAAGCTATGCATTAAAACCTATATTCCAGGTAACAGCTTCTCAGAGTACTAACTGGAATGCATTTGGACAAAACAAGCCCAACCCATAAAAGTCCCACACATGCCACCTGCTATCCCAAGACTGCTTCAATGCTCACCCAAAATTTCAGGGACCCTCCTTTCCCCCTTGGAATGGATCAGAAATATTAATAAAAGAATCCAGAGATTTACTTAGGATGCAATGCAAGCAACAGTATAATTATGTACAAAGCTATTAACAAGAAGCAGAATAGTCAAAGTAAATAAAAATAATACTACACAAAACTCGAGAAAAATGCTCACCACCAAGAGCAATACAATACCAACAGCAATGCAAACAATAACAGGAGGAGGAGGAAGGGAGGGAGAGAGAGAGAAGAGACACACACAAGTACTTGTGTCCGAAGTGCCAAAACTGGTACAGATATGTATAATACACTGTCTCAGGGATTCTTAAAGCTGGAAGAGCATGACCGATTTCACTGTACTCGAGTTTCCGAATAGCATGAAGGATTACTAATTTCAGCGCTACTGATAAAAGAGATTTTGCTACTAAAACTGGTCAAGGTGCTAGAACTTTCAGTACAAACAAAAGAGAAACCAAAATAGCAAGATGCTCCAAGTGGCACTATTTGGTGGTCTACAGAGTCTGCTACTTACAGTAGGAGCTGAGCAGACATGGGACAAATTCAAACCCCACGGTCTGCCCAGCCATTTTAAAAGACATTTCCCCGTGCGCATATTTCATGAATTAGGAGTCCTGTGCACTGCTGGAGTTCAGCTTTGAAGCCTGTCTCCAATCTGCATTTCTGGTGGATTAACAAACAGGTTGGGAGATGGAGTAATTTGGCAAGGATATTTTTCCCCTCCCTCCCAAAGCTTCTTGAGAGTTCAACCATTCATGACCTCGGCTTTACCAGTACAGCATTAGTGCTAAGCCAGTGATCAGGAAAAAATGTCAATCCTCACACTGGTTTCAGAAATTCAAGAAAAGAAAAACTTACAAGTGAATGAACATAAAGTAAAATGTATACTTTGTAAGAGAGGATTTTTTTTAATAAGCAAGAAGATTCTATTATGTTACTAATAGTCACTGCTACTGCTGTGGTGCTTGGACACTTCATTAAAACAAAACAAAACAAAACAAAACCTGTCTTAACTATTTCTTTTTCTTCTTTTATACTTTTAAAATAGTTACATATACATACATAGTGTTAAAATTCAAGCGGCCTATAAAGTTTATTATGAAAAATACTCCTCGGCCGTGCTCCATTTCCTTCCTTCCCCAGGGGCAACCACTTTTACCTATTTTAATTTATTACTTCAGGATTTTCTCACACCTGTAATTAACATGCTTGTAATGCTACTTTTTGATCTTCGATTTTAGGCTTTATCTACCAAGCTGCTACTACAGAAGATGAAGATTCAGCCTTCCCCTCTCCACATGCACCCTTTCCCATCCCCCAATTTAGATTACATTATAACTTTGGTTGGATTAATATTCAATGTTTATATTATGATTATGTGAATGTTATTCACAACTAATACAGGGAGTACTTTTCTGCACATTTTTCCCTGCTAGCATTAAAAATAGTCTTGATTTTTGTTTTGCTTAGTTTTGTATGAGGCTCAACATTAATTCACCTCCTTCTTCCAACTCTCCCTTAATTGACTACGCTCCTCTTCAGACGTTCTGACGCACTGATGTACATGTCTACCAATTTCCTCTTGAAGAAGTCTTCCTAGGCCTTCTGACCAGTTTCAGTCAAGTTGCCCTCTAAGCCTTATGCAAGCTGTCCTCCTGGGATCTGCCTTCGCCATTATTCCAGGGATTCCTTTAATCTCTCTCCTGTGTTAAACAGCCTGCATCGTATCTCGCACTTTGTTCTTTCTTGATCTACTCTCTCATTTTGATGGACTACATCTACCAGTAGCTTCCTGAGAAGTGGTTTCTAGAAGATAAAAAGTTTAAGACTTTGAGCATTATCTTTAGTTTACCTTCATATCTGAATGGCAGTTTGGCTGGGTATAGAATCTTAAGTTGAAAATAGGTTTTTTTGTGTTTTGTTTTTTGTTTTTGAGACAGAGTCTCACTCTGTTACTCTGGGCAAAGTGCAGTGGCATCATCAAAGCTCACTGCAACCTCAAACTCCTGGGCTCAAGTGATCCTCCTGTCTTAGCCTCCTGAATACCTGGGACTATAGGTATGTGCCACCACAACCAGCTAATTTTTCTATCTTAGTAGAGCTGTTGCTCAGGCTGGTCTCGAACTCCTGAACTCAAGGGATCCTCCCTCTTCGGCCTCCCAGAGTGCTAGGATTTCAGGCGTGAGCCACTGTGCCTGGCCTAAACTGAAAATAGTTTTCCTTCAGAACTTTGAATGTATTGTTCTGCTGCTTGTCAAGCTTCTAGTTTTGCCATTGAGAAGCCATTATGATATCTTACCTGGTTTCTCTTTTCCTGTTTTCTTTTTTAAAAATAATGTGTTGCTCTGGAAGCATGTGTTAACAGAGTTTTTCTATATCCTTAGTATTCTGAAATTTCATGACGATGTGCCTTGGTGTGGGTCTATTTTCTTCCACTGGCACTCAGAAGGCCCTTGCAATCTGGAGACCCATATACTTCGGTTTTGGTAAATTTTCTTAAATTATTATTATTATTAATAATTTCTTCTCCTGGATTTTTTCTTAATTTTCTGTATGAAACTCTTAGTTTTGGATATTAGACCACCTTATCTTGACCTTCCCTTTTATACTTTCTCTACTTGCCATCTTTTTTGTCATCTTATTCTACCCTAAACTTTATCATCTGCTGTCTACTGAGTTTTCCCATTCTGCTTTAATGTTTTAATTTCTAACTATACTTCTTATTCTCTAAATGTTCCTTTTTTATGGCAACTTCTTAGTCTAGGGTTGCCATGTGTACTCTAATCTCTTTGAAGATAGCCATGTATTTTTTGTTTGTTTGATTTTTTAAGTTTTCATCTCCCTCTATCGTTTTTTCCCCTGTTTATTTTGGTCTTTATGTTTCATATTAGTTTCCTCAGATGTCTGGTTGTCAGGAAGGTTGTCTGGAAGAAAACTAGAAATACAATAGGATATTCTGAGAATACAGCGAGGCTTATAGACTTTCACATTCACTTCGGGGTTACCTAAATGGGTCATCTGTCAGGAAAACCCCACTTGCAGATTCTTTAGCTCTTCCCTCTTGGAGTGGTCAGACTATCTAGGAAGATAACCCTACGTGGAAGATATGGGCCCTACTCCTGGAGTTCTAGAAGCTAAACGGTGAAAGAGGACAGAAATGTTTGTCTGTGTGTATATGCAGTGTGTGCGTATGTGTGGAGGTATAGCTGAGAGGTCGGGTCTCAATATATGACCGCTTAATCCTCCTATGTGACCTTTCTTGACTGTGCATGGTATCTCTTCTGGTTTAGGGACCCTCCGTTTTACCCTCAGCAGAAAATAAATTTCCAGTTTGCCATCAAGGTGGGAGAGAAGCAAAGTTCTACGAAGTGAAGAGGATCTAGAGCTTTGAATTGTTTCATAAACACCTAGTTAACCAATCCTCCTCAATTCAGCCCTTTCTACCCACCTCATTCATTACAACTTCAGAGATGACGCGTGCCTCTAATTCTAAGTGTCCGAGCATTCAGTACCTTAGGATTCAGCTTTCTTGGGCTCGTTAAATCATTTACCATTTGTTCATCCACTTTACAGCTTTCTCTTCTGTGTTTTTGCCTCCTCTTCCCATTTTCTTTATCCTTGATAGTAAAGAAAATCCTTTTACTATCATTTTAGTGGGGTTTTGTGTTCTGAAGCAAGTAAGAACCTGCCATCAGCATCCGAAACCACTATGTTTCACAAGAATATGTCCGTCCCTTCAGTTATTCATGTAAAGATAAAGGTTCAAGCTGGGATCTTTGCTGGACTCACAAAGTCTGAGGTCTTGGGCCTTCCAAGATGCTACACCCACAAGGGTACAACGACTAACTTTGTCTGGTATTTAGGACAATGATACAGGAGATCATAAGCATTTCTCCTCATTTCCTTCCCCGCCTTTAGCCTCAGGGCTATGACTCTTTATGACTCTTGTCTTGAAATAACATTTCACTCTGTTGCTGCTCCTCTTCAAATGGTTGTCTCCGATTACTTAGCTATTTTATTTTCTGGACTGTTTTTTTTTTTTTCACTAATTAAATGTCCAAACAAGGATATGTCCAGACAATTCCATAAATTATTACCATCCTGCAGAAAGATTCCAATCATCAAGTGATTTTGTTAGGTGCAGTCTCTATCTCTCTCTCTCTCTCCCCCCCTCTAAAAGAAGGGGGGAGGTGTTAATTCCCACTGAGTAAAAATAAAATAATTCAGCTCATCCTCACACTGAAACAGCTGCACAGACAGCACTGGCTGCTCTGTTTATCTTCATAATTGTGGAAAAACACCATCTCCTCCCCTTCCCGCTTTCTCCAGAATAATCACCATGCTCCACGTGCAGATGGGGTGATTTAGACCCTGGAGCAGAAACAGGATTGTTTGGTGTTCTTCCTGCACACCCGCCCCACACCCTTCCTTTGCTGCTATTGGCATAACCCAGTTGCTTCAGATAACAACTGCCGCAGGGGACCTGATAGATTCAGCGGTGAGTCCCCTGGAGGCTTCCTGACGCCCCAGCCCAGCCAGCTGCATCTAGGCAGCGCCATGAGAAGCGACTGCCAAAGCAGGAGAAAGTACATACTGTACATGCTCTTTAATCCTCGGAGTTATTGCAGCAGCAGCAAAAGGAGGGGGAGGAAGAACAAAGAAATAGCTCAGAGGCGTGGGGAGCAGGGCAGCCACGGGTTCTACATCAGATGAGTGGACAGCAAGAGGCAGTGAGTGGGACGAAAGCTTTCAACAAGGGCCCATTCCATTTGATCGCTTATTTCAAGGAGGCTGAGGGAATTCTCAGGTTTTTGTCTTCTTGGGTCACTCAATGAGTCAGATAGGATTTAAAGACGATAGGAAATGATTTCAACTCAGTGTGACCTTTTTGTTAAGCTAAAAAAAGTTGAGTTAAACACACAGGATGGCTAACCATCCAGGTTTGCCTGGGACCATCCTGGTTTTAGCACTGACAGTTTCACGTTCCAGGAAACCACTCGCTCTCCGGCAGACCAGGACAGCTGCTCACCCGACACCAGCCACAGCCGCTTCCCGTCCTGGGGCCCGTGCGAAGCCGGGCTGCGTTCGCATTCCGCTCAGTGCCTTCCTTACCTTCCAGGCCCGCTCCTGCCACACAAACGCTCTTCGGCCTGTATCACAGACGATCTAACAGACAAGGGCATTAAAAGGCCACTCTGTGTTTGACTCTCAGCAGAAAAGGGAACTGTGTCAGTCTGAGTTCTCCCAGCTTCTCTTATGGAGACCCTGTCAGAAGCACAAGCCATAGCCCACAGAGCTGAATAAAATGATCGTGGCAGAAACGGAAGACACAGCTTGTCGTAGTGCCTGGAGAAATGATGCATCCCTCAGTAACTTTAAAATGCTGAACTCTGAAAAGAAGGAAGCCAAGGAAAACTCAATTACGCAGGGGCTGAAAATTCAGCGCGTGGGTTAGTCAGGCTCTCTGCTCTGCTATCCTCTCCCCCTGGCCCTAGCCATTAGGCCATTTCACCACTCATTAGCAGGGAGGAGGAGGAAGGAAAGGAGGGAGGAAAATCAAATAGCCAATTTTTCAATTTATGAGCAAGTTCCTAGGGAGGGTATTCAAAATATTGACTCAAGAGGTTCTTCGGTGGGGAGAGAGGATTGAAAATTGGGGGTTGTGGCATAATCTGTTGATTTTAATCATTTGGTCTTTCGTAATTCTCAACGGAATGAACTGTTTTCATTGGAAGGCTAGCAAAATTATAAATGTTAGATAAAAAGAAAAAAAAATTTACTAGTTAAATCACACAAGATCCTATCTTTCAAAAAAAAAAAACATCCTTTGACAGGCAGGGCACAGGGCTCACACCTGTAATCCCAGTGCTTTGGGAGGCTGAGGAGGGAGGATTGCTTGAGGCCAGGAGTTATCATAGTGAGACTCCATCTCTACAAAAAAAAAAATTTTTGTAATAAATTAGCCAGGTTTCGCAGCATGCGTCCATAGTCCTAACTACATGGGAGGATCCCTTGCACCCAAGAGTTCAAGGCTGCAGTGGGCTAAGATCACTCCATTGTGCTCTAGCCTGGGTGACAGCGCAGGACCCTGTCTCTAAAACAAATAAATAAATAAAATTTTAAAAAGTCCTCTGACAGGCCGGGCGCGGTGGCTCACGCCTGTAATCCTAGCTCTCTGGGAGGCCGAGGCGGGCAGATTGTTTGAGCTCAGGAGTTCGAAACCAGCCTGAGTAAGAGCGAGACCCCGTCTCTACTAAAATTAGAAAGAAATTAATTGGACACCAAAAAATATATAGAAAAAATTAGCTGGGCATGGTGGCACATGCCTGTAGTCCCAGCTGCTCGGGAGGCTGAGCCAGAAGGATTGTTTGAGCCCAGGAGTTTGAGGTTGCTGTGAGCTAGGCTGACGCCACGGCACTCTAGCCCGGGCAACACAGTGAGACTCTGTCTCAACAAAAAAAAAAAAAAAAAAAAAAAATCCTCTGACAAACACCATAGACAACTGGTAATGCTACCAATTTACAAGAGACATAAAATTGGAGGATTATATATTATGCTTTAAAATTTAAGCTGTAAAAATGGAGCGATCTATTGCTAGCTACTTCTATCATAGGCCCTGTGTTTGAATCATGGGTCATCCCTAGAGGTATTTCAGGTATCTTTGCCTTACTCATTCGGTTTGCCTTACTCATGCTCCTAGGCATGCCTTTCTCTTCTTGCTCCCTTAGTGAACCTTAACTTCCGGAAAGCCCAGCTCAAATGGCACATACTTTATGCAATCTCCCACAAGTACTGATTCATCCTAAGAAGCATTGATTTCTCCCTTATCAGTGCTGAGATAACTTCTGTTGTAGCATGTCTCACACTGTTCAAGAGTTAAGTGTCCTCTTCTCAGCCTCCCCTGCTGGACTGTGATCTTTCTGAAAGCAGACACCATTCCTTGTTCATCTTCCTTTTCAAGGTACCCAGTACAGTGTCCACTGGAATACACTCAAATATTTACCAAAGGACTGAATCAATGTGGATAAACAAATGGTAATCATTGTAAGAACTGCATTTAAGAATATAAAAATTTTAAAAGATTGTTAAGATTAGTCACAGCAAATAATATTTATGTGAAATTATTTCTTAGAAAAGTATAAATTACTCCCCAAAAACAAAGGACAAATAATTTTCCCAGTGGTATACAGAGTAGGAAACTTGATGCTTAGGGCTTGGTGCACATAAATTTTAATTAGACATTGTTTCTTTTTTTCAAAAATCCTTTCTGTAAGGTAGCCATATACTGGTGGGATAATATAACCATGTACAGTGGCAGGAATGAGGCAGCAGGATTTGATGAATACAGCAGAAGAAAGGAATACCACCAGCAAGGTTTCTAAGTGACAACTACCAGCAGGTTGGAGAATTGCTTATAAATACAATAGAATTAAATAACCATGGAATGATGGCAGAGTTGCTCAAATATTATCACTGAGGAGAAATAAAAATTCCTCTCTAGAAGGATGATATTATTGAAATCTGCCTTTCACTCATGGAGTCTCAGTAATAGGAGAGTAGCCCAGAAATGACAGAACCGAATGATCTAAGAGAAAAATGAAAGGGGGAAAACAAACTGCCCTGATGAGAAGGTGTATATTGCCTGCTTCCATGGGATTCATCAGTCTCTGCTTCTTTAAAAGTTACTCTGACTCTGAAGCATACGCATGTAATACATTCCAATTCTACTCACGGGATTATGCTTATCACAAACACTCTGGGAAAAATATAAAGGGAAGAGATAAAAGTATTTATGTAATCAGAGAAGTACAAAGAGAAGAATGTAAAATGGCTTGAGAGGTATATTACTAGGATTAATGGGAAGAAATTAAGAAAATAGTGAAATGAGGTTACATGTCAGACATTCTCTCGGCATGATTTTCACTGCAGTGTGAAAGCGTCTTCTGGAATAATAATGCTAATTTTAAATGCTCTCTTAATAAAACGTTCAGGTTGCTATAGCCTATTAGGCAGCAATTAAAACCTTGTGAGCTCTGCCACCCTCTCTCAGGTCTGCCGCGACGCGGCTGTCACAGGGAGCGAGGCCTCGAGGACCCTGGGCACTCGGGGTTACTGGCCAGGTAAAACGTGGAAGGCCCATCATTCAAGTCATTTAGAATTGGACACAACATTAGAGAAAATGCAATGGAGCTGAGTGGGATGAACTAGAGAACCTAATGTAGCATTTAAAAAAAAATTCACATTCATTGGTGCCAAAGGACATTTGGAGGACACTGTGTTTAAATTTGGGGCTCATTTTGCAGGAAGGAGTGTCAACTGTCCTTGATCTTGCAGCTGACTCTACACCCAGGAACTCCTTCCTACAGATATGAAGAAAAGCACTGCCAAGCTGACAGAGGACAGTTTAACTCCCCAGCTCACAAAATTATTTCCTTTGCTTCCTCCTTTGGTTCAGTGATGATGATGCCATCATGCATCTGTGGTTTGCTATTTCTATACGGACACAAAAACAGAAAATACATTAAAGTGATGTGTAGTTTTCCATGCAAATGCTTTCAGACTAATGAGAGTTGTACTGTATGATTAAGTAGAAATTGGTTATTTGGTTTAAATATTTATGATAAATTGTTTAGAATTAACACTTAAGCAATTCAATCCAGGAGATGAAAAACTGCAATATTCCTCACCTGACCTTGGCAGCTAACGTGGTATGGTACATGTTGCGTTAGCTACGGCGGGGCTGCATGTAACAAATCACACCCGCAAACGGTAGGCAAAATGGTTTTGTGCCTAGTTCTACTACCAAACCCAGCTAACCCAGAGCAAATCCTTTAACCTTACTCCTTGTTAGCTTGTCTAACAGGATAAAATGGAAAATACCGACGTATCACAGACTAGAGAAAACCCAAACCAAATAGTTTGATGAATAAGACAAGGCCCTGTGGATCTTGAGAAGAGTTGAATTTTTTCTGTTCTAAGACCTCTCCCAGAGACTCCTCAAACTCATTCAGCAAGGTACCACTTTTGTGTAAATGATTCAAGCCCTAGGACACTGGAATCCTATGACAACAGAAACTCCACAGTAGTTGGTGGAGACTGTGAGTAATCCAGTCTCCAAAGGTGTTTTTAGGACTATGGTAAACTGCAACACTTTTAATATCAAGGCTAATGTTGAACAGTTCATAATAATAAATTATAATAATTATGACAAATTAAAAAAAGTAGTTAACATTTATTGAATACTTAGTCTATGTCAGGTACTTTACCTGTTTTAGCTCATTAAATCCTCATAACTTATGAGGTAGTCACTATCGCCATGCCCATTTTACAGATAATTAAACTGAGGCATAATCACAGTGTTAGTTAACTAACTTGTTCAAGCTCATAAGCTTGGAAGTGAAGAGCTATGCTTTGAGTCTGGCTGAATAGCAAGTCTGTGTTTCAGAACATTGTAACTGAAGTAAAAATCTGACATACTGATGATCATGCCATCCACACTAGCAAGAGAAACGGGCTACTTACAACTGAAGATACAATCCCTCAAGGCCAAGTCAATTCACAAGTAACATTTCTGTGTGGTCAATAATGAAAAATCTGAAGACAAATTATAGAAAAATAATTTCTATATTTAAAAACTGATAGGAAAGACTGCTCACAAATTAGACAATTGCTGGTTTTCAGAAACAAAGTTCAGAAGAAACAACAGAAAACAAAGATTTTCCTTTCCATGTTAACTGGATACTTCTCACTCAAAAGGAAGAGAATACATTGAACTCTGGCTCTCGTCTTTTGCTTCCTTAAGGTATCTGGTTCTCCAGTGCTTCAGCGTAAGAAAATGCCAGAATTAAACAAAGAGTATAACCTGCTTCGTAAGTGGATGGGTTTGATTTATCAAAATATGAAGATCTTAAAAGCTAAATATTTTTTAAAACCCACTGAATCTGATTTTCGCTTATCTAGAAAAGAGGGTCACAATTTTAATTTGCAAAATAAGCACCCCCCACTTCCTTCCCTCCATCATGGCCTAAGCGTCCCCTCACAGTGACACACAGGCATTGCTCCGCAGTTTCCTCTAGCTTCCTTTCAAGGCAAATCTTTTCCCATCTACAGATTAATTCTGACAGCTATCTGGAGTCGCCAAGGAACCAGTCCATTTCCCCAGCGCTGTGGGGGCCAGTCAGCTGACACAAGACGCAGGTTCTGAAAAGGAAAGCTGTCCCCAAAGCACTCATACAAAGCATGTGTATACTGTGTACTTCATTACAGGACAGAACCAAGGTGTATATGTAAAACAGAGGCCTGGCCTTTCCTTAACAAAAAAGAATATTGATTTATGAATTAAGACTAAAAGACATACTTAAAAACCAAATGTTTTGGAAGTTGCTAAACATTGAAATGTTTCTAAATAGTTTCAAGCATACAACTGTGATTATCCATGAAGGAAAGTGGAAAAGAATGATAAATGTAACAGTGATCTATCTTATGAGGCCTTTTTGGAAGAATAAAAAAGGAGCCTTTCAGCTTTATGATCATTCACTAAGAATGGAAAGAATGACGATCTTTCCTTCACGTGACATATGCTCAGTTTCTTCTAGCATCCCTGTATCGTAGCTATCACAGTTTTGCTGTGTTTGGTCTTTGGTTAGGTAAGGAAAACACACAAAGCATGCTCTCCATGTCCTGCCTGTGGAGGTCCGAAGACAGCTCCATTTCCGGTGATAAGGATTCAAGATGAACACGGGTTCAAAGGGCTGAGCTATTTTTCTTAAACTGCACAAAGCAGATGCTTACCCTATGAAAACCCTCACCCACATAAGTTTAAAAATGAGGACACTTTAGAATAAGAGTTAATACAGATAAACGATTTCTGTCTTAATGAACCACCATAGCCAGAAACCTGCTGACCTTGCTTGCCCTCTCCCAAACTTGCTGCTCTCAGCTCTGGCCCCAAGGGTGGCCAATAATTTACATTAAAATAAAATAATGAAAAGATTACTAATATTTAGTTAATCCGTCCATTTTTCTCATAAGCAACGTATGAAAGAATTAAGATTATGAATATACATACTACATGACACAGTGAAGTGGTCGTCTCTTGATACTCGACAGTGACAGCTTGTCCTGAGAAGGACCTGCATGATTTCTGACGGTGTGGCAGCGGCTTGCCTCCGAAACGAACTGCTCTTCTTACTTTAGGGGGGAGAACAGCTCCTCAAGGACGGGTTAGGTCCTTTTTGACTCTGTAACGCTACTCAGCATTTAGATCTGGTGTCACGTTTGCAGTGATGGCTCAAAATTACTCGGCGCAGAAAATGATTAGCTATAGCAGGAGAGGCAGGGACCCAGGGGGCTACAATTCTTGGAAGCTTCGAGCTCCCCCACACCACAAATGGCGCTTTCTTTATCAGTCAGCATTTGGGTAACTAGACGTATCTATTAACGTGCAAGACTGATTTAAAAATGTGCTAACTCTAAGATATTTATAAGAGTGATTATGTACATCATCTTGAAAGAGTGTTGCATCAGAAATGGGATAAAAAAAAGACGCCCTCCTGAAAAGCTCAAAGTTTTTCCTTTATTCTGTGTACCCTTAGTAAACTCGATTCACTGTAATAAACTTTTCAGACGGTATATATGTGTGGCGGTGGTGATGGTGATGTGATAATAGAAAGGAAGAAGAGGTGTGGTATAGCAATACTGCTGTCAGCAATAAAAACTACAGATTCCTTCTGTCCTCAGCTTTTAGACACTAACAGTAAAACAGATGAGAACCCACTGCTCCTCTCACTCCACACAAATATTTTACACCTTTCTTCATTATCGCTTTCTTAGGAGCCTCTTAAGACATTTTTTTAATCACCCCCCACCTTGAAATTTTAATGCCATGGATATATTGTATTGTATATCAGTTTATGTATTGTATGTATATCTGCACTTTGGACATAAAAAAGAGTGAAGTATTTTGTACCCCCCAAGAACCAACTTTCATCCCCTTAGAGGAAAATACTGCCTCCTTTGATGTGTGCTCTACACTAGAGCTCTTTAACCTTTTTTTGATTCGTGGATCCCCTTGAGAATCTGATGAAAGTTATAGACCCTTTCCTCGGCCCCATCCAAAACATGCACACAACTTTATACACACCCAGAGCACTCACTGGGTCCTCACGAACCCATCCATGGACCCCAGGCTGAGGATCCCTGCTCTGCATGCTCTCCTGGGGTGACTGCACACATTCTCACCCCTCTACCTACCGTCGGAGCACTCCTGAATCACAATTCACAGCTCCAGCGCTGGCTGCTGTTTTAGACTCAGATGCTTGGGCTGTAGGCATACCCATTTAAACGTCCCACAGATACTTCAACCTCGGTTGTCCGATTCTGAACTCATTCTCTTCCACTCAGACCTGCCTCTGGATTCCAACTTAGTTCATGCCACCATGTCTTCCCAGTTTCCCAGGCAGAAATCTGGATTATCTTTGATTCCTTTCTCCTCACTTCACAGCCAATCAACAAGTACTTCCCACTGTCCCAACTTAGTATTTCTTAAATCTGTCCCTCCTTTTCAGCACTCCGCCCTAGTTCAGGGCTGTATCATCTCCTGCTTGAGACACTCAAATGCTGTCTCTACCACTACTCTTGTCCTCCATCTAATTCATACTTCTGCCCAAGGAAGCTTCTGAGAATACAAAATTTGCCTCTCTGTTTCTGCTTAAAATCCTTCAATGACCAACCTCCGGAAAAAACACAAATATACAATCAGTTTTCAAGATACAGTCCAAGATTCCTAACAGAATGTCCAAATCGCCTGCCCCTCAAGTCTCATTTTCATGCCATCGCACCCTCACCTGATGCTCCACTAGTATCGAACTGCACACGCGCCACTCCCTATGTCGTGCAGCTTCACATTCCTGCTACTTCTTCTGCCTAAACAACTTCAGCACCTTTTCTCGCCTTCTGTACCTTATAAAGTAATTGCGCTAAAGATGTTTGTAATATTCATAGAAGAAGAGAGGAGGGTAAGAACGGGGAAAGAAGGAGGAATAACAAGAAATATCTTGGGCAAAATTCGAGCTTTAGCGTGGTGCCCTTCTGGTGCTGGGTTTACCCTGTTCTCCTGGCCATAGCTCTTTGGGTCCCTGACCAAGCTGGGCCAATCAGATTGTATTTCTAGGAATCTGGAATTAGGAATTAGGGAATTAGTCAGCTGGTGTTGCTTCAATTAGGAAGTAATGTAAATTTGAAATGAAAGCAACTCTGGCTGATATTCTCACTGAAGATGAGAACGTCTGTCTGCAGAAAAAAGCAATGGTGAGATACAAGCAACTCTACAGCCCTGGAAGGAACAGCAACAACAGCATCAGCTGATAGCCACTTTCCAGTTCCTGTTCTGGTCTCTAATGAGGTCTGACCGCAGTTCCTTCCTCGGTTCCATCAACTATCCCTGTATCGTGATTGTAAGTTCCAATCTGTTTCAACTAGTCTGAGCAGATTTCTGTTCCCTGCAATATGAGGGACTGGATTATGTCAGCATTAGTAGAGAAGTGACATCCAGTATGGAATTCAGATCGCCTTCTTTTGTTTCATAGCTGGTATTACTCACTCAACCTGCCTCTTCGAATATAATATATTACTGTCTGTGTAAATGGGAGGGCAATCATATTAAAAGTCATAAACGTACCTCATTTAAATAAACTATCCAAGCTTCAGTGCTCTAAAAAACATAAAACAGAATTGAAAACAAATGAATCTTTGCTTTGGGCTTTAAGGCTTATAAATTAAATCAGCTATTAATCAGACTTAGAAACACACTGGCTTCTTTCCCATGGTCGTTACTATAGAATTATTTTAAAGAATCAATAGAACTCACTAACCTATATGACTTTCTGGTACTTTCACTCTCTAGTTTACTCCAGAACTTATTGCTAATTACTATAGGTCTAAGAGAATCCACACACAAGTGACAAAAGACATAAATCATTTACAGAGCTATTCATCTGCAATGGCCATCCCATCAGATTCAACCTTGTAAGTGTCACAAGACCAGTTATTTTTAAATCAGATTGTATTTTATAGGAAATAATAAAGATGCTACAGCAGCACAATAAATTCACACTAACAGCAGATCTGCATTTCATTGCAACAAATGTCTCTACTCTATTAAGCAAGTACTGAAATTTGCCCTTTACATGCCATGGAGTCAAGGGTTTCCCTGGAGATGCCTGCAAATTTGCAGGTATCTGAGGCTGAGGGCCTGCTGTGGGACATTTAAAAAAACTCTTCCTGTGTGGTTTCCACATGGGAAATGAGACTCTCCTGGATCTGAAAGGACTTGCTCCCACCTGAAAGGACCTTGCTCCTGGCATTTGTTTTTCTCATCTGAAACATTTTTTCTTCTCTGCTGTGATCCATTTTGTCTCTGCAACAGAACCATGTTTATCATCCAGGACTTATCACATTGCTCTTGCTGACTGACTGAGTGGTCAGCAAAAACACAAGTTGATGAGTCTGGGGTGTGAGCACTTGGCAGCCCCCACTGCTTTAATGGATCTCAGCAGCATTAGTTTACTGAAAGACGATGCAGTCCGCCTGGGACAATTTACCACTCTGTGTATTGTGCACAGATGAGACCTTTGATTTTGCTAGAGTTTAACTTTGGCCCTCTCTCCAAAAGACAGAGAAATTTAAACTCTGAAAGTGTTCCAACAATCAGGCAGCAATGAATAAAATCAGCCCTGTGTGATTGTGATGGATGCTAAGAACACTTAGGATTACCAGATCACCGACTAGGAGGACTAGGGGAGACTGCGGGCCCTCCTTCCCAGGGTCTGGTCCAGCATACGACAGACAGGCCCATTCTGCCCTGGGGTGTCTGTGAGACACAGTCCTGTGCAGAGGCACAGGGTGAATGAGATGGATGACTCTTCAAGGTCACTGCCATCGCCATGATTCATTAATGTCGGACAGGCTGCTGCTCTGAGCTGTGTGTTTTCCTAAAGCAATAGACTCTACTGCCCACCTTCTGTAAATAATAAATCTCTCAGCTTCCCAATCTTTCTGTAATCTGCACACCAGCACACTGAAAATAGTGGAAACAAGGTTAGCTCACAAACAAACCATGCGCCCACAGTGACTCCAGTAAATACGGTGTGGCTGTTGTTCTTCTTTAGTATCTCCAAACTGTTTACATCAGTATCTCACCTGTGATCACAATTGGGAAAAATAATAAAATTATACGTATCATTTATGGTCTCAGTGTCTATTTCTAATATTTATAAAACTGAGGGAAGATTTATATATACTAGCTTTAAACAACCCAAATAAAACAAAAGAAGATAATTTTATCCATAGACTAACAACAACAACAAATCACAACACCTCAACATATTAATAAAAGAAGTAGGTTCAATTAGATGTGCTTTCACCCCAGACCTCCAAGAATTTCATGGGAATCATATAACGCACAAAATTCACTATCTCCTGGGCCATCAGTCACATGTGCCAACAATGAAACAAGTGTCTATGGACCTTGAGTGACAGAAATTTTAGCCATACCTTCGGCTCACTCATAACCCCAAATCTAAAGTGATTACAATTTAAGTATCACCAAAATTCCTGGGAGATTATACCTATGTAAAACTGCCAGTTTATTCTCTTACCACACGGAGTCACACTCATTGTTAGAAGACGCTAAGCCCAATCGCAGCATGATGAGGTACGCTAATTTGTCACTTCCTCGGGCAATTTCTGCAGCTGTGAGTTGGGGTTTTAGTGGGTTGTGTGGACTGACATAACCCATTTTCTAAAAATCTAACACAGTGCTACAGCAGCTAGAAGAAAATCCTGCTCCGTCAGTCCACAGATCCTTTAAGAAAATAAATACACTTTAAAGTGTGAAGGAGAACAGGATAAAACCCTTTTCATCCCTATTTTCAAGAACAACCAATTCATCACTTTCTGTGTTTGTTTTCCCCTTTTAGAGACCATGTTCTTGGCGTTCTCAGCACGGAGGCCACGGTCCACCCATCTGGTGCTAGACGGTCATAGACGGGCTGTTCAGACTCCCTGGCTTTTCCCTCTGTACCTTCCACTCAGACCACGTGATCTTCATTCCAGTCTTCCTTCCAACAATTTTCCCAAACCTTATATGACTTCTACCACTTTCCACCTCTGACACATCCAAAAGCCTTCTCCTCCAGCCATAAGGGTCTTATACTTGCTATGAAACAAGTACAGAAAAGGTCTTTCAGATTCTAGGAAAACTCTCAGCGGCACTTCCTCATCCCTCTGTTTCGTTCTCCACGCTTCTCTCTCCCACCCCAGGTCTCTCTGTGTGCTGTGCAGTGTGCATTTCTTTTTCTACGGGAGAGGGGTACAGTGAAGTCCTCCTATTTGTTTCTCTGCAGCTTGAGGGCTACTATCTGTGTGGTGACCAGCACCAAAAACTTAGGGACAACTGTTTTATAAGGACCAAAGTTTACTGACCATAGGAATTATGACAAAATCATCTCTGTATTTCCCACCTTATTAGTACATTACTTAAATACTCATTACATACTGAAGGAAACTTATTATGATGGTTTCCTTTTTTTTTCAATTTACTTTTTTTTTTGAGACAGAGCCTTGCTCTGTTGCCCGGGCTAGAGTGCCGTGGCATCAGCCTAGCTCACAGCAACCTCAAACTCCTGGGCTCAAGCGATCCTCCTGCCTCAGCCTCCCGAGTAGCTGGGACTACAGGCATGTGTCACCACACCCAGCTAATTTTTTTTTTTCTATTTTTAGTTACCCAGCTCATTTCTTTCTATTTTTAGTAGAGACAGAGTCTTACTCTTGCTGAGGCTGGTCTCGAACTCCTGACCTCAAGCGATCCTCCCACCTCGGCCTCCCAGAGTGCTAGGATTACAGGCATGAGCCACCGCGCCCGGCCAATGGTTTCCTTTTTAATGAAACCATAAAATACACACTTGAGAAAGCATTCCCCCATACTTAGTGATGGGAGGTACATATAAACTTATTAATATTGGTTAAAAAAAATATTAGTTTAAAATTCAAGTTTAAAAGTTAATATCATTAAAAATCAAACCTGAAAAAGGAATATACAGATATCAAGGTACGTGGCATTGAACTCTGCTTCCGTGCCTAGGATCTTTCAGAAAAGCTTTTTAAATATCAACAAACTACATATGGGGTAAGGGATGATAACACAGAAAAGTTATACTCCGTAAACTTCAGAGCTAGATGTATTAATATTCAGAAATTTCTAGACAATCATAAATATTCTTATTTTAAAATTGAATATATCATTTTAATTTATTGTGTCCTAATAGAAGAACTGTCTCCCAGACACTTCTCATTTTTAGCAAAATCAATAGAATGAACAAATCAATAAATGGAACGTTTTCAACCTGAAACCCATTATTTGGGAAAAGGAGTTCCGCATGCATTCAGATTGCCCACCCCTGCGACCCCAACGCACACACAGCAGAGACCCACAGCCGGAACTGACCCTGCGTAGAAATCAGCACGAAATCAACGCCTTTTGTGTGGCCCTGAAAGCACTGACAGACCTATGGATACGCCTAGTGCGCCTGAGAAAAGTCTCACTCGCTCCCCCCCCCCACTACAGTGACAAGGAGAGGGATTCAGAGTTAGCAGCGACATTTTAGTAATCTTTGAAACACAATGTCCAAGAAACACAAGGCCGTCTCTAGAGCAGCGGAGACGTCACAGCCGTCACTCTGGAGATTTGAAGGGGTGGGGGAAGGGGCTTACAGTTATCTTTTCTATGTTCACGCCTTTAAGGCAGGAGTAGGGATGGAATCACTCTCAATACTCCTTCCATCTATGAAATTCTAAGTCCCTTGATAAAGCCGGCATCGAGGGAGCAATGGGGAGGAAAGATTTGCCGGGACTAGACCAGCACCGGGAAATGCTGTCGAGTTGCCCACGTGAGCTCTTCTCAGAATATAAAGCACTAACAATCAATGTAATAATAACACATAAACTTGGTCAAAGTCACGTTCAACAGGAAATATATACAGGCTTATTTGGATAACTAAATTGCTATGTCCTGCTTTGTATTAGCATCGAACATTTACTGAGCAATGACGAGATGCCGGGGGTTTGGCATTAAGAAGTGTTAGCGTGAGTTAGAAAGCTCGTGCCCTGAAGGTGCTTACAATTTTCCAGGCAAGTTCCAGCAGAACCAAAGTCTAGTCACTGCATCCAGTAACTACAGAGGATGGGACGTCAGCAAGCATCTAAGTTAGAGAGCTGAGGCTGGGAACATCTTCCAGCAGTCTATCGTTGCTAAGCACAGTGCGAAGGGTTACCAGATATTTGAACTCTGGCAACAATATCAGACCTTTTCTTGCTCAGAGGAATTTAACTATCTAAATTATTGAACACACTTCTTCAAAGAAGACAAGGTCTGAGGAAAAGGGCAAGTTGGAATATCCAGTATGGTTGGATTGTTAGGGATAGACACATAACCCGCATACTGTGCAACTATAGTTCTTTTAACACAGAAACAGTATGTCTTGGAAATCAGTTTATTACTAAACTAAAAATGTAAATTTGGACTTAGCTAAAATTTTCCCAAAGCAATTAACCTTGAGCCAACCAAAAAAAAGCGTAGTGGTAACCATGGCAAGAAACGAAAGTCAAGTCTGTAGTCCTACACGTCTTGTTCAATATGACCAGAAAGTACACCCAAGATTTGGGAACCAAGGGCAAACTCTACCAGGTTACCCCTTGCTGCTTAAGGAGTACGGGAGACCACAAAGAAATAGTTCCCATGTGGATTTTTTTTTTTTTACACAAAAGTAAGATTTAAAAGAAATATATTTATTTATTTATATTTTTTTTAGAATATGAAGCGGGGGAGTGAGGAGGGTTTCTGTTCAGTTCTGTTTCTGTTTTTGTTTCTGTTTTTTTTTTTGATTAAGACAGAGTCTCACTCTGTTGCCCTGGGTAGAGTGCCGTGGTATCGTCATAGTTCACAGCAACCTGCAACTCCTGGGCTCAGCCATCCTCCCGCCTCAGCCTCCCGGGTAGCTGGGGCTACAGGAGCGTGCCACAACGCCTGGCTAATTTTTCTATTTTTAGTAGAGACGGCATTTCCCTCTTGCTCAGGCTGGTCTCAAACTCCTGTCAAGTGATCCTCCTGACTCGGCCTCCCAGAGTGCTAGGATTACAGGCGTGAGCCACCGCGCCCAAAAGAAAGATGTTATACAAAGTAAAGAAAATTTAGGGAAAGAAATGCATGTGAAGAAAGGCTCAGAGAGAATGATTTAAGATGAAAGATTGTAGGAGTTAAACACAGACAGTTGGGCTACAGGCCAACTAAATATGGAACTGTTTTCTACAAATAATGTGGAAGGATAGCCCAAGGATGAAAAAGAATTTTGGGGTTAATATTGATTAGGTATGGTAGGAAACAAGGAATTGAGGAAAAAATAGGAATAAAATTAAAGGAAGGGGCCGGGCGCGGTGGCTCATGCCTGTAATCCTAGCACTCTGGGAGGCCGAGGCAGGCGGATCGTTTGAGCTCAGGAGCTCGAGACCAGCCTGAGCAAGAGCGAGACCCCGTCTCTACTAAAAAAAAAAAAAAAAATAGAAAGAAATTAGCTGAGCAACTAAACATATATATACAAAAAAAATTAGCCGGGCATGGTGGCGCATGCCAGTAGTCCCAGCTACTCGGGAGGCTGAGGCAGAAAGATTGCTTGAGCCCAGGAGTTTGAGGTTGCTGTGAGCTAGGCTGATGCCATGGCACTCTAGCCTGGGCAACAGAGTGAGACTCTGTCTCAAAAAAAAAAAAAAAAAAAAAAAATTAAAGGAAGGAAAATTTACCCTAAATGCCAGAATTTTCCCACAATCTATGTGATATAAATACCATGTGTAGAAGTTAATGTATAAAACTCACATACCTCAAATGATAAAAGCATGTATGCAGATAGACATTTAAGTTAAATAGGATGAAAGCTGTAACAAAATTATTCTAAGTCCAGAAACAAGAGCTGTGCTAACTCTCTGATAAAAGGGAAATCATTATATAAATCATTAACCACTAAGAAACCTCCTAACACCCTGCAATGCACATCAAATTTTATTGCAATTGTGTACAAAGAAAATTGCAGACAAGCTGATGTATTCTGATATCATTCACTTTAGCTAGTCTGTGCGCTCTGGGTACTCAAGAGCTCTGTATGCTTATTACCTTATATTTGTCCTTCTTGGAGTGGTTATAATCATAAAAGGCTATCTAGGACCTTGAATAGACTAGATAATTAGAATTACAATTACTGCCATCTGAATATACTATATGTCATAATTTCCTTTAAGTGTATTATCCTACTTGGTGACACAGCAGTCCCCATCCTGGCCTGATACTAAAGACTGCTTTCCAAGCTAGAAATAAGTTCCTTAAGCAAAGTTTGGCTTATCTAAACCAATTTGTTGAGTTGATAAATGAGGTCTCCAATATTTCATCAGGTTAACTGATCTGAACCTACTGTATTTTGTTTATAATCATCTTATTCTATTCAGAAAGTACATAAATTTTTTATTGAACTTGTTATCAGTTGATTTTGATATGCAAACAAATGAAAAGTCAACACTGTACATAATGCTTTCTTATTCCTTTGTAGGAGTTGAATTTTAGTATGTAACTACATACTGCTGCCTAATACATTCTTCTTGGAAGAAACCAGATCAGGCACAGCAAGGAAGCTACTTTTGGGCTAGGATTAGTGTTTCCACTGGAAACAATTATAACAGAATGAAATCACCTTCCCTCTTTAGGGACGAAAGGACAGACATTATTTATTATGGCACCTTTTAGGAATATGAGAAACAAATGACAGTCTGCAACTGTTATGCCTGAGGCCAAAGCAATCTGTTATTTAAATATGAGGAACAAGATTTAACTTTGACTTTGGCTTTTTGTTTCTCAATTTACTGGGCATTTCATTCTTGGGGTCATGCAAATTATTAAGAACCTGTACATGTGCATGCAGACACATGCACGTGTGCACACACACAGACGCACACATACATGCCCCTACGTCTTCTATTAGATTTACCTGGAATCATCCCTCACTCACTTTGATAATTCAGGACTCTCCTTGGAAGCCCCAGTTACAGTATTTGAGAAGGTTTACTGTTAATTAAGATGTTCCTCTCTTTTTTTCCATAATCATGTTTACCCAAAACATAAATTTCCCATATAGTCCTCTTTTTTCATTTTAATAGAATTACTGATTTTTCTAATCTATGAAGTATTATATAATCAATAGGCTGGTATAAGAAAGGAATATAGTAAGTTCTTCCTAAAAAAGAAATATTTAGATTCCTTCTTGGAAAAGAATGTTTTAAAGATATAGGCAGGACTTACATATCCGGCAAATAGCTGATTTACATGTGCAGAGAAATCTCCTCCTCACAAAGAACATCTAAAACTAATGAATAAAACATTTTAAAATTCTTTTAAAGGTATAGTTAAGAAGGCAATAAAGTATAAGAAATAAGTGGAGGCAAGACTCTTTGAAAAAGAATCATTCCCCAGGGATGAGTAAGTCTTAGAGCTGGTGTTTGCTCTAAGGTAGGGTGACCATGTAATTTATTGCCCAAACCAGCACACTTTTGAATATGAATAATTGAGCAGCAGCAAATTCATAACCTTCCAGGCATACCAAGATATATGATCACTCTACCCTGAGGTCATCTGCTGATCCTTGGTCCAATTTGGATTTTAACAGGCCACATGTATACACAGGAGAGGGAGACAAAGCCTGGGATCTCAGCAGGGAAAGATGTCCAACCAGAGACCTCTTAACAAAGTCCAGACTCCCAAAAGGTAATGCTTTTAGTGGCTGACTTTTAAAAAAGAAAGAAAGAAAAAAGAAATCTGTCTTACAAAAGGAGACAGATTTGTTTAATTGGAACTAGACTCTGAATAGAACAGGGGGAAAAAACATACACGCACATACCCAAAAGGAAAAAATAATTCTTCGAGAATTCCTCAGTGCAAGTTTATTTCTCTTTCAGGTTTCAGGGCACAACGCACCCTACCAGGGTGGCCTGAAAAACCCAAAATTAAAAATGAAGTTTCGAATGATCTTTGGTTGGTAGTCTGTCCTTAGGTGCTGGCGAGAAGCTAACCTAGTCAACTATGGAGGAACACACTTATATGCAGTTCTCAAATAATTGCCACAAAAAGAATTCCAAGAAATATGAGCTCACAATAGAAAGAATCACTAAAAACATGAGGAAACAAGCCTCAACAAGAGCAGAAATAACAAAGGGTATAATCAGACTAGCAAATACTACAGATACGAGAATTATCAGATAAAGAATATAAATGAATATGCTTAATGTATTTAAGGAAGGAGGAGATTGAAAGTATGACAATGCAACACACTATCTAAGTTGACAAAGCATATTTAAGGAGAAAACCACATAATACTTATAGAAATAAAAAATATAATTTATACTGAAATCTAATGCACGCGTTAACCAGAAGATCAAATACAGAATTAACAAAATAGAAGATAAAGCTAAAGAAGTTACTCAGGATGCTGTATAGAAACACAAAGAAATAAAAACATAAAAAAGAAATACTGAGAAATATAAGGAATGGAGTGAGGAAATCTAACATCTAATCTACTCGAGATTCTAGAAAGAGCAAATATACAGAATGAGAGAGAAGCAATTCAATGAGGTAACAGATGAGCATTTCCCACAACTACTGAAAGACACTAATCCTCAGATAAAGAAATTCCAAAAAACCCTAAGCAAGATAAATAAAAAGAAATCCATGCCTAAACACATAGTAATGAAACCACACAACATCAAAGCCAAAATGTAGATCTGGAATGTAGCCAGAGAAGAGACAGATCATAGGCTGAGGCAAGCACACCACGAGACTGACGGCTGACTTTTGAAGAACAGAAGATACTGGGATAATGTCGAAGAGCTGAGAGGAAAATAACCACTGACCAAAAGTGCAATCCCACCAAAATCCCTTAAAACTTCTATAAAAAGACTTTTCTAAGGATTCAAAGCCACAAGGATAAGAAGAAAAGGAGAAAAGATAATGACAAAGTTTTGGAGGCTGGAAACTGGCTTAATAGACCTAAGAAAGCTGATTCTTAGTAATAAGGGCAGATAAGGCTCAAACTACGTTAAGCTACAGAATCCTGAAAAGTCTCAGAAACCAACAGCCATTGATGCCTCTGAAACTGGGGGCGACAGACAGGTGAGGATGGGGTAAAAGCTCAGAAGGCAACCAGTTCAAACCGGAGCAGTGTGACTCAGAAGACAGGAATATTAAGGGCTGTCATCACCATTGTAATCTCTATAATGTGATAAAGCTTCTAGGGGATTTGCTCTACTAAAATAAGGAAGTAAACCAAGAAACGGGAGAAAATAAATCAAAGAAATAGGGAATCCAATTTAGGAGAAAGGCAAAGAGAATTCCAAGGATAACAATAAAGGAAAGCCCCAGGATTATAGCTATGCATTATGTAACGGTGAGAAAGCAACAGGAGAATGGAGCACTTGAGGAGGGGTATCCGTAAGGAAAACGGGTGAACTGATAGAGTGCTAGAAGAAGACTGTATTTAGAGGCTATTGGAAGGTGTAAAAAAAAGATCATCAATAGGTACTAAAAACTAACGTCAGGAAAAACAATCAGATAAGAAGGCAAACTTAATCACACTACGTACACTCAGGTGTGAATAATATTTGCACGACCACAGTAAAAACAGCTTTAACTCCAAATTTCAATATAACTACATTGGGAGGATAGGGAAGGGAAGCACAGAAGATGGCAGTGTGAAGGAGCCAAGCCCTCATCTGCTGACATAACGGGAAGTTAACAGAAAATGACAACACCTGATTAACGAAGAGAAAGATGCGCCACACGGGAAATTACAGGTGTGAGTAAATGCCCAAGCAAAATGCTAAAAGAGTAGAGCGTCCCTGTCTTTGGAGACGGAGCCTGGAGCAAACAAGATGGATGAGTGTGGGAACTGCCGTATTTGTTACACACTGTATGCTTTTTTAGTACTATTTGACTTTTTAGACTACATGCCTAGATTATTTTGATAAAAATAAAAAGAAAATAATTATAGACATATGTCAAATTAAATTATTTTCAAGAATAAGGGTGAAATAAAGATAGGACTTTCAAAATTTCAAAATAAGGCATTTTGAGACAAAGAAAAAAAAAGAATTTATTACAGATTCTTATTAAAAGAAATTCTGAAAGATATAATTCAGAAAGAAGGAAAATATTCCCAGAAGGAAGATCTGCAATGCAAGAAGGGATGGTGAGCCAAGAATAGGAAATATTTATGGACAATACTATTAATATACATACAATGACTGATGAAACAGCAATAATGTTGTCCCGTTTGTGAGATTAAAAATCAAGATACATATACAATTCTGGAAAAGAACAGCATATAGGTCAGATCTGGGGTGATGGAAATAAACGTATTCTAGGGTCCTTATAGAAGACAGTAAAGATATGAATTAACTTTAGACTAGTATAGTAAATATGCATGTTAAGATTTCTGATATCTCATACGACACTAGAAACAGAATGTTTACCTTCCAAAATAGTAGAGGGGGGGAAACCAACATGAAGAAAAACAATACGAAAATCAAAATAAAAGGAAGCAAGAAAGGATAAAAAAAGAAATTTTAAAAATTAGACAAAAAGAAAGCAAAAAAATGATATAGTAGAAATAGATCAAATGTATTAGGAATCAGAATCATCGTACATGGACTAAATTCTATAGTTTAAAAGGTAAGGCTAGCCAAACTGAAGAAGAATTTAAAATCCAATGATATTGTTTATAAGAAGACAACATAGGGGCAAATGAAGCCTGAAACTGAAGGTATGGAAAAGATATATCAGACATATACGCAAAAGTTAAAATGACATCAGGAAAACAGACATTAAAATAAAACGCATTACTCAAGAAAGAGGGTAACTATATATTGATATAAGCTTTTCTGAGAAACATGTAACAATTCTAAGTATGTGCATCTAATAACATAGTTTCAAAACATAGGAAGTAAAAAGTGACAGACCATGAGAAACTGACAAAGCCACTACCAGTGGCAGATTTAACTGCTTTCAGCAATTGATTGATCAACTAGACAAAAAGTCAGAAAAAATATCGAATATTTGAGAAATATAATTAAAATAACATGCACATAAAGAGAATAATGGGCCGGGCGTAGTGCCTCACACCTACCATCCCAGCACTCCGGGAGGCTGAGGTGGGAGGATTGCTTGAACCCAGGAGTTTGAGGTTATGTGAACAATGATCATGACACTGCACTCCAGCCTGGGCAACACAGCAAGACCCCATAAAGAGAGACAGAGAGAGAGAGAGAGAGAGCAAGAGAGAGAGAATAATGTTCCCAAAATAACTTGAAAATATACATTACTTTCAAGTACACAAGGATCATTGTTTTTTTTAAAAAAGACTACAGTCCAAGCAAGTAAACGTCAAAAATTTTCAAGAATCAGTATCATATAGATAACATTCTTCGACTATAATCAGTTAACTGGAAAACAGAAACAATCACACATACACATATATCTCTCAAAAATAGCTTTAAAAACACACACATTTGCAAGTTAAACATGCTTCCAAATAATCCATGGGTCAAAGTAAAATTAAGTAATGGATATTAGAAAGTACTTAGATAAGAACAATAATGAAAATAACACTAAAACTTGTGGAGTGACATTACTAAAAGTGGTGAAGTAAGAAACACTAGGGGTTGGGTGTGGTGAATCACACTAGTAATCTCAGCACTTTGAGGGGCTGAAAGGAGAGGATCCCTGGAGGCCAGGGGTTTAAGATCAGCCCAGACAACATAGCGAGACCTCCATCTCCACAAAAAATTTAAAAAATTAGCTGAGCGTGGTGGCACGTGCCTATACTCCTAACTACTTGGGAGGCTTAGGTAGGAGGATCACTTGAGCCCAGGAGTTTGGGGCTGCAGTGAGCTATGATCGTGCATTGCAGCCTGGGCAACAGAGAGGGAGAGAGATCTTGTATCTTAAAAAAAAAAAAAAAAAGGAAAGGAAGGAAAGAAGGAAGGAAAGGAAGCGAGGAAGGAAGGAAGGAAGCAAGGAAAAGAAGGAAAAAAGGAAGGAAAGGGAGGGAGGAAGGAAAGAAGGGGGGAAGGAAGGGAAGAAAGGAAAGGAGGAAAGGAAGGAAGGAAGAAAGACCGAGCAGGGTTCCATCTCTTCATAAAAATCAATTAACGAGCTAGTATAAAAACTGTCAGAACCAACTTTTGCAGAACTCTGGAACCTAATGGAAACCTCCTGTCTTAGTCCATTTGTTTCGCTATAAAGGAATACTTGGGGCTGGGCAATTCATAAAGAAAAACGGTTTGCCTGGCTCATGGTTCTGCGGGCTGTGTAAGCAACACGACGTGGGCACCTGCTCTGCTGAGGGGCTTAGGGGGCCGCGGCTGCGTGGAGGTGGCGGGAGCCGGCCCGTGCAGGGCGGCCGCTCTCTTCCACAGCCGCGCCCGCTCCTGGGGGGCGGGGCTTCGGCAGGAGCCGGCAGAGCGAGGGCCGCGCTCGCTACCTCGAGGAGGCCCAGGCCATTCCCAGGGATCCGCTCCTATGACGCAAGCACCGCCCGCCGGCCCGTCCGCCACGCGGGCACCGCGTTTCAAGCCGAGACTCGGCGGGGCGAACCCGGCGCGGCCGGCCCGCAGCCCCCGCAACGGCCGGAAGGCGCGGGACGAGGGCGCCGTGCGGTGGGAGCGCGCAGGGGACAGAGGCAGCCCTCCAGTGCCAGGGGAGCAAGAGGGACCTAAGTTCCGAGTAACTGTGGTCGTGAGTCTGCCCCAACTGCCGGCTCCCTCAAGGACCAGCCCGAAGGCTCCCCTCTGTTTTGCGGGCCTCAGGCCCTTCCCGGGGCTGAGGCGGCTTCTCCGGCGGCTCTTGCTGAAGGCGTTTAAAGGCACCATGATCGCCAGGGCACCGTGGGGCACGGACAGCAGCTGAGACGATTAACAGACAGACTGAGGACCTGGGAAGGAAGTTCAGAAAGGAGATACGTGGGGGTATTTTACCGGCTCCCGTGAGTACAGGGGAACAGAGACGGCCACGTGCGTTCCAGCGCGGGGCGCGCGCTCAGAACGGCCCGAGGAGCCCCCGAGCTTTCAGGTCTGGCTGGCCTTCGGGCCGTGAGAGCAGGAAATGGAGGCTAAGGCTAAGGTGGCAACAGCCTGGCTGTGTCGAAGCAGTATCCCAACACAGAGCGAATCTATAGAGACTGGGAAAGCTTTTTGTTTTTCACTCGAAATGTTTAATAAAACTCTGTCAAAATACTAACCGTCCACTAAGCTAACAGAACACAGAACATACAGAAGCCACACATAACAAAGAATAGGCTTTATAAAAGTAGGTATAAAGAGTTACTAAACAAGCAAACAACCACAGCCCACAACGAACAGCAACGATAACCCCTGGAGAGGGAAGAGAATCTGATTTTGAGAGCTGTCACATCATTATAATATTCAGAATGTCCAGGGTTCAAGAAAAATGAGACTAGCAAGGAAAGAAGAAAACATGGTCTATTCACAGGTGAAAAAAGAGAAATTAATAGAAACTGTCCAAGAAGCGGCCTAGGCATTGGTGGTCTTTGGTGGTAAATTTGTAGTCTAAAATATTTCTATTAGAAAATAAGTATGAAAATTACTGAACTAGCCATTCAACCAATTTGTTAAAATGGTTCTTAGAAAAACAACAGTAGAAAGTAGAAAGAAGAAATACAAGGGTAAGAGCAAAAATACTTAAACAGAAAAAGCCTTTTTGGTTCTTCAAAAAGGCTACCTGACAAAATTCAAGAAAGATGAATTAAGATTAATAGAGATAAAGGACAAATAAACAATTTTAAGCATAAGAGAAAAAACATAATTACAGATGCTAATGGGATTAAAAAGATAAGAAATTATAAATAACTTTCAATCGATAAATTTGAAATGGATAAATTTCCAGAAAAATATGAATTAACTCAAACTGACTCACTAAGAAATAGAAAACCAGAATGGTCCTATAAACATAAAGATATGTAATAAACAGTTAATAGTCTTCCTACAAGACCCAAAAGCTTTAACAGGTGAGTTCTACCAAAAAATCAGAAAACAATTTTAATATATACAAATTCTTTCATAAGGACGGAAAAAGAGGCAATATTCCTCTGCACATTTTAGAAGCTGATATAACTTGAAAACAGACAAGGAATGTGCAAGAAAATTCTAGTTGGCCTCATAAACACAAATGCAAAATCCTAGATAAAATTTTAGCCAAACAAACTCAATAATGTATAAATAGGTAATTCATCATGACCAAGTGAGATTTTTACCAGGAATCTAGGTATGTTCAACATTACAAAATCTTATAATGTAATTCACTACATTAACTTTAAATGACAAAAACTATGTGGTTATCTCAATATTTCCAGAAAAAGCATTTGATACATTCAACCACGATTCAAAAATTTAACAAACACTCAGCATACCAGAAATACAAGGCAATTTCCTTAACCTTTTAAAGGGCATCCATCAAAATCCTATAGCAAATGTCTTTTTTAATAGTAAAATGAAAGAGCACTCCCTTTAAAATTAACAAACACAAGAAGGATGATCAACATTGTCCCTTCTGTTCCATTGCATTCCTATACATTTTTAAACAAGTGGGCAGAATATACTGAATTAAAAGATACTGTAGGCCAGGCATGGTGGCTCACGCCTGTAATCCTAGCATTCTGGGAGGCCGAGGCGGGCGGATTGTTTGAGCTCAGGAGTTCGAAACCAGCCTGAGCAAGAGCGAGACCCCATCTCTACTAAAAAAAATACAAAGAAATTAATTGGACAACTAAAAAATATATAAAAAAATTAGCCGGGCATGGTGGCGCATGCCTGTAGTCCCAGCTACTTGGGAGGCTGAGGCAGAAGGATCGCTTGAGCCCAGGAGTTTGAGGTTGCAGTGAGCTAGGCTGACGCCACGGCACTCTAGCCCGGGCAACAGAGTGAGACTCTGTCTCAAAAAAAAAAAAAAAAAAAAAAAGATACTGTACACAAGAGCAACAAAAATGTTACCCCTAGGAATAAACCTAACAAAAGATGTAGAAGATGTGGAGAAAGTTATAAAATTTTACTGAATGACAGTAAAGATGAAAGTGAATGGAGAGACAAGTCGTGTTAATGGATAGGAGGGTCCAGCATTATACAGATGTCAAAAGAACAGGTAATGCTTGATCTCTTAGACTAAGTGGTGAGTAATAGGTCTTCATTTTATTAAAATTCACTGGTACAGACTGAATGTTTGTGTCCCCCAAAAATTAACACGCTGCAATCTTAACTCCCTGAAGGTGACTATAGTAGGAGCTGGGGACTCTGGGAGATGATGAGGTCATGAGGGTGACCTTATGAAAAAGATTCCAGAGAGACAGTGGCCCCTTCCACCACGTGAAGACACAGCAAAAAGATGCCTTCTCTGAACCAGAAAGCTGGTCCTCACCAGACCAAATCTGTCGGTACCTGGATCTTACACTTCTCAGCCTCCAGAACTGTGAGAAATAAATTTCTGTTATTTATAAGTCACCCAGTTTATAATATTGTATTATAGCTGCCTGAACAGACTGACATTCATTTAATGTATACATGTGTAATATATACACTCTTTTGTATGTTTCACAAAATTTTTAAAGTCTAGCTAATAACATCTTAAAGAAAATTTTAAAGGGATCTTACAAGTGTATCAAATGTTTAGACAAAAAACAAAAATTCACACACACATATGCATGTGTGCACACATAACACTGAATTAATGATAGTAGAGGGACTGGAATAAAATCAGAAGGCACAATGGCAAATACATCGGTGTCCAACTGAAGGCCTGGGTTGATAACCATGAGCATAAACAGGGGCATGGACTTGGGGTGGACTTTTGTCCAAGCCTAAGGTTGACTGTGCTGTAGCAGAGACGGTGCCTTTTGTGTTGGGTAGTTGACTAGCTACATGGGGACATGTGCTCCTCCTCAGTCACGCATCACACTCCTTTGGCAGGCTGGCAGCAGAGGGCTCAGTGGGAAAACCTTAAGCCTTACTTCAGTAATGGTAGCCTATAAGGCACAGTGATTCTGACTCAGTTGCAAGATAAGGACAAAATCAGAATACATTCTGCCCTTAAATCTCACTTTAAAAGTTTCCTTTTTCTTTTAAGCTTGCAACTGATTCTTTCTGTAAAGTGTCTTGTGATACTGTGAATTAAGCTATATAAAAATAAAGCACACTGCATTATATAAAGTTTTACTGCTTCTCTGCTATAACATCGAATATGTTTGATTCTCTAGGCCTAATTTGTATATCTTTAGACTCACTGAGTAGTTTTCACCTTATGAAGAATTCAATAAAATGGTATTAAAAGAGACAAAGATTGCTATCAGATATAAATCCTTTTTTATCTTTTCTCTGAGCCTAGGTCTTTGGCAAATGGTTCTTTTGGATATGCAAAATGTATCCCACCAACAAAGGCCTGCTTAATTCATACAGAAGTTAGACGAGTCAGCATTTACAAACTAGAATAACCCATTTCCATGAGATACATATTAGAAGGTCTTCACAATTAGTATTTCCTAATAGTCACATAATCAATAAGGAAAATCACAGTACTTTCAGGCCTCAGAAGATTGGAAAACAGTTTGATAGAATAATATATCATAACTCCTGAATGACCTAAAATTTCACAAGAAGATAATGCCTGAATATGGTGGCTAATTCAGTAGAAAAACATTTCCAGGATAAAAGACCTCCAGACTTCACAGGGAATTTTGTCTCATCTTGCACGGAATATACTGACAAGAATACACTTGCTCCATATCAGATCTAAATGTTCAGGATTCTTTTAGCATAACTATGAACATATGGAAACCAAGTTCCGTCCAATCTTAGTGTAGGGATATGGTCAAGTTTGCCTTTGACCGTAGCTATGTGTTGTTCGGCTTCAGTCTTTGAAAGGGTGTCGAGAGTCTGCTTCAGGGCCAATCTGGCATCCCTGAACGTAGCAGCGATCACACGGGATCCTACCATAACTAACTAGCATAATAACCACAGTACTGTGAACAAGGTGTGTTATCTGGATTCAGTATCTGATTATTCACTTTCAAAAAGAGGTAAGTATCCTAGGTGCAACTTGGTGTGAAAATCTCCTTATGTACTTTTGATACTAAAATCTTAATAGTCAACTGAAGTTTGAATGTGTATTTTATTATTGCAAGAGTAAAGTGTTACAATAATAATGATAATTATATAAAACTATTAATTTTATGTACAAAATTATTAAAAATTAAGGTGGTAAAATAAATACAGAGACAGGTTAATAGTGTAAATTTTTTTTTTTTTTTTTTTTTTTTTTTTGAGATAGTCTCATTCTGTTACCCAGGCTAGAGTGCCGTGGAGTCAGCCTAGCTCACTGCAACCTCAAACTCCTGGGCTCAAGCGATCCTCCTGCCTCAGCCTCCCAAGGAGCTGGGACTACAGGCGCACACCACCACGCCTGGCTAATTTCTTTTCTATTTTTAGTAGAGACGGGGTCTCACTTTTGCTTACTGGTCTTAAACTCCTAAGCTCAAGCGATCCTCCCACCTCGGCCTCCCAGAGTGCTAGGATTATAGGCATGAGCCACCATACCTGGCCCAATAGTGTAAATAGTGTTAGATATCTCTAAGAACATATGTTTTTTGAATCAACATATGCCAACAAAATTTTTTTAAAAACAGGCAGACTATTAGAGATTAAATGATATTTCTAATTTTTTTTTTTTAAGAGACAGGGTCTCACTGTGTCGCCCAGGCTGGAATGCAGTGGCGTGACCACAGCTCACTGCAGCCTCAAATTTCCTGGGCTCAAGTGATCCTCCTACCTCAACCTCTGTAGTAGCTAGGACTACAGGCATGCACCACCACGTCTGGCTAACTTTTTTATTTTTTATAGAGATGGGGTCTTGCCCAGGCTGGTCTCAAACCCCTGGCCTCAAGCAGTCCTCCTGCCTTGGCCTCCCAAAGTGCTGGGATTGTAGGCGTGAGCCACAGTGCCCAGCATAATCTTTATAGCATTACTTGGTAAGCTATTATTTGTAACCTTAAACAAAAAACCTCTATTTAATTTTTGTTGTTTCATTCCACTTAGACTAGAAGTTTCAATAAACAACTTCATTTGAGAAAACTTCATGGCATGTGAGGATAATTTCAGGTAGGACGTCAACTTTGCTACCTCTAAATTTTGTAAGAAGGAAAAACTCCAAAGTAATATATAACAACATCCATGATAAATTATCTTCAATTTAAATGGAATATAAGAAGAATGAAGAAAAGAGCACAGGACTAGAGAAATATGAGTTGCTCCTCCAAAGACTTCAGTTGTGCAATATAGCATTCACAGATCAGTTTAGCAGGTGATAGTGCTGAGAATTATAGTCCTGCATTATAAGATCAAACTTTAAAATTCTGACTGGTACAAATGTAATACAATTTTAATGATAATTATATCTGGGATACATTTTCTGATTCACTCTTGTTCCTCAAAAGTCTACTCTACGTTAGTGATATTTTTGGTTTCAATTTTCCATTTGGCCAAAAAGTATACTTGACGAGCCTCTAAAGTGACATTCCATATTGTAGAGTAAGAAAGGGTATTTGCAGATACAACGAACAAGGAAGCATTTAAGATTCATCTTGGATATTCACCTTCCTAGAAACTTCAAATTGAGTAATAAAAGCACATTTCTTTTTCGACTACTATTATGTCTATGAATAAAATTTTTACATATTTGTTTGTTGTAGGGAGAAACTATATTAAGTCTAGAATGGTTAGACAAAAGCCATATGAAGGGATAATGTATCTAATATGAATTATTCAGCAGTTGATATCTGGTCAAAGATTATGAGTAACAGCCACAAGATATAACATAAGGATTTGGGAGAAACCCTCTAAAAGTGTATCATTCCTTTTGTTCCACCTGTGCCCAGAGGAGAAATCAGCCAATAGATAAGCTATTCCACTAAATTCTTGCCCAAATGCCAAACACATTCATGCAGAATCATAAAGGAGAAGAGCGAATTCACAGCGTGTCAGACATTCGTGGCAAAGAGACCTGAAAACCACAAGAAAAAATAATGGCCTGTTTCATTAGCTCAGAACTAGGCAGCATCAGTTTCATTTGAAATGTGTGTGCTCACCTCACACTGATGGATGCACCAATTCCACCTTCTTACATACCCTTTCTAATCACAGTCCACAGGACTGTCATCGAAAGTGAAATGTAATCTCCAAGTGAAAAATAAAAAAATGATGGAAAAAGTATTTTCCTCACTCAAGTGAAATCTAGTTTTATGATGGTCAAGAGACATCTGTTAGCATATCTGTATTTAAATGTTCAGATGTACACTTTGTGCCAGGAAAATGCTTCTAGTGTAACTGCCCCTGACAAAAAGTCTGCTTTAGTAAAACAGCTTTGAGGTTCACCGTTTAATTGGCTGGAGCCAGACCATGTTGTTAGTAATGAGGGCTCCCGCCCTATTTGACTTGTACAACGAGAGCAGCATCAGCTTGCTGACATCAGGGGCTGTTTTGTTCTGTTTTTAAAAAATAGAAAAAAGGAAGACAGCATAACCCAGTACCTGTATTAGCTGTTAGAATTACAGTCTACTTAAACTCTTAGAATGATTTGTTTTCAGCTTTATGTTTTTCACTAAGTAGAGGGAACAAAGATGCTTTGGAATAGTCAGGCATTTGTGTATTTTCTGTACATGGTATATTAGCTTTTCCTATCTCTTCCCTGTATTATTGGAGTTCATATTGACTGAAAGGAAATATATCAACTGAATTTGGTTTGTTTATAGATTCGATATAGTCTTTTTCAAATGAAGTGTGTTGAAAACGACAGTGTCCATCAATCCTTTGGCCAGTAGTTTCTTGTATGTGTATAAAAACACCTATTAAGTTTCTAAACTTTAACCTTGAAATGACTCTGTTTCTAATAAAGACTAATACCAAAAATCTGAGGATCATTTAAACTGAAATGATTTTAAACGGAATTTAAAATTAAACCTTCATGACTTCTGAAATATTAAAATGTCATCATAAAAGCTACATTTTTAAAGGGGTTAATAAATTGTGTTTTATGATGCATTGTCTTACCCTTTCTCAAGAAAGAAATCAGAGTTGTGTTATATTACAGGTTTTATACTAGCAAAAGAGCTTTTTAAACAAAGGGGGAGAATGACAGTAGTACAATAATAATTTATTTTGGGGACTACATAATGTACCACTCTCCACTTGATCTTTTAACTGTCTTTAACTGGCAGGAAATCTGTGATAATTTATAGTACAGAGATTAATTAATAGAGGTAAAAATTGAATAAAGAATCTTTTAAGCTTATTTTCACCACATTTTAAAGACATATATTATATCTATAGCCAAATTTCTTTCTACTTGCCCTTGCTGGGAAAGTTTCATTTCCTTTAACTCAATACATAAAATCTGCACCTTTGTCTGCCAAAGAAATATGCTCAAGACGTGGTCTGTTTCATGGCTTGATACACCACAATAAATTGATAATGATACATTACTGCACCGAAAACCAAGCAAATGCAATGCCATGTTCTTTGTACGTTTCGAATAGAGCCAGGCAATTTCACAATACTCTCTCTCCCTTTAACCCTTCAACACCAATAGCACCACCAAGAAACACATGTGAAACGCTTGTACCACACATGCAGACCTGTGCTAGGTGTCACTGGGTGTTCACTTTCATTCACAACTGACTGTACTTTAGAGTGACTGTATAGTATACAAATGTTTTGTGAAAAACGTGCTGTAATTATTCACTACCCTTTTCAAGAGCCGATCACTCGAATGCACAAATATCCAAATTGATTATTGTCAGCTGACATGATAAAGAAATGGCACAGAGGATTAAGAAGAGTAGCTCACCTGAAAAAAGAAAATATTGAATTAAAAGATTAGATACCTTAATTTGGTATATAATTGCTTTAAAATCTTGGGTGCTGTGAATATTAAACTATACCAGTATGGTACACTTTACAGGTTATATTTTTTCTCTGGCTTCTGGTGTCTCAAGCTTTCTGTTGGTGATTTATGATTTATATTGTCAGTCAAAGCCCTTAATAAAAATACAGCTTCATGTCATGCAGCCGGGAATAGATTTTTTCCTTTCTTTCTCTGTACATCCCACGTACATGTTGAATCTATTCTAGTAGTAATTATGAGCTATGAGGTTATAGGGCCATCACTGATTGTCATCATATGCCACTCAAACTTCTTCCTGGTGGTACAATGCAGTGATTGGAAATACCTTTCTGCTGGTGCCATCACATATCTCAGAGTGTGTTGGGCTACGAGAAGACAGAACGCTTTCATTCTCCTTGAGATGTAGACATACTTCCAAAGATTTCTACAGTATAATTATATCAGGCTCTTTGGACTTGGCAAACCTATCCTTCCTACACAGGCTTGTCTCACACACAATAATCTCTATCATGTTGTTCAAAGAAAGTGGTTTCCAATGTGGGGTACATACATTCCAGGAGTTTGTAAGATTTTGATTCACTGGTTATAAAAAGGAAATACTGGTTGGGCGCAGTGGCTCACGCCTGTAATCCTAGCTCTCTGGGAGGCCAAGGCGGGCGGATTGTTTGAGCTCAGGAGTTTGAAACCAGCCTGAGCAAAAGCGAGACCCCGTCTCTACTAAAAATAGAAAGAAATTAATCAGACAACTAAAAATATATAGAAAAAATTAGCCGGGCATGGTGGCGCATGCCTGTAGTCCCAGCTGCTCTGGAGGCTGAGGCAGGAGGATCGCTTGAGCCCAGGAGTCTGAGGTTGCTGTGAGCTAGGCTGATGCCACAGCACTCTAGCCCGGGCAACACAGTGAGACTGTCTCAAAAAAAAAAAAAAAAAGAAAATACTACAATTTCTATCATTATTACTTTTACTGTATAGTTTTTTAGTGTCTATGTTTTTATATGTTTTGTTACGCATATAGTAGCACAGGAACACATGTATATAATTTAAAAATGAATAAATATACTTATATCAGTGGACCCCACTCAAAACTCTTTTTTGTAAGAGATTTAGTAAGATACAATTTACCCATTTAAACTATACAACTCAATGGTTTATAGTACATTCAGAGTTGCACAACCATCACCACATTTTAGAATATTTTCATCATCTCAGAAAGTAACCCGTATTCTTTAGCTATCACTTCCCCATTCCCCTATCCCTAAGCAATCAATAATCTAATTTCTGTCCCTGTAGATTCACCTGTTCTGGATTTTTTACATAAATGGAATCACGTAACATGTGATCTTTTGTGATGAACCTCTTTCACTTAGCGAAATGCTTTCAAAGTTTATCCATGTTGTAGCATGTATCAGTACATTTCTTTTACGGCCAAATAATATTCCGTTGAATGGGTATATCACATTTTGTTTATCCATTCATCAGTTGATAAACATTCGGATTATTTCACTTTCGATTATTCTGAATAATGCTGCTGTAAACATTCATGTTCAAGTTTTTATGTAGACATATATTTTCATTTCTCTTTAGTATGTAATTAGAGGTGGAATTGCTGGGTCAAATGGTAACTCTATGTTTAACTTTTTGAGGAACTGTCAGACTGTTTCCAAAGTAGCTGTACCATTTTTACATTCCCACCTGCAGTTTATAGGGTTCTGATTTCCTCCATATACTTGCCAAAATTTATTGTCACCAGACTTTTTGATTCCAGCCATCCTGTTGGGTATGAAGTGGCATCTCATTGTAGTTTTGATTTGCATTTTTCTGGTGAGTAATGATGTTGATCATCTTTTCATGTGTAAATTTTTTTACTAATGGCTACATGATCAAAAAAGTTGTGAGACTACTGATACAAAGTTCTCTGGCAATTTCAGGGGCAGTTATCCAATGAAAACCCCAGAAAGCATTCTGAAGAAACAATAGCTCCTGTTCAAGATATTTAAATCTTCATGAATAAGATAAAAGGAACCACCATAGGTGACATATAAATCAAGACAAAAACCTGGGAAACCAATAGGGGATCAAAGATCAACCAGACACAGATGTTAGACACCCCCTCCAAATCAAGGACATTATACAACTTCGAGGAACATGCACAGTATCACCTCCATGGTTACTGACACGTGGCTTCACTCTCATTACGAAGAGAGAGTGGCAGCGATGCTTGTCAGTGTGCTTCCTTGGCACACCATCAGCAGTCCATGGAAGGCAACGTTACTGACAGCTCTGAGGGAGGCACTCTACAAGGACCAAGCCATTGGAAGCCAATGCCCGTGTCTATGTCAACAGCTCTCCTTAGTATGGAACAGAAAGAACTACACAGAATTTTTTAATATAGTAAAATATAAGTAATTTAAAGAACCACCTTCCCCACCTTTATTGCCAAAATTAGTTCCACTCCACATTTTGGTATTATGGAACAACAGGACAGTCAACATCTTTACTTAGCAAAATTACTTTTGGAAATTGCACTGGTCTGTGAAATCTAAAAGTCTGGGACCTCCCGCTTTAATGCATGCTTTCCTCTCTACAAAGAACCTAAGGCCTCCCTAATTTACTCTATCATTCCTGCTTTTATGTGCTTATATCTGTTGTTTCCCTAACCCTGGAATACCAAGTATTCAAATCTTACCCATTTTTAGAGACCCAACCTCTTATTCATTCATTCATTCAAATATTTATTGACCATCTAACTGGAAGGCACCATGCTGAGGGTGGAGGAATTAAGGGGAGGAGTGTGTTCCAAGATGATAAGCTCATGGACCCTACTCTCAAGGGGTTTTATATACTATGCTCTTTATCTAGTCTTCAGTGATAGACTGTTTAACAATTTCTGAACCACATCATCTGTGAACGAATGATACGGGGCCATGTGATTTTAAACCAGAGTGGCTTTGGAGAAACTAGCGCATACAGGTCACAGTACCTATTACGCGATGCACAGTCTCTTAGAGAAGGCTTTTTGGATGAGTCACGGCTTTAAACAGGAAAGCAGGCAATAATAAAGGTATACACCTTAAGTCAGATCAGTGAAGCAGAGCTTCCTATCTCCCCAAATCTAAGAACCAATGTCAACAAATCTTCCGATTATTTTACCAAGGAAGAAAATGCTGTAGTGATTAATTCTTTTTAAACTAATCTTTCTTATACCTCTAACACCAGAGTGGTTGTTTCTGAATTTAAAAAATCGCTTGTTTTTCTTTTTTCCCTAGCCCTTCTCTCTCTAATCCTCACCCTGCTGAATTTAATTGCCTTAGCAATGCCAAAACAATGTCTGATCCTAATAGGTCGGCATTGATCGCTCTAAACCAATTGGTTCCTTCATTAGCAAGAAAATGAAGTAAAGAGAAAAGGCAGGTGGCTCCCAAACAGGCAGCTGGGCTTTTGCTCCTCTTACAGTGCTTCTCTCTCATTAAATGGTAGCGGATCGATTGGCAACTTGCTCAAAATCCACAAAAACTATTTATCACTTTTGACACAGACCTGTTTTAACAGGCCACTCAACTCAAGATCTGGATACCCCAGACAGTCTATTTGTGGAGCCCATCACAGGCTTCCTGGACAGATCTCTCTGAAGATCATATGGACAAAAATGAGGGCACATCATCCAAAGACCACTTTCTGGCAGGACACCAAGTAAAGCCCAGAGTGGCTAATCCCAGCTGTGAGTTTCTGGGGCAAAGGCTCCCAGGAGGAGAGTCCTTCTCCCACAGTCTGGATTCCATGGCATGACAAAGGCAGGCAGGGTGAGGAACTAGTCTTGGTGATCCAGCAAGAGGAAGAAAGCAGGGATAAAAATATCAATCATCACCAAATGGAAGGAGAGGAAAACAAAGTAAAGGGGAATGCAGAAAAGGAGAGAAAAGAAAATACAGAAAAAGCACAATACCTTCAGATCGCATTACTTTGGTTGGTTGGGAAGTGAACTAAGGAGGATAGCAGACCAGGAGATTTGTTAGACGGTCTAGAGAACTACCACTCTGCCAGAATGGACTGGTCACTCATTCCTGGGGGACTAGGGAAAGGGGGTATTACCCAATCCTGATAGAGCACCTACTATATGCCAAAGACCATGTTAGGCAATGCTGTAGTAAGATTTCTGATACTTCGTTGCTTTCATGCCAGGGGTTCTTGGTAATAGACCAGAACCGGTTCTGCATGTTCTGAGGGGAGCAGGCAAAGCCAACACTGTTCACAAGTCCCCCTTTCCCTTGCTGCCTTTCTACATAGCTAGCAGAGCACGTGAAAACAACTGACCTTAGAAACAATGGAAGCCACAGGAGTAGATCAATTTTCTCCTAAATTTCAAATCCAGAAACAACTTATTCAACTTACATGTCAGCAACTCCTTGTGTTAACAAAATCAAGATCTAAGAAAAACTACACGTCTTATACAATCTGAAGCCTCATCATATTTACTTAGTAAAGAGCACTTATCAGTATGTTGAATTTATTCACCAATCATTCATAAAACACCTTCCATGTTAAGGTACTTGCTTATGCCTGAATGAACACTGCTAGGGTTATTAAACACTCTCATCACAAATATAAATTATTAGAGATCTTATTACAATGTTGACTTATAAAGGAATATCAGTAGCATTTGACAATAAGAAATTATCAAGAGGTAAATTTTTTTATATAGTCAGATTTACCACTAATGACAGACTCATAGAGATGTAGAGCCACTCAAAATCTTCATTCCATTAAAAGCAATAGGGGCTGGATACAGTGGCTCGTGCCTGTAATTGCAGTACTTTGGGAGGCCAGGAGTTCAAGATCACCCCGAGCAACAGAGAGAGACTGCATCTCTATAAAAAATAGAAAAAATATCTGGCTGTAGTGGCACACGCCTGTAGTCCTAGCTGCTCAGGAGGCTGAGGCAGGAGGTCACTCGAGCCCAAGAGTTTGAGGTTGCAGTGAGCTATGCTCACGTCACTGCACTCTAGCCTGGGCAACAGAGTGAGACCCTGTCTCAAAAACAAACAAACAAAATGAAATAGTAGGACGAAAGAGAAGGAAGGAGAAAGGGGTATTTATTAGGGGCCTATCATCTGCTGTGCACTATGTCATACCCTGGAAATACAGAAATGAGACCAGGGTACTGTCCTCTAGGAGTTCAGAGTCCAGTAGAAAAGATAAGATGCCTGGTCAACCATTCATCTGTCCATTCACCCAACCCTTCCTTCATCTTTTCAACCAACAACTGTTTACTGAGAACCTGTGATATGCTGCCAACACTGTGCTGGGCACTGGCGATGCAGCAGTGAATCAGAGAGATGTGGTCCCTGCCTGTGAACTCCGAGATCAGTGGGGAAGCCAGGCCAGGAGACAGGCAACTATAATAAAATGTGATTAAGTGCTATGATAGGAGAAACACAGGGTACTCTAACAGCACGGAAAAGGGGGGCACTGGTGGTGGTGGTGGGATTGTGCTGGTAAAAAGAATGCTGCTCACAGTAAGAGATGTCCAAGTTGAAACCTGAAGGATAAATAGGAGTTAGAAAGGCAAACAAGAAGAGAAACAGAAGAGAGAATTATTTTGTGGTAAGAGAGAATAATATGCAGCAATGTCCAGACACAAGTCAGGGCATGCCAGAGGGCTTAAGGAAATTTTACAGATGCATCATACAGTGGTAGTCAGCCTCCAGCACAGCCCGCAATGGTTGTCTTCTCTTATTCATGCCCTTGTGTGGGTCTCTCCCATCCCAATATCCTGTTGAGTACAAAAGACTGACCTCTGTAACCAATAGGATATTATGGAAGTGACAATGTGTGACTTCTGAAGTTTAGGTAAAGCAGCAGCAGAAACAACAACAGAAACCACTCCAGCTTCCAACTTGTTCTCTCGGGGATCACTTTCTCCAGGGGAAGACAGCCACATGCTGTAAGGACACTCCACTCCAGCAGCCCTTTACGGAAGCCAACAGCGAGAGGCCCCAAGGCCTCTGCCAACAGCTCTCCAGCCTGGTCATGACTTCAGAAGACTACAGCCCTTGCTAGCATCTTGACTATAATCCTGCAGGAGACTGCTATGGTCTGAATGTCTGTGCCCTCCCCCAAATCCCCAAGGTCACAGTATTAGAAAGCAGAGGTGATTAGGTCATGACAGAGGTGTCTCATGAACAGGATTAGTGCCCTGATGAAAAAGGCCTGTGGGAGCTTGGTGGCCCCTTTCACCATGTGAGGCCACTGACAGAGGCACCACCTATAAACTCAGCAAATGGGCCCTTGCCAGACACCAAATCAGCTGGTGCCTTGATGTTGGACTTTCTAGCTTCTAGAACCCAGAGAAATAAATTTCTGTTGTTTATGAGCTACCCTGTCTATGATATTTGTTGTAGCAGCCAAACTGACTAAGACAGAGCCCTCAAGCCAGAACCACTCGCTAATCTATTCTCAAATTCTAAACCCATGGAAACTATGAGATAATGAATGCTTACTGCTGTTTTAGGTCACTGTGTTTGGGGTAATTTGTTTCACAGCAGTATAGAGCTAATACATACAGCATTCAAGATGGGAGGGATGTGGCTGAGAAGTAAAAAGGTAGGCAGGGCCAGATCAAGTAAAACTTTCAACAAAAGGGATGTTGGACTTTATCCTGAAAATAATGGGGAGTCACTGGAGATTTTGAAATAGGGGGATGACAGAGTCAGGCAGGCATTGAGCAAGAACATCTGGCTACAGTATGGAAAATGGACTGCAGAAAAATGAAGCCAGAGTCAAAAGGCGCAGTCAGTGTATTGGATGCAAAAACCTGGTTTGTCTCTAGGATTCCCTCAACCTCCTCCAACTTTCTCTTCAACACATACTGAGTTGCCCCTCCACACGTGGACTTGGATAAAATGTCATACTTCTTTCTGAACAGGTGGCAAAGGGTTGGAGGAAGTCGACGGGAAACGGAAGATGGGAGGGCGCCATGTCTGCTGAACAACCTACTGTGTGTCTTGCTGTGGTTGTGAGGTGGTGGCCGGCAGGGTAAGGTGCTACACATCATACTTTTCTCCTTGCTTGGTTTTCCTTTATCCTTTACCCTCACCACTCTGGGCTGGAACCTACCAAAGAAAATGTCAGCACTTTAAGTCTCCATATTCTACAGCTGTGATGTCAGAGTAGTCGCTAGACACAGTTACCTATTTAGAGGTAGAAATGTGGCTAATCCAAACTGAGATGTGGTGTAAATATAAGACACACACTGGATTTTGAAGACTTAGTAACCTCACTAATAATTTTTTATATTGATTACATGTTCAATTGATATTTTGGATATATTAGTTTAAATAAAATATATTATTAAAATTAATCTGATTCTTTTTATCTTTTTAAATGTGACTATAAGGCAATTTAAAATAACTTATCATTTCTGTTGGACAGCACTGTTCTAGAGGACCTGGAATAAGACAGTATATAATTTAAGCAAGTAAAGGGCGATGAGTTGTTGCAACGCAGATGCAGAAAAGAGGATGCACTGGAAAAGAATTTAAGGACCAAGAATCACCAAACTGAAATGACTGGCTGTGGAAGAGGGAGGAATGAACCATGCCGCCCCGCTTTGTGGACGGGGCACCTCATCGAGAGGAGAACAAAGGAAGAGTAACCTGTTGGAGGGCACAATTAGTTAGCTCGAGGCATTCTGCTGTGAATTTGAGGTGCCTATGCATCACGCTAGTGAAGCTACGCAGTGGCCATATTTCAGTGTGCTGGCTGCACGCACAGGAGAAAAAACTAGGCAGGAGATGAAGATCTGTTATTAACTGATGCCACATGAGCCCATGAGATTGCTCGAAAGGAGTGTGCAGAATGAGGAAAGCAGAGGACACAAACAAATACATTAAAGATATCATTCTAGATTGTGATGGTTGTTATACAGAAAACAGAGCAGGATTACAAGATAGTGAGTGATGGGACAGGGTTGGGTGGCTATTTAAGTCTAGGGATAACTGAGATAGGAGCAAGGAAGTACACTAGACAAAGACAGAAAGAGCATTCATGTAGAAGAAACAACAAGTGCAAATGGAGAGAGTCGTTAACTGCCTGCCAAGTTCATGGAAGGGGCAGGAGTCTGGTACTACTGGAATACAGAGAATGGAAGAGAAGAAACCGTGTGGGCACAGAGTGGGCAGATCACGAAGGCTTTGTATTTTAAGCTATGGATCTTGGACTTTATGCCACACAGAGGATCCCTGAGAAGGTAGACTAGGGACATGACTTCATTTGATCTTTACAACTCTCTTCGAGATACAAGTTCCTAACTCCAAGGAGCTCCCACCTACTTGGTCCTGACGTATCACTGGGTTCCATGGAGCACAATTTGAAAATAACTGAACTAAATGACTTCTCTAGGTCTTAAAACCTAAATAGTCTGTGGTTAAAAGATTAGTGAAAAAAGTATAAAATTGTACTTGCTCCAGTTTTGCAAGTCTCTCTACTCCCTGATCCCACCCTCTCATTTACTCTCAGATAATTACATACATGGCAAGCCTGAGTGTCAGGAATTGAGGCCGTACCAAGGAACCAAAGTTTACTTTGCAGATCATGCATTCAGGCAAAATACATGGGAAGGAGGTGGTGAATACCCTCTTGAGGGCTGTCACTGAACCACCCAAACGAAAGAGACAATAAAAGTCACAGGCTGATTATCCAGCAATGGCCTCGAACAGTCCCTGTCACCATCCTCCACCCACCTGAGCTTCAGCTCTTAATGATTTCATTGCTCACTCACCCTCCCCTCACAGGCGCACAGGTCTGGAAAAGAAGGAAAACCCCAAACAAGTTAACTTTGACAATGAAGGAGAAGAAAATTAGCTAATGGCTGGAATAGAGTTTAACATTATCTGTTTATTTCAACTTAACAAGTACTCACTGTTTTTTTCCTAATTTATTCTCATACACATTTTTAAAAAGCAACTATTTTATTTTACGGCTACGAGAAGTGACTTGTGGGGACGCACACTCCCTGCTCCTTAGTTCAGAGCCTTTTGACATCACACTACTGTCATTCCAGCATGTGTTTTCTAAGACGAAACATTTGTTTTTACTAGGAAAAAGTTTATTTTTTAAAATAAATGGTGTTCAGGAATAGCTTTCACCAGTGTTCCTTATGATATAATAGCAGGTCCTATGGTGGGAAGAATTTGTAAACATTTTGCAAAAACACTGAGAAATAACTGTGTCTCAAAAGCCAAATGAGTTTTTGAACAAAAACTAAATTAAATCCATTATAAAAAGCTTTTCAATGGACCACATCTAAATCCAACTGACTTCTTCCTCTCTCTAGACTTTAATATAATGTACTTAATACTACCTAGATTAGGGTATTTAGGATATCTGTAAGTAAAGCTCTAAATCTTAAAACTGTCTATTAGATGAACTACAAATACTATACGCACATAATCACACAAAAGGCAATGGTGTAACTGAAAGAACTCTGGATTTGGAAGCATGAAGACTTAGTTTCTGCTATGCTACCTACTCATTGTGTGAACTATGGCAACTTAACCTTCCTGAGTGTCAGTTCACCTGTCAGTAAAACGAAGTTACTGGTGAGTAGTAAATAATTTAAATACCCTATACACAGGCTCACCAATCACCCTAGATGGGCTTGGTTATCTATGGTAGAAACTGTGACTTGCCTACCCAAGAATCTATTCTACTCTGCTTCCTTAGTAAAACATACCTTTATTATTTTTTTAAGATGAGCACATAGCTGTCTAGAATAAAAACTACATTTTCCGAACTCCTTGCAGCTAGAAGTAGCCACTTGACTATATTCTGATCTTTTCACTATTTTTCCTCTTTCCTTTCCAAGGCATTCCTTTCCACCTGTGTTGCTGACTGCACCCAGTCCCATTTCCTCCATCAGTCCCTTCCTCCACCTGTCCCATCAGCTACTCCTTCTCTCTCACCACTAACAACTTCCTCTCAGCCCAGATTCTTAAACAACATACCTGTTTCCAGAAATCATTCCCCTCTTGTCTTCCTTTTCTTATCAAACTTCTTGAACCCATAGTTTATAAACCCTCATTCCACTTTCTTATTTTAGGCTTAGCTTCTCAACCAGTCCTTTTTCTCTTTTGCTCTACTGAGACTGATCTGAAAGACCACCCAATGTCCACCTAAAGACCAAACCCCATGGCCTCTTTTCAGTCTTTATCCCACTGGACAGACTTAGAGGTATGTAGCGTGATTAAACACCACTTTTCCTCAGAAGCCTTCCTGCCCCCACCCGCTGTAACACTCTCCCAGGTTCTTCTACTGCCTATCTGATCACTCCTCCTCAGGCTCTTCTGTACTCTCATCCTCTTTCATTCACCCCAGCGGTCATTCCCTAGGATAGCACCCCAGATCCCCTCTTGTCGCAGCAAATACACTCTCCAAGGCTAGTTCAGTCTCTCCCAGAGCTTCAGCTTATTTTAAACAAAAAGGTTTACTTGTCTTCCTGACTATAAAAGTATTCATGCTCATTGTCATGACCTTAAAAAATCTGGGTTCAAGTCCCAGCTCTGTCACTTATTTATTGTAGGACTATGGGGAAAGATTCCTCATTGCACAATGGAGATAGAGGTTAGCATTACATGACAGTAATTTATTGTAACATATGTAGTAGCTTAGCACCTGACACATAAGAAGTGTTCAATAAACGTTAACTATACATATTCTCCTCTTTAAAAAAATCTCAAGGAAGACTACATCTGGCATTATAAATTGGTTCTAAGATATTTGAAATTATAACAAGATGTTTTTAAAAATGGCTAATATAATCGATATACAAAAAGCAACTGTATTTCTATAAATGAGCAATGAACAATAGGAAATGGAATTGTTTTCTTAATTAAGAAAACAATTCCATTTACAATAGCATCAAAAAGAATAAAATATTTCAGAATAAATTTAACAAAAGTGTAAGACTTGTACATTGAAAACTATAAAATATTGTTGAGAGAAATTAAAGACCTAAATAAACAGAAAGACATCCAGTGTTCATGGATTGAAAGACTTACTATTGTTAAGATGGTAATAGTTCCCAAAGTGACCTACAAATTTAAAGTAACCCCTTTCAAAATCCCAGCTGTGCCTTTGTAGAAATTGACAACTTGTTCCTAAAGTTCACATGGAAAGGGCACAGAATAGCCAAAACAATCGCTCCCTTGCAAAAAAAAAAAAAAATTTGAAAGACTCACATTTCCTGATTTTAAAACTCACTACAAACCGCAGTAATCATGACAGTGTGGTACTGACATAAGGGAGGACATACAGACCAATGGAATAAAATTGAGAGTCCAGAAATAAACCCAAACATCTATACCAAGATGGGTGGAAAGAATAATCTTTCAACGGGGGAAAGAATAATCTTTCAACAAATGGTACTGGGACAACTGCACATCCACATGCAAAATAATTGCCCCAAACTGCTGTCTCACATCATATACAAAAATTAACTCAAAATGGATCAAAGATCTAAACATTAGCGCTAAAACTATAAAACCTTTAGAAGAAAACATAGGTGTATACCTTCATGACCTCAGATTAGGCTACAGTTTCTTAGATATAAAGCCTAAATCACAAGCAACCAAAGAAAAAATAGATAAATTGGATTTTATCAAAATTAAAAACTTTTGTGCCTCAAAAGACATTATCAAGAAAACAAAAAGACAACTCACAGAATGGAAGAAAATATTTCTAAATCGTATATCTGATAACGGTCTAGTATTAATAATATATAAAAAACTCTTAAAACTGAACAATTAAACCAAATAACCCAATTAAATAATGGGCAAATAAAAAAACAATTCAGTTAAAAAAACAAGCAAAGAATCGAATAAGACATTTCTCCAAAGAAGACGTACAAATACCCAATAAGCACATGAAAGGACACTAAATATCACTAGCTGTCAAGCAGATGCAAATCAAAACAATGAGATACCCGCAAGGACGGCTACAGTCCAAAAGTCTGGTAACCATGAGTGTTGGTGAGGATGTTAGGAAACTGCAACTACCCTATACCGCTGGTGGGAATATAAAATGCTGCAGCTCCTACGGAAAATAGTCTGGTAGTTCCTCAAAAAAGTTAAACATAGAGTTGGCATATAATCCCGTATTCCTATTTATTAAGTTCCTATTTAGTTCTCCAGGGAAATAAAAACATATGTCCATAGATGAACTAATACATAAATGTTTACAGCATCATTATCGATAACAGCCAAAAGATTAAAAAGACCCCAAAATATCCATCAACTGATGAATGGATAAATAAAATGCTGAATAGTCCATTAATTCAACTGAACACTATTCGGTCATAAATGGGGATGAAGTGCTGATACATGCTATAACACAGATGAACCTTGAGAACATTACGTGACGTAAAAGAAGGCAGACACAAATGGCCACGTATTACCTGACTGCATTTACACGGAATGCCCAGAACAGACAAATCCATAGAGACGTAAAGCAGACTAGTGGTTGTCAGGGCGCGGGGGGAAAGGAATGGGAAGAGTCTGCTCACGGGCATGGGGCTTCTTCATCCACGGGGTGCTGGAAATGTTAAATTAGATAGTGATGATGGCTACACAACCTTCTGAATATACTAAAAACCACTTAATTGTACACTTTAAATGGTTGATTTTATGGTATATGAATTATATCTCAATAAAAAATAATTCCAAAAAAGTATCTAATATTGTTACAGCAGAATTGACCTGGAATAGACAGAGAGGCACAGGAAGTGTAGGAAAACAGGTTTATATACGCCGGCGGACTCAGAGGGGGACTTTTCCTCCCAAATTCTGAGCCCCGAATAAAGAACGTAGCAGTCTTTTATACATTTTGCTTAGGGAGGGAGTGGGGCAGTTACAATGAGGTTATCTTTAGTGGGGGCAGGGTCTTGAGCCACTCTGGCATCTGCAAGCAGTTTACAGAGGCAAGAGTGACAGCTGTTTGTCAGTGGAATTTTCCGCTTCAATATAAATCTATCCCTTTAGAGCACTAGCCCATTTTCTCCCCTCAGTAAACTGAGGTACTCTTCATTTACCATAGTGCAATTTTGTGAGTCCTTAATATCTTAAAACGGTAGTAGCCTCACGAGATAAAGAAACAGGATAGACAGATTTGCATCTTCTCCAGCACAGTTCCAAAACAGAGGATGCCTTCATTACTGGCACGACTAGGCCAACAGCAGAAGAATCAGACATTTAGAAATTGAAAGCTTCAGCCCAAAGCAAGTCAATAAAAAAAGAAAACAAAGCCCCAAACTACTAAATACACACCCCTAAGCCCGCCTGGCATGCAAGGGATCTCATTCTGCCAAAAACCAAATTCAAAACAAATATCAAGATTCTAAGGAGGGCAAAGCTCAAATAAGCAAAAGCATCTCTAGTTGTTACCGCAGATAAGGGAAAATAAACAGATGTGTTTCATTCCGGGCTTGTTACTATCAAAGTGGCCCTGGCCAGCAAAGCAGGGGATAAAAGTAGAACTGTTTCATTCCGGGTGAAAAGGCAGAGCTCAGTTGCAGAGTTGCCCCTACTCGAAATACTTCCTACCACAATTAATTCTCTCAGAAAAGAGGCAAATCAGAAATCTCTTTACGTTAGCGCAGCGGCCCTTTTCTTTCCAGTGTTTTAAAATTCATCTTGGGAAGAGGCTGAGGTAGGAAATATTGGTATAATCACCGATGCTTTTAGTGTTTATTGTCAATCATTACAAAGCGATCTTTGTCTGATTCATACCTCTAAACAATCAAAAGAAATCAAAGTCACATTGTGAGAGTTTCAGGAACAAATACAAAAACTGCCTAACGGTTGTAGCTTTGACTTGTGCAATTCTAGGAATGCACTGTGCTCTCCGGCTTCTTCCCAGAGTCTTAAACAGAAAGTTTGTTTGAGGAAGGGCCTGGCCCCTCACAACTGACCTGGGCAGGGCTGTGACCACATGTGTATTACTCGCTTTGAACCTTTTTAAGAAAACAGATGCCCTGTAACTGAAGAAAATTTGGAAATTGGCACAACAGTTAAAAAAAAAATCCAATTGGACAGTAGTTGTAGAGCTCCTGCCAACTTCTGGTTTCTTGCCATAGAGAGTAATGATTCCTGTCAGTCATTCAGAAAAAGAATAGCTTCTAGAAAAGCCACATCATCATGACCTAAGAACAGCAACCCTGCATCAGCTCATACAAACTTACAGGAAGTTGGAAGTCTGAAAAATCAGATTCAAATTCAGAAACTTAATTTCTGTTCCAATATTGAAGCTATAACAAGAAATAAGCTCCTGCAAAAACACATACTAATCATTTTATTGGTTCTGTTGTAAAAAAATGAAAAATAACACACAGTCTAGTGTTTCATTCCCAGTGCAAATGATACACTGTTTTGTGACTACAAAACCTTCAAATTATTTTATCCAGATTTGTTCTACAATTTCTAAAAACTGAACACTCTCAAATAGGAGTCACTGTGATTAGGAAAAGTAGCCATAAAGTTTCCAAATTAATCACACACAGACCACTAGAGTAATATTCTAGTGCTAAACAACTCAGCACCTAGAATAGTTCTCCATGTTAAGTGTGCACAACAGCTACAAATTAAATTTTGGAAAAGTCTTTGGGGCAGTAAAAGCTTTGTGAAGATGCTGGGGGGAGGAGTGGTGAGACGTGGGTGCTGCAGAAGTAACAATAGCGGAGAGGGTGTCAGAGAGCGGCGGGATCAGCAGAAAGATGTACTGGTGAGCCACCCTTCAAGTGGGCTCAGTGGTAGGCCGCTACACCCAAACCTGTGCTCGGATCCAACAAGCGTGCGTGGGTCCTTAGGTAAAGGGCAGGAGAAGATGAGGAAAGATTCGTTGCAACTCTGTGGGTGGCGCACCTGGCCCCTTCTTACAGATCATTGGCTCTCACACAGCTCTAACATTTTAGAGTCTCAGAAGAGTACCTATAAGGAGCATCAGAACAGGCCAAAGGCAAAATTCTTTGCCAACCTGTAAGTGTAGTTGAGATTTTGATCTATGGCCCGAGAATTGATTTTTTTAAAATCTCCAAATACTACTGACTATCAGCAAGTTTAAGCAAGCCCCACATCGCACAGAAAAGGAATATACATACATTACCATTCCATTAAATGTCTTGTCAGAATTGGTACTTGGAAAAATCTCTCAGATTAGGGAATTACATTTTCATTTACAGTAAGGACTTGGCATTCCCAATTCCACGAGTTCAGTGGTAATACTAGAAGGACTGGAAAAATAGTTTTCTGATACCTCTATCCTCAAAACCAGCGTTAGAAGATTAAAAGACTGGTCCTGGATGTGTGATCTCAATAAACAAAATCACGTTGGGGGAAATTAAAGTTTCTATATGTATCATATCATCTGAAATCAATAATCGCTTTGGTTAGGGAGGTAGGACAGGTACTTTTTTTTTTTTAAGAGACAGGGTCCTGCTATGCTGCCCAGGCTGAGCGCAGTGGCTATTCACAGGCACCACCATCGCGCACCACAGCCTAGAACTCCTGTGCTCAAGCGATCCCCCTGCCTCGGTGAGGGAAAAACGCAAGTTCCCCACCACTGGCTTTTAATGTTTAACAGAACTCATGCAAGTTTCTTTTGAATTTAAAGACATAGATCAAAACAAAAAAGCTTAAAGAAATACAAAGCACAAAGGGTATTCTTAAGTAGCTCCTTTTGCATAGATAGTCATAAGTCTGAAGACCAGTTTGAACTGTTCTAAGCTGCCTTAGTATCCTTTAGTTAACTGTAAACTAAAATCCCTACCTAATGGGATGTACTGTGCATGCTTAACCTGTATGCAAATATACAGTGATGCAGAGAGAGAGCTCTGTCTCTCTTGCCAGAAAGAAATTTAAGGCTCCACAAACAGGCAGGCAGTGTGGACCTTACTCTCCCAAGAACTCCTGCCCCAGCCCGGGAGTTAGTGCCCAAGATTCCTATCATGACTAGGAATCAGAGCCCTGTGTAAGTAACCTCTAATAAAGTCATCTAACTGGCCAAGCTGGATTGGTCTGGGTCGTTTCTTTGGTCTCTCTGCACCATCTCACTTTGGAGGGTGGTTTTTCTCTGCTGTCCTGGGATTCTCCTGAAACACGCAGCCTCCCGAGTAGCTGGCACGATAGGTGCGCACCCCAGCACCCAGTTAGGACAAGTACTTTTATCACCACGCTCAGGGAAGCTCAGTGGCCAGTCGGAAAATTCACACAGTTAGTAAGTGACAGAAACAGGTCCAGAATTGGTCTTCAGAGTCCAAATTCCTTGTTCTGTTTCCACTACCTGGCTGCCTTTTGTAAGTAAACACACAAACATAACCAAGGGGGACAGAGATGGGAATGAACGAGGAAAGAGCAGGAAAAATATCTGTGTTGCAGATGAGTATTTCTCAAACAGATTTTAATTTTATTTTCCCACAGGTCTGGAAAATTATACAATGACCACACTTTAACTGTTTAAACTTTTATTTTCCTTGTGAATCCAACTTGCAACACATCTGTTGGTCACATAATAAAACGAAATTGCCCAAGATTAAGCAATGAGCTGTTTTCAATAAATTCCAACACTTGCTCCCAGTCCAATTCAAATGGCAGCTTTCAGAATAAGCCTAAATTGAAAGATCATTTCGGAGTAATAAAAAAGGAAGCTCTTTCGGTAGGGAATCAATTTTGAATTTTGGTTCTTTGAAATTTTATGTTCAAGACCAACCAATTTTCAGGTATGTTTACCCTTTCTGATGCCTGTGCAAAAGCCTGGCTGTGCTTGGATCAGCACAAGGAGCAGACCAGCCATAGTCCTTCCTGTGTGTAACCTGCAGCAGCCCCTTCCAGAGTCTGGCTGGGATCATAAAGAATTATGGTCATGCATTTAAAGTCATTTTCCCACTGGGCACGGTGGCTGATGTCTGTAATCCCAGCACCTTGGGAAGCCAAGGGAGGATCGCTTGAGGCCAGCAGTTCAGGACTGGCTTGGGCAACATAGTGAGACCCCGTCTCTACCAAAAATTTTTTAAAAGATTAGCTGGCATGATGGCACATACTGGTAGTCCCAGGTACTTGGGAGGCTGATGCAGGAGGATTGCTTGAGTCCAGGAGTTTGAGGTTGCAGTGAGCTGTGATGATGCCACTGCACTCCAGCCTGGGCAACAGACTGAGATCCTATCTCAAAAAAAAAACCGCCATTTTCCCAAAATACCAGACTCCAGTCCTAACTTAGAAAAAGGAAGATAAGTCGGGTAGTTAAAGGCTAAATGTGGGAAATAATGTAAGACAAAATCAGTTAAGGGACTGTTTTCAACAAAAAGCAAAGTATTTCATTTTCCCAGGGTATTTTTACAATATTTTCCTATGTTCACGACAACAAAGATGATCAATAGAAAATCCTGAAAAAACCATGCAATAATTATCAAAACCAGATTCAATTAGAAGACTAACAAAATCCATGATGCTTGCCTACTCATACAGATTGATTCAAGAATCCCTGCATTCGGCCGGGCGCGGTGGCTCACGCCTGTAATACTAGCTCTCTTGGAGGCCTAGGTGGGTGGATTGTTTGAGCTCAGGAGTTCGAAACCAGCCTGAGCAAGAGCGAGACCCCGTCTCTACTAAAATTAGAAAGAAATTAATTGGACAACTAAAACTATATAGAAAAAATTAGCCGGGCATGGTGGCGCATGCCTGTAGTCCCAGCTACTCAGGAGGCTGAGGCAGGAGAATCGCTTGAGCCCAGGAGTTTGAGGTTGCTGTGAGCTAGGCTGACACCACGGCACTCACTCTAGCCCGGGCAACACAGTGAGACTCTGTCTCAAAAAAAAAAAAAAAAAAGAATCCCTGCATTCAAGGACCTGAATGGGCCAACTCTGAGGTATAATCAGATCAAAGGAAAGCTGATTTCTGCTTTCATTTTAGAGATAACTGGTTTTATTTTTCCGCAAATGGAATCCCAATGAAACAGCTAATATATAATCTAAAAGTAAGCTTTTTTACTCATCCACACTTGAAGGACATGATTTATAATCATGGCGCCTGACTAGTGAGTGAGCATGCTTCCCTGCAGGGACCCCAAACCCGTAAGATCATTGGGAGTAACTGGAAATTTCTGTCGGTGCTACCTGGGAATCTTGCTCTCCAAAGACTGTCCCAACCATGGCACTCTGTTCAGATGAAAGTCATGATGTAGTCTAAGCGACAATGCAGTATCCTATACCTTTTTCCAAATGTTCTCACATTGTCTTATTCCATTTGCCCACTTATTCTAATGTCTAAAGGTTAAATATATTGAAGACTGAAGAAGACAAAGCTTTGTGATATGGATAGGGAGATGGACCCACCAAAGTTTGTTTTTCTTCAGCCTGGGTTGAAATAATTCTAGGACTACCACATTGACACCTTAGCCCTGTGTCAAGAGATATAGCTGTGAAGGTCATTATTATGTTTGCATATTGGCGTAACAAGAAAAATCTCTGAAAAACCATTCAACATGCAAACTATAAATATTCCAAAGAAAAAAGGTGCTATGTAGAATCAACAGAAAAAGAGAGATGTATGCAAAGAAGAGGCAACACGTTTTACTATTTCTTGAATCTTGCCAACAACAAGCTTCTAAATTAATTTTGTCTTTACCCCTCTTTGTCTGCAACTAAAGCTAAAGGCTATAGAATTTCTACCATCCCTCCCCTCTAGTTCCTTCTCAGCACACACAAGGCCGAAAACAAGTATCAAGAGGGAAAGTGATATGAAATTCTATTGCTTAGGTACTACTGCAGGTACTGGTGCTATAGAAAAACAGATAGCTAGACAGATACCCACTAGAGAAATAGTTGGTGGCCTACAACATAATGTGAATTACTTAATTCTTCAAGCAAGCTTAATCTGCAACGCGTAGCAGTACTTTTCCAGGATGGTCTACAAAGGTTTAGTAAGTGTTAACTATTAATAGTTTTGAAATGGAAGATAATACATAAGATAGAGGAGCCAGCAGTTGCTTTTTAAGTTTCTATTTTTAATTTATAAAAATATTTCTAAAGTACAAAAAAAAAATCCCAGATATTCATAAACTACTGTTTACTTTTCTGATTAAGGATTTCTTGAAAAGGCTATCTCTAAAATACGTGACCTTGTGAGCAGTTATACATGTGTGTGATTTCCTGAGAATAAACCCCAAAATAAGGCATAATTCAAACTAATTCATCTAGTCATTTCCTTACAGTGAATCCAATTCTGAAATTATTAAGTTCTGAAACTAAGCCATTATATTTTCTGGGTTATAGCACACGAATGAGTTTTTACTAAAAAACATCATCACTCCATTTGCTCTAAGAAATTAATGATTTAAACAATAATAAGGATCTGCATTTGAATATTTTTATATAGTTGATAAAATTCAAAACATCTTTTTTTATTTTTTTTTTTTTGGAGACAGGGTCTTGCTCTATTGCCCAGGCTAGAGTACAGTGGTGTCATCATAGCTCACTGCAACTTAAAACTGCAGGGTTCAAGTGAGCCTCCTGCCTCAGCCTCCCTAGTAGCTGGGACTACAGGCACATGCCACCATGCCTGGCTAATTTTTCCATTTTTGTATAGATGGTCTTGCTTTCACTCAGCCTGGTCTCAAACTTCTGGCCTCAAGCAATCTTCCTGCCTCAGTCTCCCAAAGTGTGAGGATTACAGGCCTTTCAAAGTGCTAGGATAACAGGTGTGAGCCACCATGCTCGGCCTCATCTATCTTTCTATCTTGGAATTAGTAACAAAAATTTAGTCAATGAAACAATCTCAAAAACTTAACATTTTTTATTCCATGAAACTGAAGAATTGTGCTACCCAAGATTTAAAAATGAGTAGCTCTAAAACATCACTTTCATTTATAAGAAAACATGAAAACGTTACCTGATCATACATCTCCTATGAATTAAATAACTTCACTGAGGAATTTCCTTAGAGAATGTTATTGAATGACTATCTTAAAGAGCGTGCATCAGTGAAAATGTCTCTTCCTGAAATCATTTATTACTAATGAAAGTGATTCCTACCATGTATCTCCAGTCCAACCTCTCTCTCCCTTGTGACCTCTCGCCCTAAATTCTGACTGCTGGCCAGGTAGTTCCACTTGGGTGTTATACACCTGTCAGTCATTACGTCTCTTTAGTGATAGACAGTCAAGAACATAAAGAGGAGATAATAAATGTAACCCCTCAACTTACCAGCTCTTCAAATTTAACCTGGCCCAAATGGAGGGGCAATGTACAAGAAAGAACGTGGCACAGAAGTGGACTTGAACAAATGGAAAGACATGTTAATACTATGCTCTTGGAGAGAAAACTTGAGATCGCAGTATGTCACTACTCTCTAATTCTAAACTTAATAACATCCCAGTAAAAATATCATAACCTGCCCCCCAATCCACTGCACTGCTGGAATTAGACAAGTTGATTATAAGGTTGATTCAGAAGAGCAATCCAGCAAACATAGCCAGGAAAACCTTTAAAAAGAAGAGTAGATATTAAAACATATTATAAAGAAAATAAAATAATGTGGTATCAGTACATGAATATACTGTTCAATGAGATAGGGTGGAAAACCCAAGATATAGAACCAAATTGCATATGAAAATATATGCATATTATTTAATAGAGGCAACATCTCAGATCAGGGATGAACTTTTTAGTAAGTGTTGCTGGGTTAACTAGATAGCCATACAGAAAAAGAAAATCAGAACCACTCTTCATACCATACATGAGGATAAATTCCAAATGAGTCAGAGATTTAAATATAAAAAATGCAAAAACTATTAAGTACCAGCGGGAAAAAAGGGTAAATTCCTCCGTCTTCTGAGAGTAGAGAAACATTTCCTAAATGACTCAAAATCCAGAAGCAAAAAGGAAAAAGACTACTACATTTGACTACATAAAAAGTAAAATTCTCCATAGTCAAATCCATAGGCCAGACAAAAATGCCACTGTTGAGACCTCCAGTTTGTAAGGCCTGTTTTAAATCTTTTCTCAGGAGGCTTATTTTTTAACCAATTATGCGTCTGAGGTTGTTCTCTAGACTAGCCAGTTACTCATCACATTCCAAAATACAGAGATCAAAAAAGGACATAATTTTCTAAGAGTGTGATGTGTCTATATAACCTTCAAGAAGTTTCCCATCCATAAAATGGGAATAGTAACAATCCATAAAATGGTTATGTTATAACCATTATAGTGCTTGGCGGGGCTGTTGTGAAGAGTGAATGACGTTACGTGTACAGTGTTCTGCACAACGCCGGGCACACAGACAGTCACCAGACAAAGCCACCAACGCTGGGACCGGCTAATGCTGTTATTGTAGCTGCTGTGCCGGCCATGTACGCATTTAATGTCAGTACAGAAAGTTTTACCGAAGTTTAGCTGTTACATTTGTTATCTTCTCTTTAGGTTCTTGACTGTCTATCACCGCAAGGGACTTAACAACTGACAGAATTCACCGTTTGCAAAAACAAAGTCGCTGCTATTCAGTGCCTCGTGCTTGTCAAGGTGCTTATTTTTAGCGGATTGTTTGATGATATGTTGTAATATTCTCCCTGCTATCTGGAATAGGAAGACAGCCATAATTACTGGGGTCATCCAGAAGCTTTTCTCCAGCTTTTACAGCTGTCTTTTGTGCTCCATGCATCTCAAAAATAACAGCTCACGGTGGCTCTCCCATAAATTTTACTAATTCTTTGAATAACGGAGGATGAAAGTCACAGGACCCTGCTGAGTTGAATTCATTCTTTTCGCCAACCATGTATTATTTAAAAGAATAAACAAACAACAACAAAAAACCAAATCTTCTGTCAAACCTATACCCTCGCTCTGGCTACTCTCTTTCTCCTGTCTTTCCTTCACCTCAGTCTCCATTTTCTTTCCCTTCCTTACTCCCCAGCATGCTGACACTGGTCTCCCCACCACCCCATGAGACCTGGCCGGCAGTTTTCGGTCCTGCTGCCTGCTGTGCACTCGGAATGCGGCCGACTGCCCGTTCTTCTGCGATACCATTCCTTCCTTTTTCTCCTCCTGCCTCTTTCTATGCTCTTCATCAGTATCTTTCTCTTTTATTATCCATGATCCCCCTCCATTACTCTGTTCCTTAAACATAGGTGTTATTTAGAGTCCCACTTGGCCTTCCTGTTTTATTCTATATACCTGTCCTAGACAAAGTCATCCATGCCACGACTTCAGCTACTATCCTTAAGCTACTAACAACCAAATTAATAATTACTGAGCTCCAGACCCACACTTCCAATTCTCTACTGAATACCTCACCTAAAAGGTCTATAGGCACTTAAAACCCTAGGCTAGGTGTAGTGGCTCACGTCTATAATCCCAGGACCTAGGGCAGCCAAGGCAGGAGTATCACTTGAGGTCAGGAGTTCGAGAACAGCTAGGTCAACACAGTGAGACCACGTCTCTGCATAAAATTTTTAAAAATCAGCCAGGCACGGTGGCATGTTCTGTAATCCTAGCTACTCGGGAGGCTGAGGCAGGAGGATCCCTTGAACCCAGGAGGAGTTGGAGGCTGCAGTGAACTATGATTACGCCACTGCACTCCAGCCTGGGTGATAGAGTAAGACTTCGTCTCTAAAAAAATGTCCAAAACCCTTAAATATCTAAAATAAACATTATCATCTCAATGTTCCCACTCCAAATTGATTTTTTTTCCTTTTCCAACTTAGTAAACAGCACCATTATCAATACAGGAACCAGAAGTAGATGGAATAATGGCCTCCCAAAGACGTCCATGTCCTACTCCCCAGAATCTGTGACTATATTAGGTTATATGGCAAAAGGAAATTAAGGTTGCAGATAGGAATTAAGGTTGCTAATCAGCTGATTTTAAAATGGGGAGATTATTTACCCTGGATTATCTGGGTGGGATTAATGTAATCACAAAGGCCTTCAAATGTGGAAAAGGAGGGCAGAGGTGCATTTCAGACTGATAAAATGGTAGGACAAATCAAGCAGCCACTGCTGGCTTTGAGACGGAAGGGGGCATGCAACCTCTAGAATTTGGAAAGGGCAAGAACATAGTTCCTCCCGAGAGCCTCCAGAAAGGAATGTAGCACTGATGACATACTGATGTTAGCATAGTGAGATCCATTGTAGAATTCTGACTTTCAGAACTCTAAGATCATAACTTTGTGTTGTTTTAAGCCATTAAGTCTGTGGCACTTTGTTACAGCAGCAACAGGAAACTGACATAGCATCCCAGGCAGATGCTAAAGAGTTACCCTCCACTTCTCGTCGATTACTCTTACTACCTGAATACCTTTCCAATCCAATTCTTCTCCATCATCCCCATCAGCACGACCTCATCATATTTTGTCTAGACTAGGATCACAATCTCCTACTTTTTTTTTTTCTTTAGTTTGGCAACCTAATCTATCTTCATTCCTATCCATTGATCCTGTATTTTTGCTGCCTGCCAGAGGAGTCCTAAAGGAAAAAAAAAGCATCCTCCCTGCTCATATCCCTTCAAATGGCTCTTCACTGATTTCAGGATCAAGCTCAAACACCCTAGCAGAGCCTATTAAGGCCTGTTGGAGCCAGAGGGGTTAGCCAGAACCAGACAGATAGGCTAGACGGAGCACTAAAACATGGCTGAGGCACCACACGTTTGCCAGAAACGTAAAGAAACAGGGAAATTATACTTAACAGAATCCCATAGTACCCAGTGTGAGACTGGAGACATCTGATTAGCCACTGGGATGTGGGCAGGATGCAATGAAAGCTCCAAGGAGCATTCTTCAGTGATGCAGACAGTTGTTGGATCGTTGTCTTTCCGTCTGTGCGTTTAACTACAAAGCATGGGTAGGGAGGCTCTGGAATCTGGGGACACAGTCACCAGAGGGCTTGGCCCTTTTCCTCTAAAGTACTCAGCATCTCTAAAGTATTATCAAACAACATTTCCAGAAAGGGCACAAGAATACTGGTCTGTTCAAGATCTGGAAGCTATGCTGCTGTCTGTGACAGGCAGGTCCCATCCCTTGCCCAAGGACTTTGTCTGTTTGTAAGGGCAGCTCCTAATAGGTGGTGCTTGAGTTAGCTCACTGGCAGGTCAGGTGTCCCCCTCCATACTCTTACATTGCCTGGGGCACTCTCTATTGTTATAATTACTGGGGTTTTTTTGTTTTGTTTTGTTTTGAGACCGAGTCTCACTCTCTTGCCTGGGCTAGAGTGCCGTGGCGTCAGCCTAGCTCACAGCAACCTCAAACTCCTGGGCTCAAGCGATCCTCCTGCCTCAGCCTCCCAGGTAGCTGGGACTACAGGCACTCGCCACCATGCCCGGCTAATTTTTTCTATATGTTTTCAGTTGTCCGATTAATTTCTTTCTATTTTTAGTAGAGACGGGGTCTCGCTCTTGCTCAGGCTGGTCTCGAACTCCTGAGCTCAAACAATCCGCCCGCCTCGGCCTCCCAGAGTGCTAGGATTACAGGCGTGAGCCACCGCGCCCGGCCATAATTGCTGTTTTTTTAATCCATATCCTTAGCCTAGAATGCAACCTCCGAGGGTAAGGCTTCATTTTATTCACCTCTCTATGCCCTAGCACCTACCAAGGTGTTGACACATAACTGGTATTTGTTGAATAAATAAGGATATGAATATCAGTTTTAGTTGCCTTTTCATTTTCCCACAATATGAAGCAGCCTTTGTTCTGGGTAACTGGCCATCACAGCTAACTTTTTCCCAAAAGGGAAGATTAGGAAAAGAAAAAAAAAAGGAAAGCCTTTTTAAAGTCATTTGTTTTATCAGCTTTCAACCATGGGAAAAGAAAGCAGCTGAACAATGCACCCTGGAACTCTTGCCTCCTATAATTGAAGAATGTTTTTTTCTATTATCATTTATGTCTTTGCTTATGGCCCATAAAGAGTCAGATTTAACTGCACTGGAAATTTAAGGGAAAAATATAAAGGATCTTGATGAAACAAAAGTGTTGGTATGAGATGAGTTTTCCAAGGGAAATAAATTACACAAAATCACTCTCTCTGACTCTAAGTATGGGGAGAAATACGTTTAGGGTTGCACAACTACCATGTAAATGTGTTAAGGCTCAGATGTAGAAATTGGCCTAATTGTATATGAGGCTGTCCATTTACAGACCAGACAGTCTAGACTTAGATCTACCCAAGTGTGTTGTGGGCCATTTCTCCTCTCCATCCCCACCACTTCCACCTCTCTGGAACCAAAGAGAAAAAAAGTATGTGGAGAGGAGGAGAGAATGTATGTGTGTATGAGTATGAGTGAGTGAGGAAGTGAGTTTCCTGGCTGCCATAAGGACAGCGGTCCCCAAGCTTTTTGGCATCAGGGACCGGATTCATGGAAGACGATCTTTCCACAGACTCGGGAAGGGGGTTGGGGGAGGGAGAGCCATGGGGCGCGGCTGTGAATACAAATGAAGCTTCGCTCACTGGCTGCACCTCACCTCCCGCTGTGCTGTGCGGCCCGGTTCCTAACAGGTTCCTAACAGGCTATGGACCGGTACCTGGGGTTGGGGACAGTGGCTGTAGGAGATCCTTAGGAAAATCCCCTAACAGAGCCTGAAATTTCTCAGGTCCCTTTAGAGTAATGAGTCTCCTCCTTATGGCAGTATCTCTCAGCCTCTTTTTCATTACTGCCCCTAAGGAGCTTTCTAAAACATTTCCCCTCATTTGTTCCCCCATGAAATTCTAGTTCCACAACCAGTCTGTATATCTGTTTATACACAGTATAACTGTATTTTATACTTAAAAAGAGTAAGTTCTTTTCGACCTCATGAATGAATTTTTACTCCCTCGGTGTGGTATCACTCACCTTGGATGAGAATGTAAGGACTAGAGCATATGAATAGGATAACCGGTGTCCTTAAGCAAGGTAGGTTAAAGATCACTAAATCCATTCTTATAAAATAGCATGGTAGGCAGGCTAAAGATCAGTGCATACATTCTTATAAAATAGCTGTGTGTGCATATTCAAGGAAAAGAAATAGCATGAACTTTGAGTACGGAATTCACCTTTATTTAGGAATGCTGCTAGTTTACTCTTTTAATGTATGTCATTTTACAATCTTTTTCGGTGTTGGCCCCATCTCTTAAGGTCTACAGAGATTATACCTGGTTGAGGTTCAATGTAATAGTGGTCTGTGTCCTCTGCTCTCCCCCACACCATCCTAATGGCTCAAAGGGGAGTCTATTTTTGAGGAGTTGTGAGTAGATTTAATTTTTGACTGCAAAATCTCTTATCCCAGGAAGGGTAATACAAAAAGGGCTAGGACATCTTTTCCATTTGTCAATTATTCTTTTTGGGGTTAGTTACAGGAAAAACTTCTCGTATCTAATCCTATCAGTAAGTCCCATCAGTTCTAGGGTCAGAGATTTCAAACTCTTGAACAATCCCAATCTTAACTGATAAAATTGTAAGTAAATGTGGTATATTCATATAATGAAATATTAGTTGGTCATAAAAAGGAATGAAGCACTGATACATGCTACAATATGGATGAACCTTGAAAACATTATGCTAAGTGAAAGAAGCCAGACCACATAATATATGATTCCATTTACATGAAATGTCCAGAATAAATAAATCTGTAGAGACAGAAAGTAGATTAGTTGTCAGGGGCTGGGGAACTTGTAGGGAGGTGATAGCTAGAGAATACAGGGTTGCTTTCTAAGGTGATGAAAATATTCTAAAATTTATTGTGGCTCTATAAACCATTGAATTGTACACTTGTAATAGGTGAGTTGTATGGTATGTGAATTATATACCAACAAAACTGTTATAAAAATAGTGCTTATAATTCAGAAATGTTTGAACACCTCATTTATGAGAACTTCCAGTCAGTCTCTTTTATTTAATCAAAATTTCAAATTCATTGTGATTAAAAGAATCAGAACATGATCTACTCATGAAAGAAGAAAAATGCTAATTTAGGAAAACTCCAAAATATTGGCTTAAAAATATTATAAGAAAATATTTTAACACTTTTTATGATGTTCAAAGCAATCTTCCTTTCAACAAACTAAATGTATGACAACAAGGGAATATAAATAAATTACATTAGACCCAAAATAGTCAAAACTGATTTATCCCAAGGTACTTATAAATCTACGAATTCTGAAAAACCACTGACAACATCTCATTTCCCTGACAAATAAATAATACAAAAAAATCAATCCTTTTAAGCTTTTAATTATTCCATAAGTAGACGACTACAACAATTTATAATACTAACAAAGCCCATTTTGCCACTAAAATGAACACTATTCTGCATCATTCCTGTGATAACTCATCTCCAGGAACTTACATAACTCCATGTAGGTATTTTTCTTTCATGACTTTATAAGAGTTACTGTGCATGTAAGGACCAGTAGAAAACAAGGTGGCACCGAAATGCTTACACTGGGCAGGGGCTATACTCTCTCACAAGCGGAGAAACTCATTTGTACCCGTGCAGCAGGACCAGCAGTGACTCAGACTTGTGCTCAATAAAATCCCTGGGTCACGGACCTTTGTCAAGGCTTCTCACTTGTTAAATCCAACAGTAGGGTTTTAGCAAAAAGACGGAATACCATGCAGCCATTAAAATTGGTACCCGTCAGGGTTATATGGAGAAAGTTTAAAAAAATAATGCTACATAAGAAAAAGAAAAGCAAAAAATTTTAAAAAGACTTTATACACTTCATAACTTACATGTATTTTATAACAGTTGAATAAGGTAAAAAAAATTAAAATGTTATAGTAATAAGATTGGATAACACTTTTAAGATTCATATTTCTTTTTATGATATCTTAAAGGATGCTTAATAATAAAAATGTTTTAGAAAACATTTACAGATTTAGGAAGCAAGATTATTTAGAAGATAAGAATATTTTATTCATTTGTTTTTGAACATATGTTTTGGTTTCAAATTTTATAATAATCTATTAATAATTTAATAATTTTTAAGCCTGACTTCGGTCTTCCTTTCTACGTATATGTCTTACATTGGTTTATAGATGGGACAGCCAATCTCAAAGATGTCTGCTACTATATACCAGCCTCAGGATAAATGGACATGGAACAGAGGATGTTAGTGGTTCACAGTAATATGGCCCATCACAACCATGCTGTGTGCCTAACATGTTCACCCATGATCACATAAACGGATGAGAGGAGGGCGGCACTCAATTTTGAGACGACACTAAATAGTAAGGCATTAGCCAGATGCTAGAAGTTCTGACCAATGTTAAATTATCAATGAACTAAATAATTAAGTTCATTAATGACAAGTACAGAATACATTAATAAAGCAAAAGAAACAAAGAAAAGAAAATAAAGAATACAAATATAAAACACAGAAAACTTTGTCAAAAATATGCATGTCTGCCGCTGAAAGTAAAGATCAGTTGCTCTCAGTTCCCATTAAGGATCAGTGATAACGGGTTCATAATGAAGCATGAGGGATTTAAGACAACTAATTAAAAAACAGTTCTTTAATTCATTAAACAAAAAAAAGTGCCATCAAATGCAATTGTAAACTTCCACATCAGTTTAATTTTCTCAATTGGAGGATTTCATCGGTGGGTGCTACATTCCAGGGGGTGTTCTGGAATCTGTTGGAGCACTTGTCTTCCAGTCTAATTCTTTCCTTTCATTTCTCCTTTATGGCACAGCTAGAGCATAATATTGATTTATTCAAACTCCCTTTTCATTGTGATACAACCAATACACACAAAACTGGATAAGGTATAAAGGCATAACTTAGCAAGTTGCTATAAAATGAACTCCTACCCAGCATCTCAGAAAGCCTCATGTGCCCCTTCCTGATAAGCCTTGAAAGCTAATAAAGCAAGTTTTCCCACCCTGTTCTTCTCCTTCATAGGTGACTTGGCTATTTTTGTCCTTTATACTTCATAAAGTTTAGACTAAGCCTATTAAATTCCACTAAAAAAACAGTTGGGGTTATATTGATTTTTTAAAAAAAATTTATGTGTGTAGGTAGGTTATATTTTCTATAAATTTTGTTGCAGGATGGTAAAAGGCATTGCATAATATTTCTTTAAAAAACAGAATGTTGGTCCTGATAGGGATGAGAAGCAATGTTCTAAACGAAATAAAGATGTGAAGTAGGCATTCCTGTAGAATAGGGGTCTAATATTCCAAGACTAGGTCTTCTGTGAAAAATAAAACCCAGGATGATCACTGAGAATCCCTAGTGAAAACCTTTCACATAAGTCATTATTTGCCTACTTAATTATTTTACACAGAGTTTTCTATGCACAGGTGTATCTTGATGTCCTTCATAAAAACCCATTGACTTCTTTGTAAATTATCATAAGATGACCAAAGGACACAAATACTAATGAGTTACAAGTAAATCCCTCATCCATGTTTGGGAACTAGAGCCAAAATGGTTAACAAACTTGAAATCTACCAGGTCAAAAGATAAAAGTTAGTGCTGGGATTCTTTTTTTTTTTTTTGAGACAGAGTCTCGCTTTGTTGCCCAGGTTAGAGTGAGTGCTATGGCGTCAGCCTAGCTCACAGCAACCTCAAACTCCTGGGCTCAAGCCATCCTTCTGCCTCAGCCTCCCGAGTAGCTGGGACTACAGGCATGCGCCACCATGTCCGGCTAATTTTTTTTCTATATATATATTTTTAGTTGTCCAGATCATTTCTTTCTATTTTTTAGTAGAGAAGGGGTCTCGCTCTTGCTCAGGCTGGTCTCGGACTCCTGACCTTAAGCGATCCACCCGCCTCGGCCTCCCAGAGTGCTAGGATTACAGGCGTGAGCCACCGCGCCCGGCCTAGTGCTGGGATTCTGTAGTTAAATCGTATAATAAAAAATGATAGGTCAGATAAAATGGATTAAAAGAATATCTTTAGAATCTTAAAGATTCAATTCAGGCTTGTTGGTCTAAGATGAATAAATGATTGTATTTTTAAATAGAGTCCACACCATGTTCAGCTCTTTCACTTACACGCTGCATGACCTTGGACAAGTTACTTTACCTTTCAGAAGCTTGACTTCCTTATCTGCAAAATGGAAATAACGCTGGCATGCAACTTTTTCTATGAATTACTGGAGATGAGTATTCAAAGCATCTAGGAGCTTGGTACCTAAGAGGAACTAAGTCAGCGAGGGCTATTAGTATTAATTTTATATTCACTCATTGACTAATTAAAGCTTGTGAATAAGTGAATGAATTTCATATGGGTTATGTCTCCAAGGCATTCGCATGTTATGGATTTTACTTTTAATTGTGAAATGAAAATCTTTGTGTCAGGTATCGGCAAGCAGATAGCATAGGCCATTCGAAATTCATTCCACAAGGTCATAGTGTCCATTCAGTTTATAAGGAAGAAATTGTGAAGCAATTGAGAAATTCTCTGTGATATAGAAAAAATGTAATATTGCTCAACAATTGGCTCACTGACAATGCTTCAAATCACTGAAAATTTTCAGTCAACTATGGACCACAAATACTAGGTAGATCATCTAACCTGCTAGGCTTGAATGTGAATGAGTTACAAAAGTTCACCTGTTTTCAAAATATGGAGGTCTTTATTCTACTGGAAATATTCAGAAGAATACATCAGAAGGCAATATGATGTGACAGAAAAAGCAATTAACTTGTGGCAAGAGAAGTGGATCTTCATTCTAGTTCTAACACTTACAACACTAGTGTGACATTAAGCAGCACGTTTAACTTCTACAGGCTTCAAGATCTCGTCTAAAAATGAGAAGGATGACTTAGGATTCCTTTCAAGTGTAAACTAAAAATAAAATCCTAAGCCCCTCTACTGACTCAATGGATCCCCGCTTGGCCAAGGGGACCCCAGAAAAACCTTAAAACTGAGTTTCTGGCCATGATGGAATCAATGTACATCTTCCATGTACTGATGTATTTCTTTGCCTGTAGCTCCTGCGTCTCCGAAATGTGTAAAACCAAACTGTAATCTGACCACCTCCGGACTACTTACTCAAGGATTCTTGGGTTTGTGTTTTCTCTGGGCCACGGTCACTCACACTGACTCAGAACAAACCTTTTTAAGTTATTTTAGAGTTTGGTTTTTCTATTAACAAAAGCTCTGGGATTCTATGTGTAAGGTACATCCAGGGAGAGGATACGGGAAAGGGAGTTCCAGTTTGGCCCTTGCAATCACAGGGTACTGTTAATGGCAACCCTGGCCCAGAAGCTAAACTGGACATAATTCTTCATGTCCAGTATAGGAGATAGAACACCTAGCCTCCAACACCCTCTGAAAGGTTTGAATGAAGCTTTCATTCCTGGTCTCCCCAGACTCCTGGGTAGAGTCTCTGTTCTGTATCCTACACCCCAGGCCCAGCAGGACCTCTCTGCCCTCTACAGCCCCATGATGCTCATGCTGAACCTTCTGGACAAGTCACCAAGAACCTGCTGTATTTCTATCCCTTTGTAGCCGTACAGCTCAGCCCCAGCTGCATATTAAAACTACCTAAGGAGCTTTTAAAAAAAAAATACTGCCTGCAAGCCCAGCCCAGACCAGTTTAATCAGACTCCCTGTGAGGTGGGATTTAGGCCTCGGGATTTTGTAAAAGGTCCCCGGGATTTTGTAAAAGGTCCCCCAAACGACTCCAGTGTACAGCTAGAGTTGAGAAAAGTCCACACCAGAGGAGCAAGAACACCATATACCGCATGGGTTAGTGAAGCACAGAAAAGAGACCACCCTAGAAGGGAAAAGAAGGAATCCCTGCAGCTAGAAGAAGTGCTAGAATTTTGCTTTTCTAACCGGAGTGTCGAAGGATTTGTATGTGCATTTATGAGTACACCAAAAAGATTAAATTAGAGTGGTCTCAACCAACGCCCCCCTCAACAGTAGAGATAATTATACGTAACAGAGAACTAACAAAAAGAAGAAAAAACCCACAAAGATCTTTTTCACTGTATAAAAGAAATACTAATTGCATTCTCTTAAGTCGACCATTCTCTGTTTGGCTAATCACAATGCAGCACAACAATGATGAAGTACGTTATTACCTGTGCTATGTTAACTAGAGTAGGTTTTATTCGATTACAAGATTAAACTGTTCCTGTATGCTTAACCTTCACAGTTTGTTACTCCAGAACAGTGTAATGTTTGAGGGAACATTGCTCCTGGGCACTAGGAAGTGTTAATGTTCAACATTTGCATAAGTGAAGGTACTTTTCTGTATTTGAATAAGATGAGGTAAGCAGGCCCTTCAAAGGAACCAGGAACAAACAGCAGCTACTCCGAGGGCTGGAGGTTCTGGGAAGGGTGCTTCGTCAAGGGTGGTAGGGGTGAGGGTGAGGCACAACAGGCTGAAAAGATTAATGAGACATATCCCTGACATTTAAACATCAAGAGGTGCTTCATGAAGGACTTTTTATAGATGGAAGCAGAGGAGCTTGAAGTGATAACTACTCTTCCTCAGGAGTGGGCAGACAGCACCCTGGCTGAACTGATTGCTTCCATCTTTAGGCCCCAAAGACTTCTGTACACACCTCTATGTTAACACCTGCTCAAATGATGCATTCTTTTGGCAGATTCTATAACATCCTTGAAGCCACGAAGTCCATAATTTGCTTCTCTTTGTTTTCCCACATAGTTCCAACATTAGAACAGAGATCTCAATAAAAACGAAAAAAATGAATGAACCAATGAACGGTTCCCAAATGACTTTTAAGTGATACAGCTCATCCAGGCAATGAGACGATTGTTCATTTGACTCTGTCATTTACCACATTAGTTCTCTCCGCTTGCCTATTACAGTTTCTTCTAGGTTTCTAGTCAGGACAGACGAGAACAAAATCCCATGACATCCCCATTAGAGACCCTATAGGTATCACCGCTTCAAGAACCACACTCTAAATATTGTTGGGGCTGAGAAACTGATATCCCAAAATACGGCGTTTTTACACGCCGAACCTCAAGGTCCCTCTGACCCCCTACCTCTCACTGGCTCTCCCAAAGCACAGGATTCTCTGACATTCCCTTATCTGCCTAAAATCTGGACCTACCAAATTCACTAAGTGAATCCATAACGCAGGAAGGAAGACAACAGATTTGGACAGACTTTTGTCACAAACCGTGTCGGCTCTGTGGGCCCAACAGACTTTGCCCCAGACCACTGTGTGTTTTTCAAGCCCATTGAAGTCTCCCTAGTAATCATTTATTGCCCCTCAACAGAATTCCTCCTTCCCATAACCTGCTTTGCCAGGATTCGAGCCTCTATTCTTCCTGTGACCTCATGACATATACAGCCTTCTGCATCCCACTGGGGGTCTGCCCTTCATTCCAAAGGCTCTCATGTAGACGCATTAAATACATCTGTACGCCTTTCTCCTGTTAATCATGTCAGTGATTTCCAGCAAACCTAAGGGGCCAAGGGCCCTGGCCTCTGTTACATAATTTCATCATCTTGTCAGGCACCTCGCACCACAGGTACTTAAATGTTAGTCTGTCCTTCCTCTTATCTACAAAATGTTATGTTTTGTTTGATGGAGAAACGACATCGAACACTCAGCTGAAATCAAGATACATTGAATCTACCATGTTGCCCCAATTTTCCAACAACAAAACCCTGAAGGAAAATCTATTTATGTGGGAATGACTTATTTTTAGACAACTCAAATTGGTTTCTAGTGCTATTCATTTTTTCTCAAATGCTCATAAACCACCAAGTTAATCACTGATTCTAAAATTTTACCAGGGATAAAAGCCAAGCCTACTGCTCATTGTATATAGAATTTCTCCTTTTGGGAGAAAAACATTACCTGTAATATTAGCCTTCTGGCTAGAAATTACGGTGAATGAAAATTTCAAAATCAGATTTGAAAGTTCTCCGAGCTCCCTGGGATGTAATTTAACAGAACCTGGAGAAGAGAACTAATTTAAAGTAGCAGATACTCATTTACTCTCCCTTTGACTCTCTTACCCACCCTGGGCTTTAATTCCTTCTCGACCATGTTTGTCTTCTCCTTTCCTGTTTGAAGGCCAAATTCTTTACTGAAGAAAATGGAAGTTTTAACAATTCTGTTTTATCGCTGGTAGCAAACGGTACCAGATCATGTTTTCTAGGTGAGGACTATCCCTTCCCTTATGTTTTTCTTATTGTTCAGGGTGCAGCTTAAAAATTTTTTTAATCAATTTTTTTTGGCTATAGCATTTGTCTAGGTCCACGATTTATTGTGAATACTTCAAGTCCTCCTCCCTGCCTCTCTTACTCTTTGATGACTTCATTTTACAATTTGTTTTAAAAGATATGTGATTAAACAAAAATTAGCATCATTCCATCACCAAATCTACCATCTAACTTTTGGCCATGTCCACACTCTGCCTCGCCTCCATTTACAATGCAAGAAGTATCTCTGCTGTCCTTCAAAGTCTCTCTTGGATCGTATTCTCTCTTGACTACTCAAGGACTTTATTCTTATAACTATTCCCTTTCTCTCATAGCAAAAACTCTCCCTCTCTACTTAATCGTGCTAATTAGCATGCAAACGTGTTTTAATACTCCATATTAAAATAAGCTTCCCAAGACATCCCACACCCCCATCCTTCTCCAGCTAGTGTCCCATTTCTTCCCTTCCCGTTCTCTCTGGCCTCTTCAATAGGACTTTTATTCCCATCATTCCACTGAAATGGCTCTTGTCAAGGCTACCACCAATTTACCCTTTGCCAAGCCAATGGTCAGGTCTGTCCTCTTCTTACTCTTACTTTTCAGCGTCATTTGATACGGCTGACGACTTTCTTCTAATGCTTTCTATACTTTGCTTCCCTGAGGCAGCACCTTCGTGTTTCCCTCCAGATCCTTCTCAGCTCTGCCCCTTCTTCCTGACCCAAATGTTGGAGGGCCCATTCCTCAGTCCTTGTCTCTCTTCTCTCCCCTCCCATAGGCAATCTCATTACACGTGTGAGCCACTGCACTGGGCTTATTATGGATAACAGTAATAATATTAACAATAACAGTATCAGTGACAATAGCTAACACTGAGAACTTATTATGTGTCCGATCATGTTTTAAGTGCTTCTGGGGCATTAATTCATTTAATTTTCATATCAATCATATAGCATGAATACTATTACCATGCTCATTTTACAGATGAGAAAAGTGAAACAATTTGTTCAATATTCCACAAGTAATAAATGTTAGAACCATGCATTTCGAAACTAACATGGCCAAAACAAAACCTTGATTCCAATCCCTCACACCAGCTCACCACCAGGCACTCACTCACTTAAAGCAAAAATTGCTCTCCTCCCTGCTCTACATCTACTCCATCAGCAAGTTCTGAACATAGCCTCCATCTGCCCACTCCTGGCACCCAAGGCCCAGCCCTGCCACTTCTCCTCTAGAGGTGACAGAGGGGTAGTCTAACACCTTACCGGTCTTTCTGCTTCTACTCATGCCTGTCTGTATCTCCATTACAGCAAGAGTAAAATTTTTTTCAGTTTTTAAAAAGTTGCTTAAAATCTTCCAATGGCCTCCCACCTCACTTGGAATAAAATTGAAACTCTGTGGCATGGTCTACAGGGCCCCTGCTATGGTTTGAGTGCATCCCCCAGAATTCACGTGTCGGAAATTTGGTGCCTGGTATGGTAGTATTGGGAGGTGGGGCCTTTAAGAAGTTATTAGGTCATTAGGAAGGATTAATGCCGCTCTTTCAAGACTAGGGTTAATTCTGGTGAAAGTGAGTAAGTCTTCCCTCTCATGGGACTGAATTAGTTACCTTGAGAGTGGGTGTTATAAAGAGAGGCCATCCTTCATGTTTCCTCTCTTTCGCGTGCACTCACTTGACCTTTTGCTTTCTACCATGTTAGGAGGCAGTTCAAAAGCCCTCTCAGAAGCTGCTGCCATGCCCTGGGATTTCCCAGCTCCCAGCACTATAAGCCAAATAAGCTTATTTTCTTTATAAATTACCCAGTCTCAGCTATTCTGTTACAGCAAAAGAAAACAGACTTAAGATAGCCCTATATGATCAGGCTCCTAGCCAAATCCTCAGCCTCAGGTATGATCGCTTGCACGACCTCTTGCACACCCTGGTCCCTGTGTACACCAAGCTCGTTCCAACCTCGTGCTTGCTGCAGAGTGCTCCCTTTGCCCACAATGTTACCCCTGAGATTTTTACTTGCCTGATAGCTTCCTGTGATTTAAGCTTCAGCTCAAATTTTACCTGCTCTGATGACCCAATTTAAAGTTTCTCATCCTTCTACCATGTTTTATTTTCTTCCAGCATTCATCGTATCTGAAACTGCCATGTTTATTTGTTTATTTATTGTCTTTCTTTGCTCTACCATAAAATGTGAGTTTCACAAGAACGGGGACCATGTCTGTTGAGTTTACTGCTGTATACTTAGTGACTGGAATAGTGCCTGGCGCTCACTATTTGTTAAAAGGTGAATTCAAACTCAAATAGCCTTTTCTTATGTACTCCCCGACTAGTGATCTACCATACAGAAAGTTCGTGATTACACATTAAATTTTTAGTTGTTTCATGTATATAGCTATAGATATTTGGTCATCCCTCAGTATCCTCTGGGGATTGGTTCCAAGACCCCTGTAGGTACCAAAATTTGCCAGTGCTCAAGCCCCTTGTATAAAATAGCGCAGTATTTGTATCATATAATTTCTGTAAATCCTCCTGTATACGTTAAATCATCTCTAGATTACTTACAATACCTAAGACAATGTGAAATACCATGTGATTATATTATACTGTATTGTTTTTTATTTGTTATTTTATTGTTCTATTATTTTTAATTTTTTTCCAAATATTTTTTTTCTTTTTTTTTTTTTGAGACAGGGTCTCGCTCTGTCACTCAGAGTAGAGTGAAGTGGTCCAATCATAGCTCACTGCAGCCTTGAACTCCTGGGCTCAAGCGATCCTCCCACCTCAGCCTCCCAAGTAACTGGCACTACAGGTACACACCACTGTACCTGGTTAATTTTTTTTCTATTTTTTTATAGAGATGAGGCCTTGCTATGTTCAGGCTGGTCTTCAACTTCTGGCTTCAAGTGATCCTACCACTTCAGCCTCCCAAAGTGCTAGGATTATAGATGTGAACCACCATACCCAGACTTTTTTCAAATATTTTCCATCCATGGTTGGTTGAATCTGCATATGCAGAATCCGCAGGTACACAGGGTCAACTTTGTATCTATATGCATCTGTCCATGTAGAAACTTTTAGAGAACAGGAAGGATGTTTTTATTTATTCTGTATCCCAAGAGTTCTGGGAACATATACCATGCTTAATATAAGTTTGACTTGTTCTGTCACAGCTAAGACACCGGTAGGCCAGAGTAATGCTACCAAATTCATGTTGTACATGCAGTTTTTCTCTCAGCCTTTTACAAGCATGAGACACAGAAGACTATTAAATTTAACCTTAAAGGAAGTATGATTACAGTTTTGTTGTTAAAAAAAAATCTAGAACACACTAAAAACAACCAACTGTTAGAACTAAAAAACTGCACAGATCTTTACCTTTGTAAAAATACATTGAGGTGTAAGTGTTTTTTCAGTATAACCACATGCCTATGGGAATGGTCGATGTTAACATTCTGAGTATCAAAATAACAATTTGGAGCAAAATCATTAAATGTCATAAATTCTTGAGTATCTTGAAATTGAAAGTTACATAGAACCTCTGGTTAGTACTGATAAATAGAAAATATCATCTTATTAAATGTAAAAAATGAGGCTAAGAGGTAAAGATTCCTGCCCTCAGCCAATATAAGCAGTAGAGTAGGAACACCCAAAAAGACACACTATAATTTCTTATCTTAAATCCAAATCTCCCACTCCATTCTCTACAAATTATTGTGCAACACTGAGAGGAAAGGCTATAGAATCTTCCATAAGCGAAACTTATAAAGCAATAAAATCTACCCCAATTCTAGGCTAAATGTATGTTAACATCAACATGCTCATTCAGGGAGTTTTTCACACAAGACGAGAGCAGACAGGTTTGGATGCCTTGTGGAGCTCCCCAGCCCCCGGTTTTACCTCAGTAAGAACTACAGAGCGGCTGTCAGCATTATTCAAGTCACACAGTGAGCCTCTCTCGGTGTCGGTAAACAGGAAGTGCCATAAATTACATGTCTACCCCGATGATGGTTGTAGTTACAGAAATACGTATATGTGTGCCACTCTTCAATCACCCAGCTTTTCCCCTGACTTTGTGTGATATCTGAAGCAAGCCATTTTTTTCCTTATCCTTCTAAATATGCAGAATCAAACGCGATATCAAAAAGGGCTGAATTAGTGATAATGTAATTAAATATTTAATTAATACAAATTATAATAAATTCAAGGCTTAAGGAGTATGAATACATAAATACAGAGTCAACTGTGATCATGCGTATATGTGTAAGATTGACAGGTCAAGGTGACACAATGACAGAAGAACAAAGGTGCTAATGACAAAGGTCCCCTGGAAGCGCCCCGTGCCACAGGGCAGCCATGGGAGGGTCACAGCAGCTGGAAACTCCCCACAAAAGGAAAGGGGGGTCCTTGTCAGTGTCCTTCCCCGTCCCTATGGCTCTGAGGCTTATCAACTGCAGAATCTGTCAGCTCACAATAGTTTGAGGCGGAAGAAATACAGGAAGATGCATGGCTTCATGTTCTTTTCCCATTATTATTAATCTTCACTTCTATTCACTGAAAAGAAGAAGTGTAAAAATGACATATGTCTTCTGGGTTTATTGTTATTTCTCCGAAAAAGAAAGGCATCTTGAGAAGGACTGTGAAAACCATAATGCCCCTTCCACATGTTTTCTGATGTGTTTCATCTTTAATCTTATATTCAAGGCATATGTGCCTTACTTTGCAATGCTTGTAAAGTGAAGATTCCAGGCTTTCTGCTCAGTACATAGTTCATGTAGAGAAGACGGTTTCATTAAGAATAATTAAGGGGGAAAGAACATACTGAAATGTTCAAGGTTAACCTAGAATACAATTTTTAAGCAGGGAACAGTGTTCAAATAGGATCTCTCTCTTTAGGGTTTTAAAAATCCAGTGGTCAAGTCTCTTCTGTGGGTGGGGAATGGGAAAAGAAAAGCAAAAGGCGAAGAAAAGGCAAAGAGAAGTAACCTGTGTTGAAAGGAGACATGTCAGACCCAGTCTCACATTTTAAGCCACCTTTTCAAGGTCACACAGAGCTGGCTGAGTGTTGGAGCTAGAATTCTAGTTTAAACAAAACCCACCTGACTCCAAAACCCAGTGATCTCTGGGGACAGAGAAGGAAGGACATTTTCAACCACATCAACGACACTGACATGGAAACATTCGTAGAACAGATCTAGCTTGAAGAATGCTGCTACTGTCTTACAGCTTATGGCAATTTAGTACATAAAAAAAATGCTTTCAGATATTCTGTATCCTCAATATAAGCTTGGGCAGCAGAAAAACTGTTGAAGTAGAGAAATGATGCAAGGTGCAGACTGTAGCTAACAGCCTTGCGGAGCGAAGACGGTAAGCAGATAACTCCGATTCTTCCAGCAGGGGTATGGGAGTGATGGGCCAGCGTGTGAGTTCAGAGGGGAAGAAATAAAAAGAAAGCACTAATCAAAAACATCGCCTCTTTCTACCGGTAAGACAATATTTTCAAATATAAACACTACTAGGAAATAAACTTTTTGGTCATTCAGCCCTCAATTGCATGAACAGATTCCTTTCCTTTGAAAACTATAAAGGAAGTGTGAAAGTTCCTTCTTTCAGTCTTACAAGTGTATTTATTGAACACCTACTACAAAATACCAGGTACAGTTCTAGGTACTGGGGAGCTTCATTTTAGTGGAGAAAGAGACAATAAACAGGTTAAATAAAATGAAATAAATCAGTAAATATATTTAGCATGTGGTGGTTCATTCTATGGAGAAAAATAAAACTGAAAGACAACAGGCATTCGGCCTAAGGCCTTACTGAGAAAATGACATAGCAGGGAAGGCCTGCAGGAGATAAGGAAAAAGCCATGAAGATATCTGGAGGGAAAAAGCTTCCAACAGAGCGAACGGCAAGTTCAAAGGTCCTGAGGCGAGAGTATATGCCTTGTGTGTTCCAGAACAGCAAAGACTGTGGTGGGATGAATAAAACAAGGAAGAGAGTAGTTACAAAGAAAGTCCAAGAGGTAATGGGGTACCAAGAGGTAACGGGGCACCTGACAGTGTGGGGTCTTGTAGGCGACTGTAGGGAGTGTGACTGGTGATTTGGGTGGCATGGGAAATCACTGTAGGAGAGGACAGGTATGTTGACATGATCTTACGTTTTAAAAGCATCGGTTTTGTTGCTAGGTTAAGAAAAGACTGCGGGGGGGGGGGGGGCGGTGTGGAAGCTTATTACTTATTCCTAGGCTATTGCAATGTCTATGCGGGAGATAAGAGGGCACATGATTAGGGGTGGGGTCTGTTTAGAAAAGATCAGGCTCTGAAAAATTCTGAAGGTGGACCTTACAGGGCTTACTGACAAACCAGACGAGGGTGTGACAGAAAGGCGGCCTGAGCAAAACAACAGAGTTGCTATTTATCAAACACTGAAGACTGCAGGAGGAGGGCACTTCAGAGGCCAGCTTAGGAGTGTGGCTTTGTTTACGTCAAGTTGCAGATGCCTATTAGACATTCAAGTAAAAGTGTCAAGTAGGCAGCTGAATTTACGAGTCTGGAGTTCAAGGGAGAAGTCCGGGCTGGATATAGATTGGGAGAGTTGAGCACAGAAATGGTTTAACGCCTTTGAGACTGATTGAGAGCACCAGGTCTGAGCACGAGTATGTACCGAGAAGAAAAGAAGGTCACAGACAAAGCGCAGGGCACTTTAATTTGAGAGGTCAGGGAGAGGAGGAACTGGCAAAACACACTGAGCAGGAGCAGTCGGGGGGCAGAAGGAAAACCAGGGGAGAGGGCTGTCCTGGAAGTCGAGTAAATGATGTTTTTCAAGGCGCAGGGTGTGATCAGCTGAATCCAACACTGCTGACAAGCGAAACAAGACAGAGACTAAGAACTGGATTCAGCGCTGTGGCAATAACTGGTGACCATGACAAAGGCAGTCTGCGGTGTAATATGAGACGACTGTTGGGAATAGGTTTCAGAGAGCATAGGACAGTTTCTGGACAACTTTCACAATTATTTCTGGAACGTGTCAAGCATTCTTGAACAAGCTTTCTAAATTCTTCCATCAAGTCCCTTCCAAACTGTAAAACGGCAGGCAACATTAGTGTTAATTAAATGTTTAGTTTATATAACAGCTAGCATATTACTTTTAGGTGTGTCAAATCAACGGCACAATAGATATATTTTAATGTGTTGGGTATCTACTTTATAGTGCTGTAGGGTCTTCTCTACTACATATACTAATTAAGCATCTATGTATATTTTATAAAACTTCTGAAGGAGAGACAATGAGCTGGAGTAGATACAACTTTGGTCAGGGAGTCGGGAGATCTGGGTTTTCCAATTTGGCATTGGCCAAATCTAGAACTGTTCTGATACTAACTTCTAAGTTAGCAAAGTAATTTACCCTTTGTTTTTCCTATAGGAAAATATAATCCATTTTATCACGTGCTGCCCAGAAACACCCTGAAGAGAAGCAGAGAAGCTGGGTGGCTGTTTATGAAGGCAATAAAAAGAATCATAACCCTGAGGGTAAATACCACTATTTTACAGAACTCAGAGGCAACACTAAGGTAAAAGAGAAACCTCCTGAGGGGCAGAGAGACACTGGATGACCCACCCCAGGCCTGGAGTGCTGTGCGGCGGCCAGCTGAGGTGGCCTACGGCCCAGAAGGGGCCAGCGTAGGGGCTGGTTTTCATTTCTCGTGGGTGGTTCCTTTGGATGGACATAGTCCCTCACCAATTCCTGCAATTTGGGGGACTGGGTGGGTGCTTGCGGGAGGTTTCTGACTACAGAACCCGTATCAGATGCTGTAGAGAGTTACAGAGAGGAAAACATCCCACCTCATCCTGAGTGACACTGAAGAGGCAGCACAGCGAACATTTATTGAGCTCTTGATGTGTGCCAGAGCCTATTCCAAGTCCTTTACATGTATCACCTTAGTATTCCTGACAACTACCTACAAAGATGTCATCAACAGTCCAATTTTACATATGATACAAACAAAGTCAAAGTCATGCATTATACACCTTAAAGTTACACAGCTGGAAAGTACAGAGCTGGAAGATAACCCAGTCTGATTTCAGAGCCACTCTCTTCTGCATGAAGCCTTCCTCCCCAAAATTCCTCAGAGAAGGCAAAAGTTTCTGTTTTAGGGAACCAGGAAAAATCACGACGAGAGAATAGCTTCCCGGTACTAGAATGCACATAAACAAGCATAAGGTAGCCACAGCACCTCCATGATGCTGGTGCTGGTAAGAAGGCAAATGTTAGACTCCACTGTTACTTTGTGGGGGCAACATTTATTCCGTAAAAGACCTGAATTCATATAATAACAGAGTCTTGCTGTATCTACATTGAAAACAAACACAAAAGTACTAAGTACCTAGAAAGGAAGAACATACCCAAAGACGTTAATATGACACCAGCAGGAGCTTCGCCCTACCCACTCTGCTCAACAGACATCCCTTGAGGCTGTGAGGGGGAAGGTAGGAGGAAGTCACATAGAACACTTCCTGTATTTGATTTGATATTAAATACATGAGTATCAAGGCTTTTTAAAAAAGCATTGCAAAAAACTCAAGTTGGACAGAATCATCTTGATTTCTGCTTTGTTTGTAAATCGAATGTTTACTTGCAGGCAGATGGACTGTGGTGGGATAATGGCCCACATAAATAACGTCCCCAACAACACTGAACTTGTACGCCAACTTCGTCAGAGAAGAAAAGATGCAGACTGCTACGAGGCGTACCAACAGAGACTGAGCCCTGCCACTGCAGACGGATGTCCTCTATGAGCAGAAAAGCAAACGCACAACACGCTTTAAGATTAGTGTAGGCTGGCCCTGTTTCCAGATGAAGGGGTGAGAATGTGTTTTTCCCTAGCTCAACTTCCCACATCTTGAATCCTGGAGCCGTGTCACTGTCTAGCTGTTCACTCTGTTCCTGTCATGTGTTTTCATGTTCATTTCACAATGCACGCCCTATTCCCGTCTTACTCACTCCTTATCTTGGCATTTCCACTCCTGTTTCCTACTATAGAGGGTACAGAGTGCTTCCTTCTCCTCCTCCTCCAAAACGGCGTCTCCACCATTCTCTCTTTCCAGGGATTAGCCAGCACTCCGCTGCTCAGGCCAGAGATCAGGACTGGGCCCTGGTATCTCCCGTACTCCCTCCCATTTCCAACACCACCTCCTACTCCCAAGCACATTTCCAATTAATCACCAAGTCCTAAACCAGCTTCCTTCTAAATCTCTCAAATCTATTTACATCTCTGGGCCCTGTGGCCACCACCCTAGCTCCCTAACTAGCATATCTTACCAAAATTACTATAATAGTCTCCTTATTGGTCTCCCCAGTCCTCTCCTTGTTCCCTCCAATCCACTCCAACCTCTGCCTAGAGTGGTTTTTAAACACACAAATCTGCTCGTGTAATCACCCTGCGTAATGGTTTCCTGTCCTTACTGGCCTGCATCCATGGGACCTAACTGCTCCTGCCTTTGGTATCTGTGCTCTGTTCGTAACAGGCTTCTCCCAGTTCTTCACGTGGCTACCCACTCACTATGTTACAGCGGAGATGACTGGGAATAGACCGACACGCACACAGAAATATTGGTAAAAACAGGTTTATACGCCAGTGGGCTCAGAGGGGGATTTTCCCGTCCAAATTCTGAGCACCAGACAAAGAGCACTGCAGACCTTTATACACTCTGCTTAAGGCGGAGTGGCACGGTTACAACAGGGTTAACTTTAGTGAGGCAGGGTCCTAAGCTACTTTACAGCCTGGTACACCAATTGCTACAGGTGATTTATGAGGGGAAAGGTCGCAGGGGAGGAGGGGCCCCAGGTAAGGAATGCAAAGGACAAAGCCCGGTGGTGGAATTTTCCAATTTTCCACTTCAACTAAGCTCACCAGGCTCTGGACCTTCTCCACACATACCTGTCTCCCTTCTTCGTCTGCCTCGGCTCCAACGACAAGGAGCCTCCTTCACCCTTTAAAAACGCTAAACCCCTGGCCATATGCCTCCTTTGGCCTTTCCGTGTTTTCCTTCAATGACTACCTGCTCCATGGGAGTAGACAGTAGGGATCATGTGTATCTTATTCGCTACAGTAAATGCACAGAGCCAGCACAGCGCCTGGCACACTTAGCAAATATTTTTGAACTCACCCCAAAATCATAATAGAATCACATGGCTCGAAGGCAATTTCTTGGTCATCTAGTCCAGCCCCTGCCAATACCCCAATTCTCCCTCTCTAGAGAACTGGAGTCTCTATTATAGCATACAGAATAATTATTTAAGAAATAATAATCAGGAAAATGGTCTGCTGAAAAATTTAAATTACCATATAGGCTGGTGATTAAGAGCTTAGACTCTGGAGCCAGACTACCGGAGTTAAAATTCTGGCTTTGTTACTTAGTGGCCATGTGACTTTGGGCTTTTTTCCTTAACGTCTCTGTGCTTCAGATTCCACATCTACAAAATGGGAATAAATAGGGCACCTTTTTCACAGGATTGTTGTGAGGATTACATAGAGTGTTACATTGGTGTTGGCTGCTATTATTACTACTAGATTTTATATTACATGTATGTCACAATTTAAATGGTAAAATAGCTTTATGGAAACAGTCTGGCTGGCTTGTCAAAGTGCTAAAAAGCTACCACCCACCCCCACTCCCATGGTAACTTTTCACTAACCAAAAGAAGATTTGTTCATGTATTCGTAAGTGCAGTCATTATTTCTACTCACCGATATGTAGATCCAGTTCTCTTCCCCTTCCAGGCACATGGAAGACTGAATTTCCTATTCTTCTGTAGCTGGATGGGGCCATGTGAGTTGTGAGTAGAAGTAACATGAGTCATGTCTGAGCTGGAGTATTTAATTGCCAGAGAGAGACCCTCCAGAACACTCTTTCCCCTGACTCTGTGATATGGAAGCATGTACTGAGATGGAGTCTCTCTCGGCCTAGGTCCCTGAGTGACTACCATGAGCAAAGCCCCTCACCAGTTCTTAGTGAATTTGTTGTATGAGTAAGAAACATGACACTAAGATTTTAGAGATGTTTGTTACCACGGTATAACCCAGCCTATTCTGACTGATGCAATACTATCTGTAGGCTATTACTTTCCTAAATAATCCATATGCGAAGAAACCTAGATAGAACTCTTTGGTTCTAACTCCTTTTCTGTTCATTTCCCCCATATTTGACCAAAGTTAAGCTGAAGAGTCTAATAAAAGGCTGGAGGAAGCAAAAGTCTACCGAGAAGGGTACTGACCAACCAGTATAAACTTAATGTAAGATGTGTCGACCTGATAGAGAGTTAGTGCGATCCAGCAAGGTGTCTTCCAAGTCATTCCTTCTGGTATTATCATTTTATTACTCTGAAGTATTAAATATCATACATTCGAAGAAGATTAGAGATTGTATCTGTTTGTGAAAAACATTCCTAAGATAGACATTTTTCTAAACCTTCTTCTTGGGTTAGCCATATCATCACATTTTTTTCGTTACTTGCAGACTTTTGAATAGAAAAAGGAAAATGTCCAAATCACTACCTAACGAAATAAAAAATATCAGCAGATCTTGAAATGAATGCCTGGTACTTACAATTACAGAACACATTTATATCGATACTGTTACCATATAATCATCTGGCAAGATGGGTATGGTAGGGAGGACAAAAGACCACATACTTCCCTCTTGGTTAAGGTAAGTTATTGAGAACCTAAATATGGAACATTATGCCAAGTACTGCTTAAGAAGAAAAAGAAGAGAAAAACCAGAAAACTTGGTTTCAGAAGCGCAGGTGGTAGTTGAAATAGCATATCAAATGTCTGCAATGCAATTCCTGTCCCCTCAGACAAAGGCCTTGCAGGTCCTCTAAGGGCAGTTCTCACTGAACCCAACGGTAAAACATCAGACCAAAACAAAAAGTGAGACATCAGAGTGGTGAGGCCTCCGCTCACATAGCTCAGATAACTGGGGACTCACGCCCATCCAGCAGAAAAGTATTTGCCTAGCTGAAGACACAGCACATTCACTTAGTAGAAACCCTTACAAGGGACTCGCCATAGAAAGGCAGCCTCATTAAATGTGTCCTGTACTTCTGCCATGTAGCATAGGTAATCATAATTAACCAACTATTTTTACAAGGATTCGTTTAGTGTCCGTCTCTACCAGTAAACTGTGTATTAGACTCTGTGTTCACAGTCTTGTTCACCACCACTCCCTCGACTTACTGAGTGCTAACTCTACACCAGGCACTGATACAGGTCTTTACAGTAATGATTTCATTTAATCCTGGCAATAACTATGAGGTAGGGTCTAGCATTAGTCATACTTCATAGAAAAGGAAATTGAGGCTTAAACAACTGGCTTACCCAAAGTGGTCCACTTGAACTTGAACCTAGGTCTGTTGGACACCAAACCAAATGCTCACCACACTACACTAGATAGCTAGGCAGAATGGGATCGATGTGTCCAGTACGTACTGCAAAGTCCTAACGGCAAACCCTGCATACAAATCTGGAAAAATTAAACCATGACAGGCAAAATTCCTGTGTACCTGGCTGATTAGAAAGTCTAAACAATCCTCAAAACTCCTTGGTTTAAAAAATAAAAATCAATAATAATTATTCATCCCTATGTCATTCATATTTTTATTCTTTATTAATGGCAATTTTACAAAACATCAAAAGAACTGTCACTGCTTGGATTTTTGCCAAGACTACTTGACCGTAGGTTTTTTTTTTTTTTTTTGAGACAGAGTCTTGCTCTTTTGCCCAGGCTAGAGTGCCGTGGCTTCAGCCTAGCTCACAGCAACCTCAAACTCCTGGGCTCAAGCGATCCTTCTGCCTCAGCCTCCCGAGTAGCTGGGACTACAGGCATGCGCCACCATGCCCGGCTAATTTTTTCTATATATTTTTAGTTGTCCATCTAATTTCTTTCTATTTTTAGTAGAGACAGGGTCTCGCTCTTGCTCAGGCTGGTTTCGAACTCCTGACCTTGAGCGATCCACCCGCCTCGGCCTCCCAGAGTGCTAGGATTACAGGCATGAGCCACTGCGCCCAGCTTGTAGTTATTTTTTTAAAAAACAAGTGAAAATATATCAAGATCTGTAAAAGCTGACCAGTACTGAAACAAAATGCTGTAGTAGAGTGAAGACTCAGAAAAATCCTGCCACTCTATCAACAATCATGGCAGTTTGTATGACCCATCAATTAGAAACACAGAATTTGGGTCAGTGTATAATTCAGCTGTCAATTTTGGGATCAAAACGATAAGAAGAGGTTCAAGTGACTTTTCAATCATTCAGCATAATAAGCAACAAACAAAAGATGTTGCAAATAATTCAGCAAAGTTAAAAAGAACTTTAAATGTTAGTAATATCTGGAAACTGTGATTAAGTTCATGTAAAGTACACTAACATCCTTATTCTAGAAGAAAAACACCAGCAGCAAAAGAAACAAGAGCTCTAACAGTCACCAACAAATTTAGCATGTTGCTAAAAGGTGAGAAATTGCAAAAACTAAAAATGGAACTATCATATGATCTAGCAATTCCATTGCTGGGTATATAAATAAGGATGGGAATTCAGTATATTGAAAAGATACCTGCACTCCCATGTTTACTGCAGCACTATGCAAAATAGCCGAGATAAGGAATCAACCTAAGTGTCCATCAACACATGAATGGATAAAGAAACTGTGGTACACATACACAAAGGAGTATTACATAGCCACAAAAAGAATGAAATCCTGCCATTTGCAACAACATGGGTAGAACTGGAGAATATTAAGTGAAATAAGCCAAGCACAGAAAGACAAATCTCGCAAGTCATCTCACTCATATGTGGAAGCTAAATGTTGACAACAACTTATCTCTTGGAAACAGAGAGTAGAATGACAGTTACTAGAAGCTGGGAAGGATAGCAGGACAGAGGGTGGATAAAATGGGATGGTTAATGGATGCAAAAATATAGATAATTAGATAGAATGAACAATATTTGATAGCACAACAAAGTCACTATAATCAACAATGAGTTAGGGTACACTTTAAAATAACTAAAAGAGTGGAACTGGAGTGCTCCTAACACAAAGAAATGTTACATGCCCGAGGCGATGGATACTCCAATTACCCTGATTGGATTAATTCCCATTGTGTGCCGGTATCGAAACATCACATATACCCTACAAAGATATACAACTATTTTGTACCCATAATAATTAAAAATAAAACATTAAAAAGTAAATTTTTAAAAAGTGAGAAACTGGAAAAATTCAAGGATGTTACAGTACAGACTTTGTCCATTCATACTGAACTTTGACACAAAAGAGCTAATTACTAGACATCTTTTCTCAATAATTAAGATTATAAAGCTAGAAAAATTATTATAGAGCTGCCTTAGGAAAAGGAAAAAAATCTGTGTCTCTCCTCTCCCTTTCCCTACTCACCAAGCCTCTTTATTGGAAGAAGGCTGTACAATACAGTTTATCATGCTGGAAACACACCCCATCTTGACACAAATGATATTTAAGCTTTTTGAGGGTAAAGTCAAAGAAGCTGGTGAGATGCAAAAACTGAATTAAAATTGTAGCCACAGGATGAATGAAGCCTGCAGGAAGATACGTGAACATTCTTTGGTCCTGGTTCAATAGCTATAAAACAGACCTATAGATCTACATTTACATAACCCTCCCAAAGGCAATTTAGATTTAAATTCAGCTTGTTCAGCTGCCGCTCTGGTTAACTTAACTCCAGAGCCCAAGCTTGCTACAGTAATCGGAGTGTGTCAAGGGCCACACAGGAGGAAGTGAAGGAATAGAAATGGCAAATTTTGCTCCATCCCAGCCAAAGTCTCTCCTCTGTGACCAAAATTCTCCAGAATCATATTACTTTTCCTCTTACCTGTAAGTACGTGAAATGAGGGGAAAGCGCAGGTAATCTCTCTAACCTGACACAAGCAAAACCTTTAACACATAGAGAAGGGAAAGAAAAAAGAAAGAGAAGAAGAGGGGAGAAAAAAACCCGTAAGAGGGAAGATGGAGGTGAGTATTTTTATAAGCCAAGATGTAGAGTAAAATTAAACGTGGGGGGGAAGACAAGGATGGTATCCTATCTCATTATATTCCATTCCAAAATTTAATAGCTGACAGCTACCAAACACTACAGACCAGTTCCCAGTTCCCGTTCCTTTCTTTTTCTGCGGGCTTATAATTTCTTAATAAAGTTTATTTCATTCAGCTCTTTGTCTCCAAATTTCCATTACAATTAATATTTATGAGGACCATATGAGGAAATAATCGATATAACCACATGGCCCATCTGGGTTCTATTCACTCACAGCTCGGAGACCATGAGGAATAGTGTTTAGTTCTGAGTGCTACACTTTATAAAGGTTATGCAAAAACTAGAATGAAGAGGCAAGCATCTAGGATAGGGAAGGGACTCAAAACAAAAACGAGAGAGCACCTGGATGTGTTCAGCTTACAGAAGAGAGGCCTTCTAATACTTGAAGGGCTTTCACATAAGAAAAGGCCTATTATTGTTTTCTGTGGCCTTGAGGGGAAGAGCTAAAATTATGGGTAGAATAGACAGAGAAATTTCAACTCAATAAAGGGAAAAAGCTTTCTAAGCAGCGGGTCTACTCAAAGAAAGAATAGGCTGCCTCAGAAGACAGCTCCCCAATAGCCAAAGCAACATTGAGCAAAAAGAACAAAGCTTGAGGCATAACACTACCTGATTTCAAAATATACTACTAAGCTACAGTAACCAAAACAGCATGGTACTGGCATAAAAATAGACACACAGACCAGTGAAACAAAATAGAGACCCCAGAAATAAATCTACACATTTACAGCCAACTGATTTTTGACAAAAGTGCCAAGAATATACATCGGGGAAAAGACAGTCTCTTTAATAAATGGTGCTGGGAGAACTGGATAGCCACCTGAAGAAGAATGAAATTAGACCCTTCTCTCTCACCATTGTACAAAAATCAACTCAAAATAGATTAAAGACTTAAATGTAAGACCTAAAACTATGAAACTACTAGAAGAAAACATAGAGAAAAAGCTCCATGACATTGGTCTGGGCAATGATTTTCTAGATATGACTTCAAAAATGGGCAAAGGATCTGAATAGATATTTCTCAAAAGAAGACATATGAATGGCCAACAGGTATATTAAAAAATGCCCAACATCACTAATCATCAGGGAAATGCAAATCAAAATGAGATATCACCTCACTCCTGTTAAAATGACTATTATCAAAAAGATGGAAGATAATAAGTGTTGGTGAGGATGTGGAGAAAAGGGAACACCGGCACACTGTTGGTGAGAATGTACATTAGTAAATTAATACAGCCACTATGGAAAACAGTATGAAGTTTCCTCAAAAAATTAAAAATAGAACTAGCATATGATCCAGCAATCCTACTACTGGGTGTATATATCCAAAGGAAATGAAATCAGTATGTTGAAAAGATATTTTCACTTCCACGTTCATTGTAGCACTATCCACAATAGCTAATTTAAGTGTCCATCAATGGATGAATGGATAAAGAAAATGAAATACTATTCAATGAAATACTATTCAACCATAAAACAAAAATCCTGTCATTTGTGACAACATGGATGAACCTGGAGGACATTCTGTTAAGTGAAATAAGCCAGGCACTGAAAGACAAAGTGCAGAATCTCACTCATGTGGAATCTTTAAAAAGTTTACTTCACAGTAAAAACATCTGCACCCGAATGTTTATAGCAGCACAATTCACTATTGCAAGGATGTGGAAACAACCCAAGTGCCCGTCAATCCATGAGTGGATTATTAAAATGTGGTATATGTATACAATGGAATATTACTCAATCATAAGAAATGACAGTGATCTAGCACCTCTTATACTTTCCTGGTTTAAACTTAAGCCCATTATCCAAAGTGAGGCACCACAAGAGCAGAAGAATGGGCTCCACTTGTACTCGCCATCAAATTGGTATTAACTGATGAACACTAGAGTGCTCACATGGCAGTAATACTCTCCAGGGATTAGGGGAGTGGGGGGGTAAACCCGCAACTAAAGGGCACGGGGAGCATTGTAGGGGGGAAGGGCATGCCTCACACCCTCACTTGGGTGAGGCAAAGACATAAAGTGTAACCATAATGTTTGTATCCTCACAATACCCTGGAATAAAAAAATAAATAAAATAAATAAATAAACATTTTTTTAAAAAACAAACAAACAAAAAAGTTTACTTCATAGAAGTCAAGAATACAGGGTGGTTACCAGAGGCTGGGGAGATTATGGCAACAGGGGAGATATCAGTCAAAGGATACATACATATAGTTAAATAAAAGGAGTAAGGTCAAGAGATCTATAGTACAGCATAGTGACTACAGCTGATAATAAATTGTGTTTTCATCGCAAAAATGATCACTATGTGAGGTAATACATTAGTTAGCTACATTTAGCCATTGCACAATGTATATATACTTCAAAAAATCATGTTGTACATGATAAATACATATAATTTTACAGGTCAATTAAAATAAATAAAGGAAAAAAAAGAAGAAGAAGAAGAAGAAGACAGAGTCCCAGTTCATGAAAAGGGAAGACAACCACTTAGCAGACAGCAGAGATGCCTGGAAAGAGGTTTAAGTACTAATTGAATGTTTGGGACCAGGTCAGTGTTTCTCTAAGTGTAGTTCAAGGACAAATTGAATTAGAACTACCCGAGGTGCTTATGAAAAATGTAAGTTCAGAAAATGATAGAAGTTCAGAAAATAATGCAATTTCCTGGACCACTCTCTTAGGTTCCATGACTCAGAAGGGGGAATGGAATCTGCACTTTAACAAACTCTCCAGGTGATTCTAATGTACACTCAAGATTGAGAATGACACTAGGCAACCTCTGAAGCTTCATCTATCACTTATCCTCCAATATCTCTTCACTGTCCAAATAGTTACCCTGCTTTGATCATTTTGTTGTTGTTGTTGCCTCTGTCAGAAAATTACCTTCACTCAAGTTTCACTAACCTCTTCTCTGTCTATTGAAATTCTATCCACTCCTTCAAGACCAGCTTAAATGAATGGCAAATGGTTTCTGATTTTTCAGTTACACGTGAGCCCTGATTACTATAAACCCCTGTATTGTTACTTTGTACCATACCAATGGGACTTACTACTGTACAGTGGAATTAAAAATACACATCTGTATATTATAAATACTTTGAGGGAAGGTCTCTGTCTCATTACCCCATTGTATCCTCATTGCCTACCACAGAAGTTGGCACACATTGTGTTAAAAACATAAAAAATATTTGTTTAATGAGTAAATATCTTATATCGTGGATATTTTGTGCTTACTCAAGTGTAAGTTCTTTGAAGGCAGGTGCTCATCTCTAGTCATTGTGATCCTAGCATAGTGCTCTGCCATCTTCTTTCTGAGTTTTCAGGCAATGAGAAAATTTTACAGACAGTTGTCTCAGATAGTGTCCACCACCAGCTCTTGTAACTCCCACTAGCCTTAAATGCATACCTTAAAATTGTTTTGTAAATGACAAACATTCAAAATTCCTCAAATATAATGATCAAGAGTTACAGAAGACAGGCGAAAGAGTAATGACTCCCATTTCTTCCCCGGTACAAGGATGGCGACCACACATGATGACAACAGTGCCAGAGAGCCATGTAGGAATAAAATGTTAATAGCATCATTAGTCCCTCCAACTCAGGGGGGTCCTTGTTTCCACACCCTCCCTCAACATTGGCTCTTTCCTCTCCCCTGCATACTTTACGTCTCCAGCCTATGGTGAAAACCACCCTCCCCATCTCACCCTGGTGGCCTTCTATAGCTAGTACCCCATTTCATCCCCTCCTTTTCGCCCTGAACTTTTTGGATGAAATGTCAACCACTCTCTGCCTCCACTTTTCTACCCCAATTTACTCTACTCCCGGCATCTGTTGCCAAGCCATGCTTGATCCTTTCTCTTACACCTGTCTCTCCTTTTCGTTCCCACCTGGCGCCCACTGTTCCATAGGAAACTGCAATCTGCAAAGTCAGGAAGGAGTAAGTTTCTAATCAGCAAAACTAGTGGTCTTTGATCCTTGGGTTTGTGAAGAAGTTTTAGTTCGAGTATCTGAAAACTACTGTCTGTAGTTTATCTGAGGACAGAAGACCTAGATATATTTAAAAATGTAAACATTACAAGAAATACAAACTTTAAAAATCCTGTTCTTTCAGAAGCATCTACCAATGTAGAAGGGCTCTTTTTTCTTTTACTTTTTTTTTTTTTTTTT